>NC_137048.1:4908567-5231067 GCF_032717465.1 Coenobita brevimanus | reverse complement strand
CATGCAGTAGGCCAGTTGGCCAATGCTAGGCAACTCCTAGAAGAGCAACTGAACTACTAGAATGAGATAAGGACAGCAGATAAGAAGGCTCTCACCCGCCCTCCAAACCCTCCAGCTGAAGCCGGCAGGAAAAAGTAAGAAAGAACACCACGCAGATAGAAAAACTGGCGTGGACATTTTATAGGAAAGTGTGAAAGGAGAACAGAGACTAACATAGTGTAACCTGAGAAGGACAAAGTATGAATTAGTATTGGTTATAAGATTTTTTTTTTCTATACCCACCCCTTATTTGTCATATGTTTATCTAGCCTATGCTTGAAATTCTTAATGCGACAGGCAGCAACTACTTTACTAGGTAGCTTATTCCATTCGTCTTCTACTATATTAACACACCAGTTACATATTTCCTTATTGAAACGGAATTTTTCTAGTTTGAAATCATTACTTCTAGTTCTATCCTGTATGCTCACTTTAAGTACCTTGCTAATATCTCCCTTATTTATACCCTTCATCCACTTAAACACCTCAGTTAAGTCTCTTCTTACTCTACGCCTCTCCAGTGAGTGCAGACTTAGTTTTTTCAGTCTGTCTTCATATGACAGGTTCCGAACATCATGTATCATTTTTGTCATTCTTCTCTGTACATTTTCTAACAAGTTAATGTCCATTCTACAGTAAGGACACCAAAATTGTACTGCGTAGTCTAAGCGTGGCCTTACTAATGCTAGATAAAGTTGCAGTATTACTTTTGATGACCTATTGCTCACGCTTCTCGAAATAAATCCTAGGACCCTATTTGCTTTACTTCTCACATTAATGCGCTGTTGCCTTGGTTTGAGGTCGTTACTAACCATAACTCCTAGATCTCTCTCGCATTTCGATTTGCTGATTTCTTTGTTATCTAAGCTGTATTTAGTATCTCCAATGGTCTTGCATACGTTAAACACTTTACATTTTACAACGTTAAATTCCGTTTGCCAAGTTTTAGACCATTTGAACAATATATCGAGGTCCTTTTGTAAGTTATGGCAATCTCGTCAGTCGAGTTAATAATACGCCTTATTTTTGTATCGTCGGCAAATTTGCTGATATTGCTAGTGATTCCTAAGTCTAGATCATTTATATACATATGATAAATAATAAGGGACCGAGTACTGAACCCTGTGGTACATCGCTAATTACTAATCCCCAATCCGACTTAGTTCCATTTATTAATACTCTCTACCTTCTTCCTTTCACGCAGGATTCTATGCATTTTAAGATATCGCCGTCTATACCGTGTGCTCGAATCTTTCTAACTAAACTTTCGTGTGGGACCATATGAAAAGCTTTACTAAAGTCCAGATAAATAACATCATAAGCTTTATCGCTATCTACTGCCTCATAGAACTCCGAGAAGAATGACAACAAGTTTGTGAGGCAGGATCGTCCTTCCCTGAATCCGTGTTGACTTTCGTTTATAAGATTATATCTTTCTAAGTGTTCTCTAATCTTATTTGCCAAGATTGACTCTTAACATTTTTCCTGCTATTTCATAGAGAGGAAAGTTCTCTGATTCTCTTCAATGTCTTATCAATAATTTTGGAAGGAAAGCGTTATATTAGAATACACCAGTATACATATGAGTATTTAATCGTCAAACACCTGGTTTTTGAACATTAAAGAGTATACTTGACTATTCCCTTTATTATGGGAACGCAGAAAAACGTCAACAAACGTTCATGTGCAGAAGCTGAGTTCTGATAGCTGGTAGCAGGAGATCTAATTGTAAGGATATTAATTAAAAACGAAGAATTACACTAGAGGTGACTATTGAATTATTAGAAACATGGTCTGTTGTGTGAAAAGACGGGAATTCGATCCTAGAGAGGACCAGGAAACATGATATATATATATATATATATATATATATATATATATATATATATATATATATATATATATATATATATATATATATATATATATATATTTGGAATGGCTGCATCCCACAGACATTTTAGTGGGGATCATCTGGCATGGAGGTTAGAGCCAAGAATTTCTTGAGTTTAAATCGTATGCTGATGGTTTTGGATCCCCTACAACCCATGTAAATGGAAAAGAGGGGTGAGATAATAATTATAACGAGATAACTGGGGACGGTGACGGAAACTTATTACTGTGGGACGTGTTCTAAGGACGGATTGGGATTAAGCAAAGACGACGATTCTGCCATATTGGCCCTCTCGCAAGTTATACTCATTAATTAAACTTACCATCTTCTTTCTCTTATTTTCTACACGACGAAAAGTTTAGGCTTGTATCACGTGCATGGTCTCATGGATTGTGGTTCTTGCTCTCTCTGGGCGTCACCTCCACTTTACACAACACTGGATGACAAAGCTGGCTTCACTTATATGCCTGTCGACTGCACGAGTGTCATTAACCCATTAGCTCCCAGGGTTCCTATGTGAAAGATTTTGTTGGAAGGGTACTAATCGTACTGCCCTCCAACTACCAGCTAAGAGTCGCGAGGCTCATAGGTCTTTATCTCGGGGTTTTCTTCTTTATTAACTTTTGAAAATGCTCAGTTCTGTCCTATACCGAGGACATTGAGAGCAAATGGGTTAAGGAAGATACTTTATATTTTCGAACTACCACTAACTCTGTAACACAAACTTCAGATGTCTGTTTACTACCTGGTCCTCAGCTGTACTGGAAAGTGAAGAGAGTAAGGCTGTAAATAAACCATGTCCAACAATCTGATTCCAATGCCTTACTCATATTCAGGACAACTGTAGTATTCTATTCTAGCTAATGCCAGACGATTTTATTCAGCTGAGTGAGATGGAAGACAGAGTATTAGTACTGGTATCATCATCCATCCATCCATCCATCATCCAATCCTAAGTCGCCCCATGAGGAGCGTAGGAGGCCGGGGCTAGGCAATTGGTCTCATTTAAGATGAGAGTGACCAGCCTCACTCATCCCTGAGTGGCATTTCATGAGCAATAAACCCTAGCCACCCCTTGGATATAAACCTGCACCGACTCAATCTGATTGGAGCGCCTAATTACCCGCTAAACCACCAGGCGCCATAATTTGGTGTTATGGTTACCGCCCAGAGTAGTAAATGGTTTCCTAGTGTACAGGAAACCATTTGGCTTGTCACTCAGTATAGAGTCACTCACAGGCAGAAGGAAGAGGAAAGAATGAAGGAAAGAAAGACAGAAGAGGGGAGTGTAAAGTCACCCGTAGGCAGAAAGACGAGGAAAGAACAAAGGAAAGATCGAAGAGGATGGAAGGAAAGAAGGTTGGAGGAGAGGAAAGGGCAGACACCCGAGACCATCACTACATCGAGTGAGTGGATGGTGATCAACCTTTTCAAATTCGAGATAATCTCAAGTAATCTATTCCAGCTACAGCCAGACAACTGTATGCGGCTGAGAGTGAGTCACTGAGGCTAGGTGTGCTAAACCAGTTGATCAAAGATATTCAGTGACGATGTTCTCTGCTAGCTTTCCTGTGACATAAAAAAAAAAAAAATGATGCCTCTTTTGTTACGGTAGCCTACCATAATCATGATTACTCAGGCTTTTGACATAAAAATATACCCGTTTGTCGATCAGTTACTCTTTCGTAGCAAAGTACATCATCCTATATCCTACTGACCGTCGTATACTCTTTTTGCTTTTAGGTCTGTATGTCATCAAATTCTGTTGATTTAAATATGTTAATACTATACAACAATGCCCAGTCCATCTATTCGTCGTGGAGGAGGCTGTGGCCAAGCCTCGATCCTGAGTTTAGAAAGTATAAGAATAGGTGATCAACCTTCACAATTAGTGACATAACATAATCGAAAATCTCCAGTATATATCTTATTAAAGATGTGAACGTATATGCATAAGACACGCACGTCATTCTAAATGGTGCTGCAAACCACTAGACCCTCATGCAACATCGTAAACCAGAATTGCATTTTCAGACAATTGTATTTTCCAGTATTCTTGAACTTCTAAACTTTTGAACGTAGATAAAGAATTACTGTTCTTTTTTTCACATTTCCAGTTCAAGCAGATTACTGCTGCAATGCACTCGCTGTTAACAGAAGGATATTATATTATATGCAAGCGATATACCGGTTGTAAATCTGTAAACGTTGACAATTATTGTGGGGAAAAATTTATTGAGAAGGAAAGCGTCCATACATTTCTCTGTCTTTGAGCATCCCTTGTGCTTTTCATATTATGCATCTCTCACCTTGTCTTAGGTGCGAGTCAGGGAAGCCTAAAAACGGCTCGACTAACCCTTTGTAAAAACTTTCCTCAACTTCCTTCTATCCCCCAAAAGTAAGTTGTTGGGCTGCAGGAGAGGTCACAACAGTAGCAGCAACAACACTTCCCTTTCTCTCCTCGACTTTCTTACTTCCACATTGACATGTTACCTTTCGTACTTGCTACACCAACCGTATTTCCCTATCACCGTCCCACATCCTTATCTCCTCGCACCACCTTTTTGTAGTTCTTCCGTGATTCCCCCACCATATGTAAACAGTGTGCAATGTATGTGTCACATTCCACGTTGTGGATTAAGGAAATGGGCTAATGTCATCCGTAAATGAAAAACTGTTCATCGTAATAATGAAAAGTGTCGAAGTGGGTCTGAAACCATTGTATCTTCTGAATAAGCAACTGTTCCTCATTTGTGTATTTCTTTCACTTTCCAACTGTTTTTACTGATTCCTCTCCCAGCATTCGTTCATCTCTCTCTCTCTCTCTCTCTTTCTCTCTCTCTCTCTCTCTCTCTCTCTCTCTCTCTCTCTCTCTCTCTCTCTCTCTCTCTCTCTCTCTCCACACACACACACACACACACACACACACACACACACACACACACACACACACAGCCAATCCCAAGCTCTCATATTCCAGAGTTTCACGCTCCAGGTCAGAATTTTCACCATGAATAAAATATTTACATGCAAAAGCTTTACGTGTCCCCGGGTTAGTGGTCTGCCTTTGCGCCTTTGTCTTCACCATCCCTAATATTTCCGTCTTTTTTCCTGTGTGCTTTATTCTTGTTTTTTATGTAGTTTATTACTGTGTTCATTATATGGGAGCGTTCCCTGTGTACAAAAGCAGTTTCCCTAACCATTAATTATTATATGACACAAACGGAGGAAATAGAATGTTTAGGGAGGATCTCAGTAAGTCCAAAATGAAAAGACAGAAAATTATATGGTAAGTTATTGTACTGGGTTACGTGGAGGAATTGGGTGCAGAAAGAACAGTGATTTTAGTATAAAATCTTATTTTAAGCTCATCTTAATTCCTAGCCATACTTGGGATAGCAGAGGTAAAAATTAGCATAGTTATAAATTATTTTAATGGCAGATTAAATGCTTAGAGGAAACTGAATGGGTGCAAAATCAGGTACAATATTTTTAACAAGTACAGATATTTTTGTTATTCCGAAAAAAATCAGAAATGAGTTTAACTAGAAGTATGAAAGGAGGAAGGAACAAATACTTGAAAATAATTTAATTCTGTAGTAGGTGGGGGCGCTCACCATCCACTCACTGGATGTGGTGCAGCTCTCGGGTGTCTGCCCTTTCCTCTCCATCCTTCTTTCCTTCCATTCTCCTCTGTCTTTCCTTCATTCTTTCCTTGTCCTTCTGCCTACGGGTGACTTTACACTCCCTCTTCTGTCTTTCTTTCCTTCATTCTTTCCACTTCCTTCAGCCTGTGGGTGACTCAACACTGAGTGACAAGCCAAATGGTTCCCTGTGCACCAGGAAACCATTTACTACGGTGGGTGGTAACTATATAACCAAATTTTGGCGCCTGGTGGTTTAGTGGGTATTTATTGCGCTCCAATCGGATTGAGCTGGTGAAGGTTTATATCCAAGGGGTGGTTGGGGTTGATTGCTCATGTAACGCCACTCAGGGATGAGTGAGGCTGGTCACTCTCATTTTAAATGTCGGGACCAACTGCCTAGCCCCGGGCTCCTACGCTCCTCATGGGGCAATGTAGGATTGGATGATGGATGGATGGATGGATAAAATACAATTAGAGAGCCTGAAAATAAAATTAATCTGAGGAGTTATAGATTACTGTAAAATTATGTAAAATAGACTTACAGTAAGTGTGGAGGTAAACTGAGAGAAATCAAGAAAATTGTAGAGAATGGCAGAAGCAGTCTGTGGTTAGAAAAATAGTTATAAAAAGAGTAAAAAGAGAGGTCATGAATGGGCAATTAGTAATGCAAACGTGAAAGAGGATGGTTCACAAAATACCTTGATGAGAGAGAGAGAGAGAGAGAGAGAGAGAGAGAGAGAGAGAGAGAGAGAGAGAGAGAGAGAGTTATATACTGTATACATTATTTTTGTGCATACCAGCGTTGCCTGGATCCCCGTGAATTCCTCCCAGGCTAAAACCTGGTCCTGGCAGAGGTCTACCACTGCGAAAAATTTCTCTTTCTTAGATAGACTGACCATTCACATAAAGCCTGGTCTCTATCCTTTAAAATATCACAATAACTGTCAGTAAGTAGCTTGGTTATGGACAAGCTCTGTATTCGGCCACCCCTGAGGGTGTGCATTAAAAAAGAAAAAAAAGTTACTCGCTTAGATACAGATAAGAATGAATAATATATATATAAATTCTAATGAACGGAAAAAAATCAGTAAACATCATTCCTATCGTACACCTAATTCTGAAATGAAATGAATAAGTTTTTATTATACCCAAAATAAGAATTCAGGAAAAATTTTATTGTCTGACTTGAAAACAAATTACAGTATTTCTTAACCTTTCCACAGCGGTCTATGCTGTTGATTCTGATCCCCAGTAACAGGGAAAATGAAGGTGTCCATAACTTAACAATCACCCTTCCCTCTGGGTGATTACAGAAAATGTAGTCGGTACGGAAAATCTTGGTTCTGTGACTATTTCCTCATTTAGAACCACCAGGGCTAAATAAAAGCAGACTTTGCCATGTGACCTTGACCTTGATCTATCCCTGTGAAGGAAATTCGACCGATTGTTCTCATAATCACATTCCTTCACTAATGCCGTACCTTAAATCTTTTTTCCCTACAAATTTGTCTATATTGGAAAATAAGAGCTAAGTTGACCTACCCATACTACCTTGACCTTTGCCCTATTGCTATAAATATGAATAGGACCGTCCTCTAACAGAAACTTAATGATTCTCACTTCTGAGTAAAGGTTCGGTTGTACGAGGCAGCAGGCTTGGAAAGTTCATCTGATAACCTTTAAGATCTCTTTGGCCCCCGGAGTGCTTAAAATAAGTTCATTCATTGTTACCTTGGTCGACATGTATGTGGTGTTTGTGTGCATGTGAGCGGTGTTCAGAGGTGTGTACTACTCTTCAAGGATAAAAACTATCCTATGGATCGAAGTGTTACGCCATTCTTAGGTAATATGGGAAGGTACTGTGCTCACATGAGTCCGTACAAATTGGTATGAAAGGCCACAAAACATAGAAATATAGTGAAATATCAGGCTGTGAATCCCAAACAAAACGTGTTTACCAGCCCCTCCACCTATACCATTTACCATACTAACACAACGACCTGTAACTAATAGCCCTGCCCTCATGTTGTGTCAACAATAGTAGGCCGATCTTTAGGTGAGCTAGGTGACACAATCACACCTTCATGAATTGAAGTGTACTGCTTTAGACAGATAGGCAGACATAGACAGATAAACATTGGCTGTTGATACAAACCTGACCGTTGCCGAAGCAGTGATGTTGCAGGAAAATGACCAGGAAAATTACCTTCCCGTAAACTATTTTAGGAAGGACAATTATTAAACCTAGATAAATGATTTACATATCAAGACAGAGTTATTTACACTCATAATTACCCATGAAAACTTAACAGTATTTTTCTAAAACCAGGCCATTTAATACCACGATTCATTGCCAACATTCTCATATGCTATAAACTTAAACTTCATGGCAATAAGTAATAAGTAATTCGAGTCATCAAACCATCATCATATCCTACATCTTCGTCCCTCATGGAACCCCCCAACCTCTTGATGGTCGTACCGGCCGCCTCCAGGTTACTTTATCCTAACACACCTTCCACAAAATCTCAAATGCTACGCTTTCTCTTCATTCTTTCACTAATTTACTGCTCCATTCATTTCTACTATACCACATGGAGTCTGCCTTTACCAAGAATACCCTCGATCTCAGACTCAAACCTTCTTTGGCATCCCACGTCTGTGAATTATATATATATATATATATATATATATATATATATATATATATATATATATATATATATACTAATGCTGTCCATAATAGTAATACTCAAGTAAAAAAGTCACATTTTCTAATGGAATAATGCACACAATCTAATCCAAGGACAGAGCTGACATTTCCTTACACATTAGTACATTTAAACCAAAAATATACACGAAAAATGGCAAGAATAAACTCCTCAGGTAAGACAGAACTAAAATGAAACAGACATGCCAAAGTATCCAAAATGTTCCTCACATATAAACACTACCTAAACCCATAACGCAACACTTAATTTCTAGAGGGTTCCCCAGATTTTCAGACGCAAAACACCACCTTAATCCTGCCGGCATAACGCTATACTCAGTTTTTTTTTTTTTTTTTTTAATTTATTTTTTTTTTTTAAATCGAGGCGAAGATGCACTTGACAGATTTGTGATTAT
The DNA here is from genome assembly GCF_032717465.1 of Coenobita brevimanus. NCBI lineage: Eukaryota > Metazoa > Arthropoda > Malacostraca > Decapoda > Coenobitidae > Coenobita > Coenobita brevimanus. The sequence goes on along the minus strand of NC_137048.1, from coordinate 5,222,361 downwards.
TGGCTGAATGCAACATTACTTCATAATCTAGCATTATTAACTGACAACAAATATCTGAGAGGGAAAATTTGGGTTAGTAAATATTTTTTGGACATGTTGCATTCAGCCAATCATCAACAACCTGTCAAGTGCATCTTCGCCTCAATAAAAAAAACGGAGTATAGTTCACTATCTAGACAAACCCAGTTTGCACATACACAGAATATTGAACTATACTGCCACACCACTTACTGGCGCTTGTTTTGCTTGTATATATGGAAGGAATCTGAGTGTGAAATGGAGGGATAGTAAGAAATTGTTTTGGAAGGAGGTAAAGAAAGTAAGACATTGTGAAAGGGGAAACAGTAGGGGAGTGAAAAATAGGAACAATAGATTGTTGGTTGAGAAAAGAGAGAAAATGAGGAGATAGAAGGAGCACTTTGAGGATTTTTTGAATGTAGAGAGTGAGAGCAGTGCGATTATAAATGATTGGGGAATGGCTGGGAGAAGAGATGAGAGGCGGGAGGAACAGATCAGTAGGGTAGAAGTTGTTGAAGCAATGAAGAAGATCAAGATGGGAAAGACCCCAGGAATTGATGGAGTATGTGGTGAAATGCTGAAGTATGGGGGTGAGATTGTTGTGGAGTGGATATGAAAGCTGTGTAGATTGGCTTGAGATGAGGGAAAGATTCCAGAAGACTGGAAATCAGGTATGATTGTTCTTTTATACAAAGGAAAAGGTGAGAGAGAAGTGTGTGGTAACCATAGGGGTGTTTGCCTTCTTAGTGTGATTGGAAAAATATATGGTAGAATACTCATTGATAGGGTAAGGCATATAACAGAGGAGCTAGTTGGAGAAGAACAAGGGGGATTTAGGAAGGGAAGAGGGTGTGTAGACCAGATATTTGTTCTAAGATGTTTAGTAGAGAAGTATCTAGAGAAGGGAAAGAAAGTGTATGCTGCCCTCATGGACTTGGAAAAATCATATGACAGAGTAGATAGGCAAGGTTTGAGGAAGGTTTTAAGATTATTTGGAGTGGAAGGGAAATTGTTGAGTGCTGTGAAGAGTATGTACGAGGGAGTAGGAGCTATAGTGCGGGTGGATTGTGAGCTGAGTTCTTTGATCTAAATGTGAGACTGAAACAGGGATGTGTGATGTCTCCATGGTTGTTTAATATATTCACGGATGGGGTTGTAAAGGAGATGCAAGGTAGGGCAGTGGATGTGGGGGTGGCTCTAATGAATGAGGGTGAGGTGTGCTGATTATACAGTATTGTTAAGTGAAGATGAATGGGAGTTGCAAAGTTTGATGAATGAATCTAGGACTGTGTAAGAAGAGGAATCTGAAAGTTAACGTAAACAAAGAGTAAAGTTATGGTGTCTGAGAGGAATGAAGTTACAGAATGCACAGTGAGGTTGGATGGTGAGGATATGGAGAATGTGAGTGCATTCAAGTACTTGGTTAGTGTGATGAGTAAGGATGAAAATTTGCGGGATGAAGTACTTGAAACGGCACAGCAGGGAAGGAAGGTTGTTGGTTCACTGAAAGCGGTGATGAGAAATAGGAAGGTGAATATGGAAGTCAAGAAGTCACTGCATGATAGTACTGTTATACCCACCCTGACGTATGGAAGCGAGGCATGGACCTTGCTAGAGGGGAATCAAGATTGAAAGCAGTGGAAATGAGTTACCTGAGAGGAGCATGTGGTGTGACATGGAGGGAGGGAGAGGGAGAGGGAGACCGAGGATGAGGTGGAGGGATGGAGTTGAGAGGTATATGAGGGAGGGGGGAGTGAGTTGGGGGGGAGGACAGTCAAATGGTGGGTGACAAGGCGACTTGGAGGCGTTTTGTCTGCGGCCACCCTTTGTGGGATTAGTGCGTCGGGCTATAGATAGATAGATGGAGACTTCTATTCTATCCTGAGATCCTTTCCTTATACTCGTGCTTTTCCATATATTGTAAATTCTTTTGTAGCAAAACCAATTACTTGCTAAGTTCTTACTGCATTAGAGGAACTGCACAAAATAGTTTCTAGTGTAACATCACAACCAAACAGAGTGCAAATATACTGCGCTACATTTCCATAACAACAATTTACACATTTTGCGAGTACACTTACACTGTAACCTGAGAACGTTTTCTTATACCAATATTTTTCCTCATAATCTAAATTCTTATATAGTAATATCACTATGCACACTTTATACACATTCCCACACACCAGTGCCTAGTACCTCATTTCAATGTGGTGACTGAAGAAGTAGTTAGTGCACAGTGCCACCCTGCACTCGCTGCGTTTCCTTGCGAACTTGCTGCACTTGCTGACTGTTCAGGAAGACTTGGCACCATCTGTACATCTTTTTCCCTCAGGTGTGCACCCCAGGTTCATGATGGGGTGATGGGGTTCATGATGGGGTGAGAGATACTCTTCCTGGGTGACCCTGTCAGGCAGTACAGCAGCACTGTGTTACCTTGGTCCATCTGGCTGAACACATCCACACTCTGTCAGCAGTTTGTGCATTAGTTCTTTCTCAAACTCACATAGAGGAAGACCTATGTTATAACCTGACTGAAAGAATGAATGTGTTCAACACAGTGATATCAGTAGGATGTAGCAACACTTTCTTGCACCACATGCAGGACTATCTGAGACTGTCTGTGGCGCCATTCTGCATATCAGACTTATCAGCTAGCTGCATGATACGCTCTGATCATTGCCCGCATCATGCTTGATCACAGGCCTCTTGGCCCTGCGATCCTGTTTCTCAGTGGCCAACATTTCATCCTTGTGAACTGTGGTAAGCATGTTTGTCATGGGGTTTTTGAGAATTTTTTAAAAGTTAAATAATGATTATGTGTTTTGTTGGAAAACAGAGACAATGAATTGACTTGTGAAAGCAAGCAGAAAATTTTACTTTATTCCGACTTACTTCGCCGATTCTCTAAGGACGAGAATTTATAAACTTTCTCAACAGTACACAGCAGAGACTAATTACTCACATGTGCTGTTTGTTAGTACTGTTAGCCTCTGGAGAAAGTGACTCCATCACTGACAATCAATAACTAATGCCATTAATGATAAACAGGTTCTTGCTGGTGCATTAACTCCAGGCTGGCACAACGGATTTAAGCTTAGTACAAGAGGACTGGCCTAAGTACCAGTTATGAATAATACAAAGCGTTTATGCGAACTAAGAGCGGCAAGTAAAATAAGCTTAATGTGGAGAAATAAAACACGAGTTTACATTACATTAAGCTCAAGAAAAAGAACTGTATATTTATTAATTACACTGAAATAAATTTTATGTTACGTGAGTCTCAAATGAATTCAAAATAAGAACACACTCACTAGCTCACTCAAAAGCTAAACTCTTAAGCCTAGGAAAAACGAAAGGAAATACTGGTCAGTAGAGTGGGCTAGGTGGAATGAACCGGGCGCTGGTACTAGGATGGACGCTGCAATCATTAAACTTCTCTCTGATTCACACTAGGTGGAGATTCAGGAACTCACTGTGGCGGCGCTGCTCCTTCTCTCACGACGCTCTAAACCTGACTGACTTCAAATTGTGAGAGAGAGGCGAGGGCCGGCCGTGCTTGCTAACGGCCAACGAAAATAATGTGAGCGATACACACTCAGAATAAATCACTCAGTGAAGGTGCTAATGTCGCGCGCAAGGATGATCACTTATGAAACAGTGAAAAATGTTCTAAAAACCGTTCCAATCGAGTGAATGCGTTGACGGTTGAAATGAGTGATACATAATGAGAATTCCACTAGAATTAGCGGTTTTCACAGTGAAAAAAAATGTCACGAACTTATTAGCACACTCGCGCCAATTCGTGACAGTGTTGACCTTCTGCTTGTCATGCCATTGGATGGCATATACACTACCACATTTCCTGGTAAGTAAAACCTTTTTCTCTGTCTTGGCAGGGAAGGCTGAGTAGTGCTTCCTACTGGGGCTGTCAGTGCTGAAGGTTTCTGTCACATGTTCAAGGAGAAACTTTGTCAGTGCCAGGGATGTGTAGAACTGTGACCAGAATGTAGCTAGCCTCGAAGTACTTGTTCATTAGCATTTTCACAATGGCACCTGAGAAGCCATGCAAGTTGTCACTTGTGATATCTACATCTGACAATGAGTAGGCCTACACTACAAAGTCCAGCACATATCCAGTCTTGTGGTCAGAAATTACGACAAATTTGATGCAAAACCGATAACGTTTGGACGACATGTACTGTATTAATGCCAGTCATCCCAGGAACAAAACAAGTGACTCGTCCACCACCACCTTTTGGAAAGCTTGGAAAAACCTGGTGAAAGATTCCGTTAGCATGGTCAGAGCTGAGCGAATTTCCACAACCTGTCATTGGGTGCAGGTCCAAGGTTGAGGGAAAAATGTAGGAATCGTAGTATGACAAGGTACATGTTCTGCACCATGAACTTCTCAAAACAGTCCTGTATGGCATTCTTGTTTATGTGTGCCATCAGCATGGTCAGAGCTAACCACACGTATAATTCATCGACCTTCACTGAATACAATTCCCTCAATATCTTCACCAAGGAGGTTATGTTTTGGAGGCATTGGTTTGGTTGCCTGTTTGTCTGTAAGCAAGATTACTCAAAAACTTATGAACGGATTATGCTGAAATTTTTTGCAGGGGAAGGATATTGACCAAGGAACAATCCAATAGATTTTGGTGTTGATCCGTATCATCATCCGGATCTAGAAATTTTTTGTTTGTTTGTCCACACGATATCTCCAAAAGGTCTCATGAATTTCAATGAAATTTTATGGGAGGGTGGGCCATAGGCCAAGAAAAAATTGATTAAATTTTTGGGCGAATCCGAGTAGGGATCCCGCAATAGCATTGGCGGAAGTATGCGCTCTCTGAGTGCTTTCTGGTCTTCAGTCTGTTGCGGGAAGGGAGGGCGAGTCAGGGTAGGGAAATTTCCTTGTGATAGTTAACTTCGTTCATCAGATATTCCATCACAGACAATGAAAATTATGACATGAAAAAATCCAAGATGTTGGCTGTCCCTAGGAAATCTGCCTGAACGCCTGCCTGAAAATCATCAAAGGCAGTTGTTGCAGGCTCAAACCCTTCCCCCTCCACCACACACAAAAGTTGCCCTTGTCCCTACACATAACCTGCGGAAACTGGGGTGATGCGAACGTACTCCACATACACCTCGGCCTCTTGACCTACCAGCATGCCCACATGTGTGGCCTTTTGAATGGTTGGGAGGGGTTGGGGAATAAGATGAATCTAGAGGGTGATGGTTGATGAATGACCATGCGGTGATGCCTGGGGAGCGTTTGGAGGCAATGCTGCCTCCTACGGCTGCCCACGTGGTCGCCCCCGTGGTGTAAATGGCTCAAAAGAAGGGTGGGGCTGTGTGGACATCTTTCGTGAAGTCCCAGACTGGGGCGATGTCGGTGGTGGAGCCACGGAGCTTCTGCACTCCAATTGCATAGCTGGCTGGGCGGCCAAAATGCAGCATTTCTTCTCCCCGTGACTTCTGGCTGCCGAAGCCTTGGCATCAGAGAGTAGGAGATGTCAGCAGGCAATGGGAGATTATTGGCAGGCACTAAGTGATCGTCAGATTCACTCTCAAGTGGTGGCATGGAGCAATGGGAGAAGGTACTTGAGGACGGCTGGGGACGTTGCTCTTCGTGTAACTCCCCCTTTCATTTGTCGTCCACATACACCATCATTTCTAACACCCTGCTAATTGCACTGTCACTCAACTCCTTCCCTGGACAAATGGGAGGTAAGAGTGAAGGTAGTAGGGATCGGGCAGCGACTTCTGGTGGGGAGAGAATTGGAAAATGTGGATTCAGAACTCATCCTTGTTTACACTACTCTGGCAACTAGAAAGCTAGCCTGGATGCCCACGCACCTCCTAGAAGCCTACATCATTCACTGGTATTATAAAAATGGGTAGGAATTCAAACACTGACAGGAAATGCGAAGTGGCTTTAGCTATCATTTGAGCCACCCCAAACACCTGAATTATGATGGTTAAGGCCGTCATCCAAGCTTTAGGGATTAATATCTCTTGATATACTGTATAAAATATCTCTCACAATGTTGTACCAGAAAAATGCTTGGGAATACAAGTAATGTTTCGTAACCCATAGGTTTTCTCCTCAACTCGGTGAATATTTATTCTAAGCTGAAGGTATTGTATCCATCAACCTGCCAAACTCAAAGGATTCCAACTCAGTGACGGAAACTTTGAACAGGTGGTATTAACACCATCATAGCGATTACTCTTTGCTATTGTTTCGTATAATATACAAACGATATTTTGAAATACATTGGATTAACACTTATTTCCTGATAAACGGAAGACCTTTCCTAATAAAAAAAAAAAAAAATGAATAACTCGACTGTATATTCAGGACTGCAGGGATCAAACAGCCGATATTTACTCCTTCATGGTGAAGAAGTTGTCCTACATCTTATTCAATGTTATATCTTTTATATTCTTCCTATCTCTATATAATTTCATATTGAGCAAGAGAGAGATTTCAAACTGGAGGATTATAGAATTTAGTCTTCATTATCCTCTTCACTATAGGACAGTAAGTGAAGGTTCTACTTTTTTTTTTTTTATGTGAGGAAGAAGGAATCAAAGGCAACGAGCCTGCAAAACTATTCCTTCCAAGAGAAAAACAAAATACAAGAGAGAGCCAAATTCAAGATCCAATCATTTCCAGATGCCTGGACACACTTCGTTTGAAAAACTGGAGATCATAGGAAGTAGGAAATACAGACAGAGGGAGACAGTTCCAGAGTTGACCTGTTGCATAAATGAAGGACTGGGAGTAACGATTAACTCTTGCATTAGAGAGTTGGACAGAAAAGGGATGAGAGTTTGCTACTAGACGGGTGCTACGCGTCCGTCGTAGGGGTGGAGGAATGCATGCAGACAGTTCAGAGGAGCAGTGACCATTGAAGTAGCGATAGAAAAGAGATAAAGATGCAACAGTGCGGCGAAGAGACAAAGGTTGAAGGGAGTCAGTAAGAGGAGGAGAGTTAATGAGGCGAAAAGCCTTTGACTCCACCCTATTGAGAAGAGCTGTATGTGGGAAGCCTTCCCACACATGAGAGTTGTACTCTTCACAGGGGCGGATAAAACCCCTGTATAGAGTCAACAATTGTGCAGGGGTAAAGAAGGAACAGAGTCGGCTTAGCACACCCAATCTCTTGGAAGCAGATTTTACAAGAGATGTAATATGATCTTTCCAAGACAAGTCCCGAGTAAATGAAACCCCAAGCACGTTCAAGGATGATGCAGGATTAAGCTGAATATTATCAAACATTAGTGGGTATACCTGTGGAAGATTTTGTCGGGTTGATAGGTGCAAAATCTGAGTCTTTGATGCATTAAAAACACCAGATTATTTTTACCCCAGTTAGAGATATGAGCCAAGGCAGACATTAAGTATGCCATAGCCTCATCCCTTGCTTGTTGAAGTAACTGCTGAGATGGACGTTGCGGGAATCGAATGTAAAGGTGAAGGGTGGAGTCATCAGCATATAAGTGGATAGGGTTAGATGTACAGCTTAGGTCATTGATGAATAAAAGGAAGAGAGTTGGTGATAGGACAGAGCCCTGAGGAACACCACTGTTAATAGATCTAGGAGAAGAACGATGGCCGTCTACAACAGCGGCTATAGAACGACCAGAAAGGAAGCTAGAGATGAAGGCACAGATAGAAGGATAGACACCGTAAGAGGGCAGTTTGGAAATTAAAGATTTATGCCAGACTCGATCGAAAGCCTTAGAGATGTCAAGTGCAATGGCAAAGCTTTCGCCAAAGTCCCGAAAAGAGGATGACCAGGAGTCTGAAAGGTAGGTGAGAAGATTGCCGGTGGAGCATCACTGATGGAACCCATACTGACGATCAGAAAGAAGGTTGTGATAGGAAAGATGCTTTAAAATTTTTCTATTAAGAACAGACTCGAAAACTTTTGAGATACAGGATGTTAAAGCAACTGGACGATAGTTAGAGGGTTGGGAATGGTCACCCTTCTTTGGGACTGGCTGAATGAGAGCAAACTTCCAGCAAGAAGGAAAGGTACAAGTTGACAGACAAAGGCGAAAGAGTTTGCCTAGGCAGGGTGTAAGCACAGAAGCATAGTTCTTGAGAACAACAGGAGGGACTCCATCAGGCCCATATGCCTTATTAGTATTGAGGCCTGTGACAGCAGAAAATACATCAGCTGAAGAAATTTTAATGTCAGCCATGAAGAAGTCAAAGGGGGGAAGTGATGGAGGAACAGCACCAGAATCATCTAAGGTGGAATTGGAGGAGAAAGTCTGAGTGAAGAGATCTGCTTTATCAGTAGAAGAAATAGCTACAGAGCCATCAGAGTAGAAAAGAGGAGGGAAGGATGATGAGGTAAAGTTGTAAGAAAGGTTTTTGGCAAGGTGCCAGAAGGAGCGGGAAGAATTCGAGTTAGAGAGTTGAGAGCACTTAGTACGGATGAAATTATATTTAGCAGAGCAAAGAACAGACTTAGCACGATTCCGGGCAGAAACGTATAAAAGATGTGATTCAGGGGTGGGTTGGCTCCGGTACCTTTTATAGGCCCTCTCCTTGTTGCGGACAGCATTAGAACAAGCGTGAGTAAACCAAGGCTTTCGTGCATTAGTCAAAGGATATGAGAAAGGAATGTATGCTTCCATGCCCGAAAGAATAACCTCTGTAATGCGCAAGGCACACCCAGATGGCTCCCGGCCATGGAAGCAATAATCATTCCAGGGAAAATCAAAGAAGTACTGCCTGAGGACCTCCCAGTCCGCAGCTCCAAAGTGCCACAGATGATGTTTCTTTGGAGGGTCTGCAGGCCGTACTGGAGCAATAGGACAGGTTAAGGTGATAAGGTTGTGATCGGAAGAGCCCAACGGAGAGAAAAGATTAACAGTGTAAGCAGAAGGATTAGTTGTAAGGAAGAGGTCAAGTATGTTGGAACTCTCTCCAATGTGATCAGGGATTCGGGTAGGGTGCTGTACAAGCTGCTCTAGGTCATTAAGGATAGAAAATGTGTAGGCTTGTTCACCAGTTGGATCAGTGAAAGGAGAGGAGATCCAAAGGTGGTGGTGAACATTGAAATCTCCTAGAATGGAGATTTCAGAGAAAGGAGAAATGGATAGAATGTGTGCCATTGTAGGAGTAAGATAGTCAATGAATTTTTGATAGTCAGTAGAATTAGGAGATAAGTAAACAGCACAGACATATTTAGTCAGAGAATGACAGGAAAGCCGAAGCCAGAGTGTAGAGAATTCGGAAGAATCATGTTCAGGAACACGAGAGGAAGATAAGTTGTTGTGTATATATACACAACAGCCACCTGTGGCTTTGAAATGAGTATAGAGAAAGTAGGAGGATACAGAAAAGGGTCTGCTGTCAGTTGCCTTAGACAGCTGAGTCTCAGTTAGAAAAAGAAGGTGAGGTTTAGAGAAGGAGAGTTAGTGCTCAACAGGGCGAAAGTCAGAGGAAAGGCCATGAATGTTGCAGAAATGAAGAAGAGAGTCAGACAGTGGTTCCAGGCATCTTGAGTCGTCACCGGGAGAGGGGCAGAAGGTGGGGACATTTATGGTCCCCCCCCCCTTGGGGACTCCGAGGCTATGTTATTCGATGCCATTTTTTCTTTTTAAATTTTGAAAAGGAAGTGTGGTGTGTACTGTGCATGTAGTTTGTATTGATAGTTAGAGAAACTTGTACTGCAGAGCATGTTGGCCTATTCTCTGTGTTACTGAGACACTGAAAAAGTTCAGCAAAGGGGGATGGTCGGGACCTAGTCCCAAGGGCTGATGAAACGGGAGCTCCAGCTCTCCCTATCATCAGCTTTCCATCCACCTTGGGAGTACTGCCCTGCTCGACTGGTGCTACAGTCTACTCCACTTGTAACTTATGGCATGATCTTCCCCTCAAATTAAGTTTTGGGTGCTGTGTGGTCAGGACCACGAGTCATCTACTGGCCACATAAAACCTTTCGCCAAGGCCGGGTACTCCAGAGGTTCTGTACCTCCTGTTGACAATCTCTGCAAGTCTACTGGTTCCTTGAATGACTCCTCTCCATCCTGGGAGCTGCCAGTCCTTTCCCCAGGCTTTGGGGGTTAAGGAGTGCTTGCAGGACGCTCATGCCAATATTGCCTGAATAATATCCGCTACTGGACGCAAGGATAAGTGGAGTTCTTGAGCGATCGAGAGGCACCAAGTCCTCTAACAATTACAATATCAGCCTTTTACAAATAACGCCTTGTGACATACAGTGATACATAGCACATTGTACTACGCAAATCTAAATAGTATGCACAATAATACCACGCAGAAAGGAGAGCACTGCACATATATTGTGCTTTAGAGAGCGTAAAAGATATTACTTTACGGAGTTATACATTCGAATATTCACACCCAAGGACTACTTAGCATTAAGCACTTAATCATGCAGTACACAGAGTATCACCTATGAGCACAGTACACAGAGTAACACATATTAGCCACACTGCACACAAAGTAATAGTTTTCACTTGCTACTGAAAGACTCACGTTGACCGAAATGGGTTTTTGATCTGCGGGGAAAATTACACTGTAGGGAAATACGCCCTGCTCTGCTCTATGTAATTTCTCCCTGAAAACTAATTTGTCTTACGTCATACTAAGAGAAAATGATACTCTCAGTACATTTGAACATTAATTTTCTCATGTAAACAAGATAACCAGTAAAAGAAAACACATCCAAAAAGAGATGTTTCAGCTCCTTCTTCATCTGCAGCTGTAGCTTTTGTTTTTACTTCAGCAAAGATTCTAAACAGAAACACGCAGCAATCAGATAATGCAATACCCGCACCTTAATGTTGGCCTAAGTACAGAATATTTGACTTTGACCTGTGACCTTGATGTATTAAAATAAAAAAATCATAAAATCGAATTATTTCATCCTTGCCTGACCCACATCCCCCTTAGAAAATTTGGGCCAAATCGAATCACAATAGTTCGATTTGACCTTGTCTTATGATGTAGACCTCTGACCTATTGTTCTCAAAATTGAATGTCTTCATCCGTGATAGACCTTCAGCCTGTAAACCAAGTATGGACAAACTGTAATACAAACTGTTTGGAATATAAGGAGGAAGCTTTGACCTTGCCCTACGAGCTTGACCTTTGACTGATTGCTGTCAAATCATAATGCGTAATCGTAGTTGTGCTTTCGTCTACCAAGATTCCTTCAGATCGGAATAAAACTGTTAATATTGACCTTGTCTTGTGACTTTGATCTTCGACCTATTGTTCTCATAACAGGTCATCTCCTGGGAGGATCTTCAAATCTACCACCAATTTTGGCCCAAATCAGATACAAACTTTGAGTGGATAACACACACACACACACACACACACACACACACACACACACACACACACACACACACACACAGACACACACACACACACACACACACACACACACACATACACACACACACACACACACACACACACACACACACACACACACACACACACACATCTAAAAATACAAAACCCTGCTAACGTTTCGTTAGTAAGGGTGTAATTGACCTAAATGCGCCAACAAAAATGTTCAAAAGTAATTAACACTAAACAGGAAATACTTGTAAAACGTACGAAAAATGGACGCTTTTGCTGCATGAGACACGTTGACCGGAGAAGGTAAATGATGACTTATTTCAAATGCTGGCATATTAAAAGAAACTGGTCAGCCAAACAAACTGGTCAGCCAACTAGGTCTAATAGAAACATTTACTGGTGCGGTAAAGGATTTTGAGAAGAAACAGTTTGCTAAACATTTGTCCTAGAGGTAAGTCTATAACAACTTAATATGCTTAGGGTGCTGACACACTTGCGGGAAACATGTGATCGAAAAGAGGAAACGAGACCTGGACACACTAGTAGCTTAAACTCCGTGTCTCGTGTCATCTTGTTGACCATATCTTAAGGTCTTAAAATGTTTGAGGCAAGAAGGTTCTCAAAGCACCTGTTGGAAGGAGTGGATACCACAGATTGCTGCTTTTATCAACAGCTTCATTAACAAATCTGTTGGCAAGACTCTATTATATATATATATATATATATATATATATATATATATATATATATATATATATATATATATATCTTTCATAGCCTCTCCTCGTTCTACAGGACCTCCAAGTACACGTCTTATGCCTCCTACCCTTTCTTATACTTTTGCTGCCCCTTCGTCACCTACTCCACCTGTTCACGGTATAAACAAAAGCTTTGCCCAGTGACACTCCCCACTTTTGCTTGTGTTTCTTACTCCACCAATCAGGATTATTGGTTGGTTTCATCATAAATCTGGATTCCTATAATAGGTAATGTGTGGAGAGTGTGCACAGAGTTGCTGACGCATGCCACATTTCCCACATCCTTTGGTGATGGGGGTTAAGACGGGGTCCTTTGCCCAGGTGCACTGGTGAAGCCCTGAGGTGAAGTAATGATGGTGAAGGACATCATCCACATGATAGGTCGCTTATCGTTTGTTATAAATTACTTGGTAATATGGTCACTCTTATGAATGAGCTGGATACACACCTGAACAATGGCTGGATGAATCACTCTGGGATGATAATTAATCAAAGGTGGTGAATAAAAGCCACAGACATAAGTAGAGAATATACTTACCTAAAAGTTTCAATTGACACTGCCACCATCTTCAGTGGCAAAGATGGATGGAAGGAATGACGTGCTGACAGTACAAAGACTCCTTTTAATGCATGTGTGTGGGAGGGGAGGGGAAGGGTGGGGTAGGGGTTGAGGTGCATTGTAGGCGAGGAAATCCCAAAAGGGAAAAGGGAAACCACCAGACAGGTTAGGTCAGATTTCTATGTGACCTCACCTTTGTCCGTGAGGGAAAGGGCATTTCCACCACCTATAATGAGGTTAGTGATGGAAATGTCTCTTCCCACACCAACACAGGTGAGGTCAGACAGGAATCTAACCTGACCTGTCTGGTGGTCCCCTTTCCCCCTTGGGCACTTCTTCTCTTACAATCCTACTTTATCACGCTGCACTGGCACAGGTGAGGTCAGACAGGAGTCTGACCAACCCTGTCTGGTGGTGTCCCATTTCCTCTTTGGAAATTCCTCGCTTACTACCCACCTCACTCCACCTCTACCCCCCACCCTCCCACACACACATGCATTAAAAGGAGCCCTTGTATTGTCACCATGTCATTCCTTCTCTCTATCTTGATCACTGAAGAAGGAGGCAGTGTCAACCGAAAATGGTTGGTGAATATATTCTCCGTCTACAAATGTGAGTTTTATTCACAGCTGAATAAGTTTTCTCATATAGTAAAACTGGATAAGATTAATATTGTCATAGAAATGTTGTTTATCACATCCCCTCTTGACTCATTGTATTTGTCTCTTCACTCATGAATACTGCAAGTTGATTATTTTGTTCACCATATACTAGACGCTGTCGGTTATCATGTTGCTCTAGACCTTGTTCCAATGTCAGATCTTTGCTAAGTCTTGGAATGGGTCCACAGTAGCTTTAGTCTTAATCCCATCTTCCCTTTTTCCAGCCCAAAATTTTATTATCCAGTATTAGAGGCTACCTTCGTTCCAAGATTTTCATGGTCCATATCCCAATTCGTTCCTCAGTCACATTTGATTGCTCTCATCATTTTTTTCCTCTGCTCTCTAGTGGTTCCTTATGCACCGCATTTATGTATTCAGAATTTTTCCTTCCCTCTTACGACCACAATATGTCCATTTTTATTGTCCCGTCTGACCTTGTACATCCGCACCTGTCAGTTGCACAGACTCTTCATCTTTGTCCTGCATTTCTGGATAGTGTCCTCCCTGTCGCAGCTGCTCCCTGCGAGAATGCTTTGGTCCGTAATTATTCAGAGAAAACTATTTATTCTGCATGTTCCTTCACATTTACTCCAAATATACTCGTTTCCTACAGTCAGACCATGTGCACTACTTTTGTTTCCGTGATTATCTGTTTGTTAGTGTTAGCAGTCCGAACATCCCTGTCAAGTCACTCGAATCTTCTGGTTTCCAGACTATTGTTCCACAAAAGTAAAATTCCCTTTCTACATATCCAACATGTCAACATTATGCCATTCGTTCTTATTAAGTAGAAATCTCTGTGCCTATTAATATCTCTACCACTTTCCCCATTCGTGATGTAAATATTACCTTTGCTTTGTTGGACCTGATTAATTACTTAAAAAGCTGACTTCATGAATGTTCAGATGCTTCATCTGCATCATTAATCTTTTTTGAGCCCTAGTTTTTCGTACCCTTTAACCGTGTTCACCCTTTTAGGATACCTTATCTCAAGAGTTGTTTTTCACTAATATATAATAGTCCTTGTTCACTTCTGTGTCAGACGTATGGAAATAGGACTCTTACGAAATTGGGATTGCTACAAAATTACTTTGGTTAGGAAAAAGTAAAATTTATTATCCAGAAACAATTTTACTGTGGGACATGACAGCATCTGTCCTACTACCAGTCACGGCCTAGTCATTCCCGTTATTGCAAAGACCACTGACAAAGACCACCGCCGCCTGCACCTCTACCTGTGCATAATTGTTGAACTGGGAATATATATATTTTGGTGTCGTCGTTTTGTGTAGAAAAGGGTCCAACATGCTTGCATGCGTCGGCCTTGGTCACCTAATGGCGTCCTTCTGAGCTGCTCGATCTCTTGTAGTTTCATTATTCAGGCCTGTATCCCTGACGTCACACCCTATGTCATCGTCAGTTTTTTTTTTTTTTTTTTTTTTTGTCTGCCTCTCGCAATGCTACCCTCGATGCAGGGTTGAGAAAGCCTGTATGATTCCGATTGTTCAGCTGTGAAACTATTCGAGCTGTTCCTCTCTGTGAATAGTCACCTGCAGTTAATTACATGTGCATGGAACATTCCTGGAAAGCCTGAAAAGTTTTGTTCACATTCTCGGAAAAGTTGGAAAATAATTAAACACTTCGAACATTTTGTGTATCTTGCTGTCAGGTTATTATGAGGTTTCAGTTATTTGCGAGAATTCTGACAGCACTGCCAGACAAGGGAGGGGAGAGTGGAGATGAGGAGCACATTGGTATAACTGGAGCATATGACCCAGTCCTCTGTACCCCGCCATGCGTTTCCCTACCCTGCCATGCCATTCCTTGCCATGCCTTGTCTTAACCTACCCATCATCTCCCTACTCTACCCTGTCTATTCAGGTTTAGTGTAGCTATACGACTGAAGATTCATATTGATAAAGTGACCTACGTTCATAACTGGTGGTATTAGTTAATAAGTGACAATTTTGGTGTTGTCAAGTGTTACATCTGTTCTTTCAAATGGCGTGCCTTCATAATTATGTAACGTATATAAGTTATAAGTAACGCTGAAGTAGAGAGTGATAATAGTAAATGATGTATTACCGAGAAAATACAAAAGAAGGATAAGAATATGTTGTTACCTAATTTACAATTATGGTGTCGTGGCATGTTTAAAAAGTGTGCCGCTGCCACGCTTTGCCTTTCCTTACTCTACCCTACCTTTTCCTGCCATTGGTTTGCCTTTCCCTGCGCTATCCGACCAATAATAGCCTTGGGAATGCTAATCTAGCAGTAAATGTTAGAAAAAGAAGAATGTATGATGTGTTGTTACCTCGATTCCTAAAACTCTTCGGTGGCATGTTAGCGGTAGGGGTAGCGCTTGTCATTTTGCTCTTGTAGATTTCATTTATAACCACAGTGCAGTGCAACAAATGTTTTTATCACTGAAAATCAGCGAATAAGTTTGTTTTTTGGCGCTGTCAAGCATGAAAGTCATCTCGCAAACTTTTCCTCATGTGGTCTGGCTCACACTTGCAACAGTCATGCGCCCGCCTGTGTCATTCACATTCGCCGACTGCAAAAAACACCTTAAGTTCAACTTGCTCTCCCTCCTTCCCTGGGCCACCTATGAACCTCCAGTTTGTTTCAAAGGTTAGTGGAAAGACTGAACTTTGTGAAAAATTTAAACGTATTTGGCTAGATATGACTGGGTCATAACAGCTGGTGAAAACACCGATTTTCTTTTTTTTCGTCTTTTTCCATATCATCGACTTGCGTTACAAGAATACACTCGCAGGCTAAGGGTTAATGCTCTTTTCTTGCCACCTCATGTCGGGAGACACTTCGTCTAGACAGGGGTGAATTGTAATCTATACCCCTAAATATACAGCGAGTTAAATATGTAGCTATAGAAATGCACTGGTATCCGTTAGAAAATCTCTTGTGACTGGTCAGGCTTCTGACAGACTCGAGATATTTCTTTTTCTCACTCCCTCAAAGACAATATAGATGCCAGAGCTGTATCACACGGCTCAGTATAACAAGAAACTCCACATTTACTCTGACTGCACCACTTACACCTGTAACTTCTATCAACTCCTTTTACACTTTCCTCCTTAGGACGCTTCGCCTAGTTGATTTAATTCCCATTCTTGTATTTTCCTATTCCTCCATCCCTCTCCCAACTCACTCACCAACTCTACTTACTCGCACCCCTGTCAAGTCAGTGATTGTAACTATATTCTATGCTGCCTCGAATACAGTTCCTTTAACTCTCGATGTTTCATTGCTTCGGGACGAAAAGTTGCGGAAGGTGAAAAGAGGCGATGGCTGGACTGGAGTGCCGAGCACGGACAGCAGGAGACGAGCACTGGCAGTGAGTGGTAGGTAGCTGTTCCCTCTCCATTGCGGACCCTTCTATGGAGCCCACTTCCATTTCTTCACTTGAGCTATATGTGTGGGAAGTGATGTTTGCTGTTGCCTACTGTTTAGCCATTCACATTATCATACCTCGCCTTGGCAACCAGTGCCCCAGCCACTTGATTTTACTCGTGTCTCTTTTCACCTCACCCATACCCAGTGTAATGTAGGTGTATTGAAATACCTGTGGATAGGCACCCTGAAGTCCAGAGGTACAGTATTTGTGAACCTTGTCATGTGCATATCTGTTGTTGACTTGTTACTGTTCCATAGTGTTAAAGTTTAGGTTTAATGGATGTTAGGTTATGATATTTAGGTAAAGATCTTAATATGGGTAACATTCTTAGTTGCAATAAATTTATTTCTTTACATGTGTTCTTTCAGTACCCAGTTAACGATGTGCATGATATCAGAGGGTCTTAAATTTCAGAGCACTGGAGTCACAAACGCTAATATATAATACTGGTATTTACCTGACCTGAAGCGTGACACCGCCCCACCCACCTGATCACCAACTTCACCCACCAAACTACCCACTGTAGCCATCGACCTATTCACAGGCATGGAATTCTGACCAGGTTTTTTGTGAAAATCTTGATACAGACAGTGAAGCCACCATTTAGATCTTTCCCCTCGACAGAGTAGTTTACAAATGGAGAGGTGTTTATATCATCATTGTGGTGCTTAAGATTGGTATACACAGTCATCTCTGAGTAACCAGATGATGAAAAGATCGGACTTGTGTCTACCACTTTCCGCAGAGGTAAGGCACTGATGCATATGCAGGACGTCCTACGTGATAACGGCGAAATGGAAGGAGTACTTATTAACCAACTGGATTAATTTCTTTGTCCACCACCTCACTACCGTTATGTCACCACAGGAAGACATGCATGGCTACTCCCTCAAGTCAGACATGCACATCAGCTATGCAAACCAAACAATGCAGAAAAGACCGAAGAAACACTCCAGTCACCGAAAGAACTCGTATATGCTGACAGTGTAGCAGTTGGTTCAGGAATCCTTCCTTGGCAACTGGAAAGACCTTGTTAAATATATGTAAATCCATGATAAAAGTTACGGTATGAGAGTCTTTGCACATTTAGTTAGGAGATTTTAAGTAGCATCTATGAACGCTTGAGAGAGGTTCAGCAACCAGAGTATGTTATAGTAATAGAATATTCTGTAGTTAAGTAGAGGGCTGAAGTTGAGACTGGTATAAGTTGTTAGCAATTTGTAATGAGTAGCAGACTCCCCCAAAGAAGCTGACCACACAGGGCACACAAAAAAAAAAAAATAAAATAAAAAATAAATAAATAAAACATACTGCAGGTAGTATAATTAACCCTTCGTTAGTCGTGTGGGGTATTCAATCGTGGTTAGTCTGGTGGGGTGTTACAACACCCCAATACAAAAATACATGTAGTGTTACTAACATGTAAAATATATTCATACTGCCGCTTCAGCATATCTCTGCAATCACTAATGAAAAGATTGAATGCCTTGTAGGTAGTGTTTATTATTTTAATAATAATAAAATACAATAAATAACAATATCAGGAAAAAAATAACAAATGACCCATATCTCATATGTCAGGTAAACACGCACAGGAAAATACATTTTGTGATTTTCAAAATCAGTATAATGATAAACAATATGCAATCATAAGATAAAACAAAACAAAACAATCTATATCACAATATCATCTAAATGGTTAGTCTGATGGGGTGAGTGGACACCCCAGGGGTGTGGGTGAGAGTGCCCCTCTCTTACTACAGCAGAGGCAGGACTAAACCAATCATCGTTGCTCCCTCCCCTCACTGAATCAGAAGAGTACTGGAACGGAGAGAAGTATTCGAATTACCCGCTAGGAAATATGAACTTTTAAAAATATCTGGAGTGCCAAAACACCCCACCTGACTAAGGAAGGGTTAATGATACAGACAAAACAATTACACCTTCCTGTATCCAAATACTTAGTCATATTGCCCTCGGCCTCAGTTACAATCTGGAGGCGTTTGGGCATGCTGTCTGCTAAATTGTGAAGTATTCAGCATTTATCTCCTTGAACAACATGTTGGGAATCTCATCCACAAGGCGAAGCACTGACGAGGTCATGCATGTTGCAAGCTTGCGTTTTTTATGGAAAAAATATCTGTAGAGTTACCTGGCTAATCCAGCACTTCAGTGTCATGATCTGAGAGGAATATCATAACCTGTTTTTGCCTTGTGACATGAGGCAGAGTTCAGCATAAAATGTGCAGCCATAAATGTCATAAAATTGTAGATGGTTGTTCTGCACCTGCATATACTGATCAGCATTCGCCAGCATGTTTTTAGGAAGGAAGTATAGGCCTACCCTGCTCTCTTCCCCGCTAAAACAATCCCACACAATTAAGCCATTACTCTACTTGCTCCTGTCGTAGAACATCACCTTCCACTAGTATTCTGGGACCCATTTTTTTTTTCTTTTTTTTTGCAGCGTCAAGGCCTTTCCGGTGATTTCTTTGATTTCTAGACTGGTAAATCAGATACAAAGTTTTGAGTTAATAACACACACACACACACACACACACACACACACACACACACACACACACAGACACACACACACACACAGACACACACACACACACATCTAAAAATACAAAACCCTACTAACGTTTCGTTAGTAAGGGTGTAATTGACCTAAATGAGTCAACGAAAGTGTTCAAAAGTAATTAACACTAAACAGGAAATACTTGTAAAACGTACGAAAAATGAACGCTTTTGCTGCATGAGACACGTTGACCGGAGATGGTAAATGATGACTTATTTCAAATGCTGGCATATTAAAAGAAACTGGTCAGCCAAACAAACTGGTCAGCCAACTAGGTCTAATAGAAACATTTACTGGTGGGGTAAAGGATTTTGAGAAGAAACAATTTGCTAAACATTTGTCCTAGAGGTAAGTCTATAACAACTTAATATGCTTAGGGTGCTGACACACTTGCGGGAAACATGTGATCGAAAAGAGGAAACGAGACCTGGACACACTAGTAGCTTAAACTCCGTGTCTCGTGTCATCTTGTTGAGCATCTCTTAAGGTTGTAGCCCCTTAACTGCGGGCTTGTTTTGCTTTGTCTTGCGGCTCCCGCGGGCATATTCGCTATCTGACAGACTCTCTAAAAATATTTGCCAAAAATCATTTATTAGCCCTAGAATATTAAAATCACATATGCTTATGGCATATACCTTCAGCTTTCTCCTGGGGTGTTTGTTGAGCCTTCGTCGAGTACCGTAGGACTTGTGGAGACCTCTGAATTTGGGTAACGAAGTCTCCACTTTACACTTCCCGACAACCCGTAATATGATTACCACAGCCTGATATTATCACTAGAAACACTATTCTATGATTCTCAAATAGTTTCGAATCCATACTCCAAAAAAAAAAAATACTGTGAAAGCAATTAAAATTATGAGGGGGTATGACCTTCCCACTTGACATCATTTGCCGCTGGTGTTCTCTCATTTATTATTCATAAAAACACTCACAGTTTATATTTCTATTACTATATAACACTCATATATATCTACAGTCTTTATCCATAAGTTTCCTTCAGTAATAGTAGTTTATTGTCACTGAAGGCATTCAGTTTCGTTCAATAAAATAAGTAGCATTCACTTTCTCGTCCTGTATACTAGCGTTGAGAATGAATGTCACTTTCACCTTCACTCTCATAACTGATAGTATTCATACATGCTAGAGTGAAACTTTCACTTTCATTACTCCTAGTATATATACTTGTATTCTTATAATACTACTCATTTACATTTCTATTTATGTTCTCTATTTTATTTACATTATTTACATTTCTATTTTATTTACACTGTGTTAGGTACTGTCACTTGCAGTAACTTATAAAACTATTTTCCACTGTTCACTTATTTACATTCATTGCTTTCACTTGGTGTTTACACATTATTTACACATTATTTACAGTTCCACTGGCACTGTTTTACTCACAAGAAAAATCATAGTCACTCTCTATCATTTGTCAGCCCTTTACCTCTTTCTACACGAGGTTTAGTAGGGGGTAGAGGTCAAAGGGCCCTTTGCATGGGGCTAAAAGGCGGCAAAATCTAGCAGGCGTGAATCTGACATACTTTCACCTTGAAAGACAACAGTAAACTGATACTGATGGACCGGGGTGGCCTACCTAGGGAGAGTGCATTACTGCCAACGTCAGCCTCATGAGAGCTGCTAATATATAGCTATGAAATGATTGGCAGGAAATCTAGACAATATATTATAAATCAGGTAGATCCAGGTGAATGTAAATATCACTTAGGCTTCTCCCTTCCCTCCTTATATATATTTTTATTACGAGTATAAATTATACGGCATATTTCAAGGGGAAGTAAACAGTGAAAATTAGTGAACGAGTGCATGTGAGGTGTTGTCAGGTGATAATTAGCCAATTCCAGGTGTATGGCACTATCACTTACCTTATTTCTTTTTTTGTATATATTATTTGGTATAAGAATAGGGCATAGGGCTTATTTGAATGGATGAAATCAGTGGAAAATTCCAGGGAAGATTTACTTAGCGTAGAATACAGTGTGGTGGCCTGCAATAGTTAGGTAGTTCCAGGTGAATGTAAATATCACTTAGGCTTCTCCCTTCCTTTCTTATGTATATTTTAATTACGAGAATAGATTATACGGCATATTTCAAAGGGAAACAAACAGTGAAAATTAGCGAATGAGTGCACGTGAGGTGTTGTCAGGTGATAATTAGCTAATTCCAGGTGTATGGGACTCTCACTTACCTTATTTCTTTTTTGTATATATTATTTGGTATAAGAATAGGGCATAGGGTTTATTTCAATGGATGAAATCAGTGGAAAATTCCAGGGAAGATTTACTTAGCGTAGCACAGCCGGGCAGGCGAGGGGAGAGGGTAAAGGAGGGAAGGTAGGGAGGGGAGTCAAGAACGGGGAGAAATGGCTAAATTGTCAACAATGGATGGGAGTACAGATGAGATTAGGAGTGCTGATTAGTGTTGGACATTGGCAGTACTGATAGATGATACAAGCCACCACTTGAAAGCCTGGGTGAATTCAAAATAACACAGAATCACAAAAGTGATGCCCAGCAGTATGATCCCTGCTCCCAAGCGTCACGAAAGTGACGCCCAGCGGTTAAGGGGTTAAAATGTTTGAGGCAAGAAGGTTCTCAGAGCACCTGTTGGAATGAGTGGATACCACAGATAGCTGCTTTTATCAACAGTTTCATTAACCCGCCCCGTCCTGACCACTTTCTCACCAATGGTACCCCCCAATCCCGACCATTTTTGGACCCAAATTTTTTTTGCTAAAACTTTCGCTTTTGGTCAGAAACAATGGTCAGTCACAAAGAAATTGTTCCCCGGGGTTCATAATTACCCTAAACAGGTATGCCTTGGTCACACCTGGCACCGTGTTCTCTGTAGGTGGTCTGAGCCTCTAACGTTTTCTATGGTATTATAAGTCTGGGAAACCAATGAAAGTAAGTAGATATGTATTTGTTACAAACATAAAAACATGTGATAAAAGAGTAAATTCGATTTTATACAAAAATAGAGCTGAAATAAGCATTGTACCATCGTGCGAAACGAGCAAAATCGGGCAGACTGGTCACGATGAATCGCTAACATTCGAAAATCATGATACATATCATTTTTTTTACTTACATAATGCTTCTACAATAACATTATACCATTTTACATTTTACTGAACTGTTTTTACATATTCACAGGCCTTTCGATAACATTTAGCGTAATGTTAGCGTTTATTTACGTAGTGAGTGAACTCGCTGTGACTGTTGTTTCAACTCGTATTGTGTTTTTTCTACTTACATAATACTTTCCTAATAACATTATACACTTTTCAACTTTATAGAACTGTTTTGAGATAATTTCAGGCCTTACATAAATATTTAGCGTAATAATAGCGCATAATAACACACACGGTGAAGTCGCTATGACTACTATTTCAACTTACAACCTATTTTTGTACTTATATAATAATTCTCCACTAACATTGCACATGTTATATGTGCTTGATATAATTGATATAATTGATATCACATAATTTCAGACCTTACGATTCAACTGAGCGTCATATTAGCGCGTACTTACACAGTGAGTGTTATCGTGATATCATTTGTTTCATCTTACACTAGTATTCAACTTATAAATTACCTTACTACTAACATTACAACAAATTCCACTTTATATAATTCCTATCACATACTTACTGACCAGAATGTTCTACTGAGCGTAATATTTTCGCAGATTTACACAGTGGGTGTACTCATGACATCAATTATTACAACTTACACTATTTTTCAACTTATACGTTTTATTCATGCTAACATTACACCCGTTTCCACTTTATATTCTTGCTATCACATATTTACTGACCAGAATGTTATACTGAGCGTCATATTTTCGCAGATTTATACAATGGGTGTAGTTTTCATATCACTTCGTTCAACTTACACTATTTCTCAACTTATACATTACTTTCCTGCAAACATTACACCCGTTTCAAGTTTATATAAGACTTAGCACATACTGACTGGCCTTACCATTATACTGAGCGTCATATCGCCATCCCACACAGTTTCAGTAGTGTAGGAAGTTATGGTACTCTCTGAAACATGGCTGAAGGCACAACGCAACATTGGTGGTGGTGGGGGAGGTGGAGAGTGGCGCCTTTCATCACTTGCACTTCTCTTCCCTCTCCCTTTTCCTTTACCCTTTCCCTTCCCTTTCCTTCCTTTCCCCACATCCTGGGGCTGTGTGGAGGAAGTTTGGGAATATTGTATGGCGAAAGACGTCCCGGGGAGTGGCTCCACCTCCTCTCCCCTAGGCCTACGTGCACCACGTGCTCGTGCTGCCTCCCTCACACCACTTTCCCTTTCACCCCGCACTCCCACCACACCACTTTCGCCTTCCCCAGACAAAACACTAGGCCATACTTTATTTGCCTTCTCGCCCCACCTTCTGATCCTCGGGGTGAGATTTTTTCCTTCCCCAACCACGAGGCAACATCACGTCCTAAGCCGCCGTCATCGTCATCGTCCTCATCCTCGTCCTCATCAGAATCTCTCCCTAGGGGATGGAGAGAGGTCCATGCAGGTGTTTTGGGTGCAGGCTGGCCTTCCCTTGCCTTACGATACGTGACATACCGCTTTTTCCGGGGCGAAGGGACCTCCTCATCACTGCTTGTTATTTCCTCCTCAGGCTGCACATAATCTCGATCCACCACATCATCATCAAGTGGAGAATCACTATCTCCAGTGAAGGCATCCAGGGCGGATTGTATTTCGTCATCTGAGAGACCTTTACGCGCCATGTCTGACCTGGGTCACTGCTAACAGGTGAGTGACCGAGACAAGGGCGAGCGCAGGTCACGCGGGGTCTGGGACGCTGCCCGCCTGGCGGCAGGTAGGGGAGGCTTGGGTATGTGGGCGAATCAAAAATCTCGCGCGAATTTTGAAAATTGTGGAAATTATGAACCTTGCAATTGCAGGACGTTGAAGTACGTCAACGGGATTGGCAGTGACATAACGTGAGGACGTGGAAGTACGTCGACAGGACGCCGCGGGTTAACAATTCTGTTGGCGAGACTCTATTATATATATATATATATATATATATATATATATATATATATATATATACATCAATCTATCTATCTATATATCTATTTATATCTATCTATCTATCTACCTATATATATAATATATATATATATATATATATATATATATATATACCTTTTATTGGTGTTTATGGACACATTTTCTGTTATCTCGTAGTGGTAACAAACTTTAGATTCAAGAGTTACCATCATGTGAGGGTAAATGGGTTCACAATGACGATTTTATGGGAATTCACAGGTATTTCGAATGGGTGGAAAGTCAGGAAACTTACAATGATACATCTTTCATAGCCTCTCCTCGTTCTACAGGACCTCCAAGTACACGTCTTATGCCTCCTACCCTCTCCTATACTTTTGCTGCCCCTTCGTCACCTACTCCACCTGTTCACGGGTATAAACAAAAGCTTTGCCCAGTGACACGCCCCACTTTTGCTTGTGTTTCTTACTCCACCAATCAGGATTATTGGTTGGTTTCATCATAAATCTGGATTCCTATAATAGGTAATGTGTGGAGAGTGTGCACAGAGTTGCTGAAGCATGCCACATTTCCCACATCCTTTGGTGATGGGGGTGAAGACGGGTTCCTTTGCCCAGGTGCACTGGTGAAGCCCTGAGGTGAAGTAATGATGGTGAAGGACATAATCCACAGGATAGGTCGCTTATCGTTCGTCATAAATTACTTGGTAATATGGTCACAATTATGAATGAACTGGTTACACACATGAAAAATGGCTGGATGAATCACTCTGGGGTGATAATTAATCAAAGATGGTGAGTAAAAGCCACAGACATAAGCAGAGAATATACTTACCGAAAAGTTTCAATTGACACTGCCACCATCTTCAGTGGCCAAGATGGATGGAAGGCATGAAGTGCTGACAGTACAAAGACTCCTTTTAATGCATGTGTGTGGGAGGGGAGGGGAGGGGAAGGGTGGGGTAGGGGTTGAGGTGCATTGTAGGCGAGGAAATCCCAAAAGGGAAAAGGGAAACCACCAGACAGGTTAGATCAGATTTCTGTGTGACCTCACCTTTGTCCGTGAGGGAAAGGGCATTTCCACCACCTATAATGAGGTTAGTGATGGAAATGTCTCTTCCCACACCAACACAGGTGAGGTCAGACAGGAATCTAACCTGACCTGTCTGGTGGTCCCCTTTCCCCCTTGGGCACTTCTCCTCTTACAATCCTACTT
This sequence comes from Coenobita brevimanus, assembly GCF_032717465.1. Taxonomy (NCBI): domain Eukaryota; kingdom Metazoa; phylum Arthropoda; class Malacostraca; order Decapoda; family Coenobitidae; genus Coenobita; species Coenobita brevimanus. The sequence goes on along the minus strand of NC_137048.1, from coordinate 5,196,710 downwards.
TATCATGCTGCACTGGCACAGGTGAGGTCAGACAGGAGTCTGACCAACCCTGTCTGGTGGTGTCCCATTTCCTCTTTGGAATTTCCTCGCTTACTACCCACCTCTCCCCACCTCTACCCCCCACCCTTCCACCCACACATGCATTAAAAGGAACTGTCACGAATCAAATTCGCGACATTTTTCCTTTTGTGAGAAACCACGAACTATTAGTGTAACTCACTGTGTATCGCTCAGTTAACCGTTTCTTTCTCCATTTTGGTGGTATACTTTTCAAAACATTCGTCACTGTTTTAAAAGTGACCGATCTAATGCACGTCACTAAGTGCTCTACTGAGCGATACTATTGTTTCTTTATTGTTCGCCCCTGCTTGCCTCAACCGTTAGCCACGCCTTCTTCCAATGTCTTGTGCGTCCTACTCATACATCGTATTTGAATTCAGTCAAGTTTCTGTCGTGACGGAGTGAGGTACTGTGCTCCAGCAGTGAGAGGTCAGCTAGCACTCAGACTCCACTAGACTACAGTTCTCCAGGCTCCCACCCTTCGTGGTGATACACCACATTCATTGACCAGTATTTCCTTTTTGTATTTTCCTAGGTTTAAGAGTTCAGTTAAGTGTGCTGTTTCCTTACATGCTGGCCGGCTGCTCCGCATGTTGTTTTTTTTAGGCGTAAGAATTTAGCTTTTGAGTAAGTGAGTGAGTACGATCTATTTATCTGAATTCATTTGAAGTGTAACGTTAAATTTATTTCTTTGTAATCAATAAATTTAACAGTTCTTTATCCTGAGCTAAATATAATGTAAACTCGTGTTTCATTTCACCATAATTAAGCTTATTACCCTTATAGCTCCTAGCTTGCATAAGCGTTTGCTATTCATAACTGGTACTTAGGCCAGTCTTGTTGTATTAAGCTTAAAATCCGTTGTGCCTTCTAGGAGTTAAGCATCAGCGAGAACCTGATATTATTATTAGTATTAGTTATTTATTGTCAGGGGTGAAGTAACTTTCTCCAGAGGCTAACAGTACTAATAATCAGCATTTGTGAGTAATTAGTCTCTGCTGTGTACTGTTGAGAAAGTTTATACATTCTCGTTCTGAGAGTCCGGCGAAGCAAGCCGATATAAAGTAATCATTGCTTGATTTAGCAAGACAATTCTTGTTCCTGCTGTTCAGTAATATTGAACATTATCATTTAATATTTGCATTTATTTTAAAAACCCCGTGACAGGAACCCTTGTATTGTCACCATGTCATTCCTTCTCTCTATCTTGATCACTGAAGAAGGAGGCAGTGTCAACCGAAATTGGTTGGTAAATATATTCTCCGTCTACAAATGTGAGTTTTATTCACAGCTGAATAAGTTTTCTCATATAGTAAAACTGGATAAGATTAATATTGTCATAGAAATGTTGTTTATCACCTTCCCTCTTGACTCATTGTATTTGTCTCTTCGCTCATGAATACTGCAAGTTGATTATTTTGTTCACCATTTACTAGATGCTGTCGGTTATCATGTTGCTCTAGACTTTGTTCCAATGTCAGATCTTTGCTAAGTCTTGGAATGGGTCCACAGTAGCTTTAGTCTTAATCCTATCTTCCCTTTTTCCAGCCCAGAATTTTATTATCCAGTATTAGAGGCTACCTTCGTTCCAAGATTTTCATGGTCCATATCCCAATTCGTTCCTCAGTCACATTTGATTGCTCTCATCATTTTTTTCCTCTGCTCTCTAGTGGTTCCTTATACACTGCATTTATGTATTCAGAATTTTTCCTTCCCTCTTACGACCACAATATGTCCATTATTATTGTTCCGTCTGACCTTGTACATCCGCACCTGTCAGTTGCACAGACTCTTCATCTTTGTCCTGCATTTCTGGATAGTGTCCTCCCTGTCGCAGCTGCTCCCTGCGAGAATGCTCTGGTCCGTAATTATTCAGAGAAAACTATTTATTCTGCATGTTCCTTCACATTTACTCCAAATATACTCGTTTCCTACAGTCAGACCATGTGCACTACTTTTGTTTCCGTGATTATCTGTTTGTTAGTGTTAGCTGTCCGAACATCCCTGTCAAGTCACTCGAATCTTCTGGTTTCCAGACTATTGTTCCACAAAAGTAAAATTCCCTTTCTACATATCCAACATGTCAACATTATGCCATTCGTTCTTATTAAGTAGAAATCTCTGTGCCTATTAATATCTCTACCACTTTCCCCATTCGTGATGTAAATATTACCTTTGCTTTGTTGGACCTGATTAATTACTTAAAAAGCTGACTTCATGAATGTTCAGATGCTTCATCTGCATCATTAATCTTTTTTGAGCCGTTTTTCGTACCCTTTAACCGTGTTCACCCTTTTAGGATACCTTATCTCAAGAGTTCGTTTTCACTGGTATATAATAGTACTTGTTCACTTCTGTGTCAGACGTATGGAAATAGGACTCTTACGAAATTGGGATTGCTACAAAATTACTTTGCTTAGAAAAAAGTAAAATTTATTATCCAGAAACAATTTTACTGTGGGACATGACAGCATCTGTCCTACTACCAGTCACGGCCTAGTCATTCCCGTTATTGCAAAGACCACTGACAAAGACCACCGCCGCCTGCACCTCTACCTGTGCATAATTGTTGAACTGGGAATATATATATTTTGGTGTCGTCGTTTTGTGTAGAAAAGGGTCCAACATGCTTGCATGCATCGGCCTTGGTCACCTAATGGCGTCCTTCTGAGCTGCTCGATCTCTTGTAGTTTCATTATTCAGGCCTGTATCCCTGACGTCACACCCTATGTCATCGTCAGTTTTTTTTTTTTTTTTTTTTTGTCTGCCTCTCGCAATGCTACCCTCGATGCAGGGTTGCGAAAGCCTGTATGATTCCGATTGTTCAGCTGTGAAACTATTCGAGCCGTTCCTCTCTGTGAATAGTCACCTGCAGTTAATTACATGTGCATGGAACATTCCTGGAAAGCCTGAAAAGTTTTGTTCACATTCTCGGAAAAGTTGGAAAATAATTAAACACTTCGAACATTTTGTGTATCTTACTGTCAGGTTATTATGAGGTTTCAGTTATTTGCGAGAATTCTGACAGCACTGCCAGACAAGGGAGGGGAGAGTGGAGATGAGGAGCACATTGGTATAACTGGAGCATATGACCCAGTCCTCTGTACCCCGCCATGCGTTTCCCTACCCTGCCATGCCATTCCTTGCCATGCCTTGTCTTAACCTACCCATCATCTCCCTACTCTACCCTGTCTATTCAGGTTTAGTGTAGCTATACGACTGAAGATTCATATTGATAAAGTGACCTACGTTCATAACTGGTGGTATTAGTTAATAAGTGACAATTTTGGTGTTGTCAAGTGTTACATCTGTTCTTTCAAATGGCGTGCCTTCATAATTATGTAACGTATATAAGTTATAAGTAACGCTGAAGTAAAGGGTGATAATAGTAAATGATGTATTACCGAGAAAATACAAAAGAAGGATAAGAATATGTTGTTACCTAATTTACAATTATGGTGTCGTGGCATGTTTAGAAAGTGTGCCGCTGCCACACTTTGCCTTTCCTTACTCTACCCTACCTTTTCCTGCCATTGGTTTGCCTTTCCCTGCGCTATCCGACCAATAATAGCCTTGGGAATGCTAATCTAGCAGTAAATGTTAGAAAAAGAAGAACGTATGATGTGTTGTCACTTCGATTGCTAAAACGCTTCGGTGGCATGTTAGCGGTAGGGGTAGCACTTGTCATTTTGCTCTTGTAGATTACATTTATAGCCACAGTGCAGTGCAACAAATGTTTTTACCACTGAAAATCAGTGAATAAGTTTGTTTTTTGGCGCTGTCAAGCATGAAAGTCATCTCGCAAACTTTTCCTCATGTGGTTTGGCTCCCACTTGCAACACTGTCATGCGCCCGCCTGTGTCATTCACATTCGCCGACTGCAAAAAACACCTTAAGTTCAACTTGCTCTCCCTTCGTCCCTGGGCCACCTAAGAACCTCCAGTTTGTTTCAAAGGTTAGTGGAGAGACTGAACTTTGTGAAAAATTTAAACGTATTTAGCTAGATATGACTGGGTCATAACAGCTGATGAAAACACCGATTTTCTTTTTATCGTCTTTTTCCATATCACCGACTTGTGTTACAATAATACACTCGCAGGCTCTTTTCTTGCCACCTGATGTCGGGAGACACTTCGTCTAGACAGGGGAGAACTGTAATCTATACCCCTAATTGTTCAGCGAGTTAAATATGTAGCTATAGAAATGCACTGTATCGGTTACAAAATCTCGTGTGGCTGGTCAGGCTTCTGACAGACTCGAGATATTTCTTTTTCTCACTCCCTCAAGGACAATATAGATGCCAAAGCTGTATCACTCGGCTCAGTATAACAAGAAACTCCACACTGAGTCTGACTGCACCACTTACACCTGTAACTTCCATCAACTCCTTTTACACTTTCCTCCTTGGGCCGCTTCGCCTAGTTGATTTAATCCCCATTCTTGTATTTTCCTATTCCTCCATCCCTCTCCCAACTCACTCACCAACTCTACCTACTCGCTCCCCTGTCAAGTCAGTGATTGTAATTATATTCTATGCTGCCTCGAATACAGTTCCTTTAACTCTCGATGTTTCATTGCTTCGGGACGAAAAGTTGCGGAAGGTGAAAAGAGGCGATGGCTGGACTGGAGTGCCGAGCACGGACAGCAGGAGACGAGCACTGGCAGTGAGTGGTAGGTAGCTGTTCCCTCTCCATTGCGGACCCTTCTATGGAGCCCACTTCCATTTCTTCACTTGAGCTATATGTGTGGGAAGTGATGTTTGCTGTTGCCTACTGTTTAGCCATTCACATTATCATACCTCGCCTTGGCAACCAGTGCCCCAGCCACTTGATTTCACTCATGTCTCTTTTCACCTCACCCATACCCAGTGTAATGTAGGTTTATTGAAATACCTGTGGATAGGCACCCTGAAGTCCAGAGATACAGTATTTGTGAACCTTGTCGTGTGCATATCTGTTATTGACTTGTTACTGTTCCTTAGTGTTAAAGTTTAGGTTTAATGGTTATGATATTTAGGTAAAGATCTTAATGTGGGTAACATTTTTAGTGGCAATAAATTTATTTCTTTACATGTGTTCTTTCAGTACCCAGTTAACGATGTGCATGATATCAGAGGGACTTATTTCAGAACACTGGAATCACAAACGCTAATATATAAAACTGGTATTTACCTGACCTGAAGCGTGACACCGCCCCACCCACCTGACCACCAACTTCACCCACCAAACTACCCACTGTAGCCATAGACCTATTCACAGGCATGGAATTCTGACCAGTTTTTTTGTGAAAATCTTGATACAGACAGTGAAGCCACCATTTAGATCTTTCCCCTCGACAGAGTAGTTTACAAATGGAGAGGTGTTTATATCATCATTGTGGTGCTTAAGATTGGTATACACAGTCATCTCTGAGTAACCAGATGATGAATAGATCGGACTTGTGTCTACCACTTTCCACAGAGGTAAGGCACTGATGCATATGCAGGACGTCCTACGTGATAACGGCGAAATGGAAGGAGTACTTATTAAACAACTGGATTAATTTCTTTGTCCACCACCTCACTACCGTTATGTCACCACAGGAAGACATGCATGGTGTTACATAGCCTATGATTTCATCATCCTTTGTGTAATTTTAATGCACAGTATGCTGCATGTTTGATCACGAGCATGTTTTGCCTCAGTCCCCCCTTCTACCGTTATAGTAGAGTAAGTCGTCCTTTCTGTTGTTCAGAGTAGGATTGTCAGCTCTTTGTCCCCTATGGCTTCATTTGCGCGTCCTTCTTACAAGTTGTATCAAGCTCTGCCGGCCCCTATATAATGAGCTCAGTCTCTGCATCATTGCCACTTAGATCTACTCCTCATTTTGCTCACATCTCTGTCCTGCCCTGTACAGTTATTATTACTGTGAGTGCTCAGGAAGTCTCCAACCATCTAGCAGCTGTGTGTAATTTGAGTATAACTGTTGTTGCATTTTTTCTTGTACTGTGTAGCATAAGGTTAATTCTTAGGCCTAGTGAAGTTTTTGTAATTTATGCAAAGGTTCTTATTGTTAGCCATTGTTCATAATAGTTTGTATCTGTAATAATTTATCTTGCATTAACTGAGCATTACCCAGTGTATTTTCATTTTATCAGGGCTGACTTAGGTAAATTTACTCTTGCTAATTTCGTGTTAATGGAGGCTATTGCAGTTAACCATATATTTAACCTGTTTTTTGCCATTACATTATCCTTATGAGTCCTGAATGTTTTGTTGTTACTTTGAGCATTAAACTTTAACTTGTAATTTTACCTAACTCTTTTATTTTGAACCTGGACCTTTACGGGACAGTAGTGATTTTTAGTATTTTCACTTAAAGTGTATATTATCTTTCGCTGTTCCGTAACATAAATTTGGCGACCTCTTATCAGGATATTCAGGATATTATCATAAGGATATTGCTTGATATTTTGTGACTGTGATTTATTCATGATGTCTACTATTACTACGCTTGATAAAGCCAAAGATTTTTTGTCAAATGTGCAAACAGTGTGTGATGTAGAAGACAGAACAAAGAATGAACTTAAGCTTGTTGCTCAACAATTGGGAATTGCAGTTCACTCTCATCATTCTAAAGATCAAATTGTTGGCATGATTAATAAAAGCTTGTTTAATGTAAGTCCTCCAAATGAGCAAACGCAGATTGAATTAGCTAAGTTACAGCTAGGCCTACAGGAGGCTTGTGTTAAGGAGGCTGAATTTCAAGCACGTGCTAAGGAGGCTGAGTCTCAGGCTAAGGAGGCGGAGTCTCAGGCTCGTATTCAGGAGGCTGAATTTCAGGCAAATGCTCGTATTCAAGAGGCACAGGTACAGGCTCAGGAACAAATTGAACTTGCCAGGATTCAGGCAGACCATGAGTATCGCATGAAACAAGGTGGAACTGGATCATCTAGCTCTGATGATTTTGATGTGGCTAAAAATGTTAAACTTGTCCCTCCTTTTAATGAATCTGATTTAACAAAGTATTTTCAGTTGTTTGAGAGGGTAGCTACAGGTTTTAATTGGCCCAAAAAGTATTGGCCAGTTCTCCTTCAAACTGTTCTCACCGGTAAAGCTCAAGTAACTTATGCATCTTTGCCTCAGGATCAATCTGATAATTATGATGTAGTTAAGAGCTTGATTCTTAAGGCCTATGAGCCTGTTCCTGAAGCCTATAGAGTAAAATTTAGGACAACTTATAAGCAAGATAAGCAATCCAATGTTGAGTATGCAAAAATCAAAGAAGATCTGTTAGAGCAGTAGTTAAATTCTAAGAATGTGGATTCTGATTTTGATAAATTTAAGCAGATGATTTTGCTGGAGGACTTCAAGAGGTGTATTAGTAAAGATGTAAGCCTATATCTTGATGAGAAAAGAATAGATAATTTGTCTGATGCTGCAGTTTTAGCTGATGAATATGTTCTCACTCACAAGAGATATTCTAGAGAAAAAGGGAAAGCTGAGAGTAAGTACATTGCCTCTACTCAGAGTACAGGTAACAGGAAAGAGAATAAAGATGATGTTTCTCAGGAAGTAAATACCAGCTTCACCTCTAGATTTCAGAAACGTAAATGTACTTATTGTAGTAAGCTTGGTCATACTACGGAGATATGTTTCAGGAGACAGCGTGATGTGAACAAAAAGGAGTCTTTAAATATTCAGTCAATTGGTCTAGTGTCCACTCTTAAGAGTTCCCAGAATTCTTTAACTGAGTTAACTGAACCTGCTTTGAGGGGTAACTTAAATTCTCATGATGGAGCTCCTCTTTTGAGCAGTAACGTGGGTGACACTCTCAAGAGTTCATGTGCTAATTTCCTGTCTGATAGTTTTGTCAGTCCTCTGGACAGTAATGACAGGAAATCAGTTAAAATATATCGTGATACAGGTGCTTGCCAATCCCTTATGCTGACCAGTGTTCTAGGCTCTAATGTTAATTCCTCTGATGAAACTGTAATCTTACAAGGTGTAGGGAATAATTACTTCTCTGACCCTCTGTGCAGGGTGATTTTAGAGTCTGGTTTTGTTAATGGTTCCGTTATGGTTGGGTTGGTTGAGACACTCCCAATGTCAGGTGTAACTTTCTTACTTGGAAATGATACTGGTGGAAGTCAAGTGTGTCCAGCTCCTCAGTTGTCTATTGAGCCAGTGGCTGCGGCCCAGGATTGTGATGTCCCTGATGTGTTCCCTGCATGTGCTGTCACTAGGGCTAAGTCTAAAGTTACTGGTGATTTAGAGGATAATGATGATGATGATGTTATCCTAGCTGACACTTTTCTTGCTAATTTGGACCACTCACCAGATGAGGCAGTACCCCGTAGTGTTGATAATTTGTCTCGTCAAGAGTTGGTTGAGTTGCAGGTTGCTGACCCTGAGTTGAAAGGTCTAGCTAACTCTGCTTGCAGTGAGGAAGAGTCAGCTGGTGCTTCTACTTGTTATTATGTAAAGTCAGGAGTACTTATGAGGAAGTGGAGACCCCCAACAGCATCAGCCGACTGTGAATGGGAGGTTGTACATCAAATTGTCATCCCTCGTGTTTGTAGGCAGGATATCATTAGAGTGGCTCATGATTCCAGTTTGGCAGGACACCTTGGAGTGAGGAAGACTGTGGCACGCATTTTGAAACACTTCTACTGGCCAGGTATCTTCAGGGATGTTTCCTGGTATTGTAAGTCTTGTCACACCTGTCAAGTTGTGGGGAAGTGTAATCAGACCGAAAAGGTTGCACCTCTAGTTCCCATTCCTCCTTTTGAGGTGCCTTTCACCCGTGTGTTGGTGGATGTTGTGGGCCCTCTTCCTAAGACTTCTTCAGGATTTTCTTATGTGTTGACCCTGATTGATATGGCTACTCGTTATCCTGAAGCCATTCCACTTAGAAATATCTCAGCAAAGAACGTGGTTAAGGAAATACTAGGGTGAAGTTTCTTCACAAAGTTTGGTCTGCCCAAGGAGGTACAGTCAGACCGGGGAAGTAATTTCATGTCAAACGTTTTCAAGCAGTCTCTGAAAGAGTTGGGCATCACCCAGATCACGTCTTCAGCTTACCATCCCCAGACCCAAGGAGCGTTGGAGAGATATCATCAAACACTCAAATCGATGCTCAAGAAATACTGTTTGGAACATCAGAAAGACTGGGATAAAGGTCTTCCATTCGTCGTATTTGCCACAAGAGAATCTCCAAATGAATCACTGGGCTTCTCACCTTTTGAACTACTGTTTGGCCATGAAGTAAGAGGACCCCTTAAGTTACTCAAGGAATGCTGGCTGTCGGAGGAAGATGACGTCAACCTGCTGGAGTATGTGATGAAGTTCAAAGAACGGCTGTCCACTGCTTTACAGCTGGCGAGAGAGAATTTAGGAGCTGCTCAGGAGAAGATGAAGACTTGGTATGATAAGAAGTCCAGGTTACGCCACTTTCAGCCAGGAGATCAGGTTTTGATTCTGCTACCGGTGCATGGGCAACCTCTTCAAGCCAAGTTTAGTGGTCCTTATTTCGTGGAGAAGAAACTCAGTGATGTCAACTATGTCATCGCCACACCAGATCGTAGAAAGAACAAGCAACTTTGTAACATCAACATACTGAAGTTATATCACAGGCGGGACGAAAATAATCCAGTCTGCACTGTAGCTGTTCCACCCGAGTCTGCAAGTGAAGCTCTCCCATGCAGTATGAGCCTGAGTGATAGTTTGGGGAAGAATCCTGATATCATGAATGATCTCCAGACTAAGCTTTCTCATCTAGCTCCCGAGGAAAGGCAGGAGTGTTCGGCATTACTGCAGGAGTACCCGCAAGTGTTCCGTGCCACTCCAGGAAGAACCACTGTGTTGATGCATGATGTCGATGTTGGAGACGCAAAGCCAATTAAACTGCCTCCTTACCGTGTGAACCCAGTGAAAGTTCCTCTCATCGAGAAGGAGCTTGGCTACCTGTTGGACCACAAGATGATTGAGCCCTGTCAGAGCGAGTGGAGTTCTCCTGTCACTCTAGTCCCAAAGCCAGGTGGGTCACAGCGGCTTTGCATCGACTACAGACGTGTTAATCAGATAACCAAAACAGACACTTACCCTCTCCCTCGCGTGGAAGATTGCATAGACAAGATCGGAAAGGCTAGGTACATAAGTAAGTCTGATTTGTTAAAGGGATACTGGCAAGTACCTATGACTGAACGTGCTAGGGAGATCTCATGTTTTGTAACACTAGGAAAGACTTTTGCATGTCCTGTAATGCCATATGGTATGAAGAATGCACCAGCCACATTTCAGAAGCTCATGAATGTTGTAACAGAGGGTTTGGCAGGGTGTGTTGTTTACATTGATGATGTATTAATCTTCAGTGACAACTGGAAAGATCACCTATGCCATGTCAGTAAATTTCTTGAGCGTTTGGTTCATGCTAATCTTGTAGCTAATTTATCAAAGTGTGAGTTTGGTCAAGCTAAAGTTCAGTACCTTGGGTATGTAATTGGTGATGGACATGTTGCACCACCAGGAGCTAAGGTTATTACCTTAACCTGTCCTATCGCTCCAGTACGGCCTGCGGACCCTCCAGGGAAACGTCGTCTCTGGCATTTTGGAGCTGCGGACTGGGAGGCCCTCAGGCAGTACTTCTTTGATTTTCCCTGGAATGATTATTGCTTCCATGGCCGTGAGCCATCTGAATGTGCCTTGCGCATTACGGAGGTTATTCTCTCGGGCATGGAAGCATACATTCCTTTCTCATATCCTTTGACTAATGCAAGAAAGCCTTGGTTTAATCACGCTTGTTCTAATGCTGTCCGCAACAAGGAGAAGGCCTACAAAAGGTACCGGAGCCAACCCACCCCTGAATCACATAATCTTTACGTTTCTGCCTGGAATCGTGCTAAGTCTGTTCTTCGCTCTACTAAAAATAATTTCATCCATACTAAATGCTCTCAACTCTCCAACTCGAATTCTTCCCGCTCCTTCTGGCACCTTGCCAAAATCTTTCTAACAACTTTACCTCATCATCCTTCCCTCCTCTTTTCTACTCTGATGGTTCTGTAGCTATTTCTTCTACTGATAAAGCAGATCTCTTCGCACAGACTATCTCATCAAATTACACCTTAGACGATTACGTTGCTGTTCCTCCATCACTTCCCCCTCTGACTTCCTCATGGCTGACATTAAAATTTCTTCAGTTGATGTATTTTCTGCCATTACTGGCCTCAGTACTAACAAGGCATATGGGCCTGATGGGGTCCCTCCTGTTGTTCTCAAAAACTGTGCTTCTGTGCTTACACCATGCCTAGGCAAACTATTTCGCCTTTGTCTGTCAACTTGTACCTTTCCTTCTTGCTGGAAGTTTGCTCTCATTCAGCCAGTCCCAAAGAAGGGTGACCATTCCCAACCCTCCAACTATCGTCCAATTGCTTTAACGTCCTGTATTTCAAAAGTTTTCGAGTCAATTCTTAATAAAAAAATTTTAAGGCATCTTTCCTATCACAACCTTCTTTCCGATCGTCAGTATGGGTTCCGTCAGGGACGCTCCACTGGCGATCTTCTCACCTACCTTTCAGACTCCTGGTCATCCTCCTTTCGGGACTTTGGCGAAAGCTTTGCCATTGCACTTGACATCTCAAAGGCTTTCGATCGAGTCTGGCATAAATCTTTAATTTCCAAACTGCCCTCCTACTGTTTCTATCCTTCTATCTGTACCTTCATCGCTAGCTTCCTTTCTGGTCGTTCTATAGCCGCTGTCGTAGACGGCCATCGTTCTTCTCCTAGATCTATCAACAGTGGTGTTCCTCAGGGCTCTGTCCTATCACCAACTCTCTTCCTTTTATTCATCAATGATCTTCTAAGCTGTACATCTAACCCTATCCACTCATACGCTGATGACTCCACCCTTCACCTTCCCATTCGGTTCCCGCAACGCCCATCTCAACAGTTACTTCAAGAAACAAGGGATGAGGCTGTGGCACACCTAATGTCTGACTTGGCTCATATCTCTGACTGGGGTAAAAATAATATGGTTGTCTTTAATGCTTCTAAGACTCAGTTCTTACACCTATCAACCCGACAAAATCTTCCACAGGTATACCCACTAATGTTTAATAATATTCAGCTTAATCCTGCATCATCCTTGAACATGCTTGGGGTTTCATTTACTCGGGACTTATCTTGGAAAGATCATATTACATCTCTTGTAAAATCTGCTTCCAAGAGATTGGGTGTGCTAAGCCGACTCCGCTCTTTCTTTACCCCTGCACAATTGTTGACTCTATACAGGGAATTTATCCTCCCCTGTGTGGAGTACAACTCTCGTGTGAGGAGGCTCCCCACATACAGCTCTTCTCAATAGGGTGGAGTCAAAGGCTTTTCGTCTCATTAACTCTCCTCCTCTTACTGACTCCCTTCAACCTCTGTCTCTTCGCTGCACTGTTGCATCTTTATCTCTTTTCTATCGCTACTTTAATGGTCACTGCTCCTCTGAACTGTCTGCTTGCATTCCTCCACCTCTACGACGGGCGCGTAGCACCCGTCTGGCAGCAAACTCTCATCCCTTTTCTGTCCAACTCTCTAATGCAAGAGTTAACCGTTACTCCCAGTCTTTCATCCATGCAACAGGTCAGCTCTGGAACTGTCTCCCTCTGTCTGTATTTCCTCCTGCCTATGATCTCCAGTCTTTCAAACGCAGTGTGTCCAGGCATCTCAAAATGATCGGATCTTGAATTTGGCTCTCTATTGTATTTTGTTTTTCTCTTGGAGGGAACTGTTACTGCGGGCTCATGGCCTTTGGTTCCTTCTTCCTCGCATTAAAAAAAAAAAAAAAAAAAAAGGTTATAAGTGATCTTCCCAGACCTAAAAGTAGGAAAGAGCTATGAAGATTTTTGGGAATGGTAGGTTATTACCGGAGATTTGTTCTTAACTTTTCAATTCTTGTATCACCACTTACAGACCTACTGAAAAGGGAGTTAAATTTGTCTGGACCGATAACTGTGAATCCTCTTTCAGCAAACTTAAAGCTATCCTATTAAGTCAGCCAGTGCTCGCTACTCCAAATTTTGCTAAGCCTTTTAAGATGGCTGTTGATGCAAGTGATACAGGAGCTGGGGCTGTTTTGCTGCAAGAGGATGATCAGGGTATTGAACACCCTGTATCTTATTACAGTAAGAAGTTCACTCCACCTCAAAAGAACTACTCAACTATTGAGAAAGAGCTTTTGGCCTTGATTTTGGGTTTACAGCATTTTTCATTTTATTTGTGTTCTGGTTTTGACCCCATAGTCATTTATACCGATCATAACCCACTGAAATTCCTTAGTAAGTTTAAAGATAAAAATCAGAGATTGACAAGATGGAGTCTACTTCTTCAGGAGTATTCATTAGACATACAACATGTCAAGGGGAAAGAAAATGTTATTGCAGATTGCTTATCTAGACTTTAGACAGATTGTTTTAGAGTAATAAGAAATTTCCTTTGTAAATTTCTTTTTCTTTGTGGGGAGGCGTTACATAGCCTATGATTTCATCATCCTTTGTGTAATTTTAACGCACAGTATGCTGCATGTTTGATCACGAGCATGTTCTGCCTCAGTCCCCCCTTCTACCGTTATAGTAGAGTAAGTCGTCATTTCTGGAGTTCAGAGCAGGATTGTCAACTCTTTGTCCCCTATGGCTTCATTTGCGCGTCCTTCTTACAAGTTGTATCAAGCTCTGCCGGCCCCTATATAATGAGCTCAGTCTCTGCATCATTGCCACTTAGATCTACTCCTCATTTTGCTCACATCTCTGTCCTCCCCTGTACAGTTATTATTATTGTGAGTGCTCAGGAAGTCTCCAACCATCTAGCAGCTGTGTGTAATTTGAGTATAAATGTTGTTGCATTTTTTCTTGAACTGTGTAGCATAAGGTTAATTCTTAGGCCTAGTGAAGTTTTTGTAATTTATGCAAAGGTTCTTATTGTTAGCCATTGTTCATAATAGTTTGTATCTGTAATAATTTATCTTGCATTAACTGAGCATTACCCAGTGTATTTTCATTTTATCAGGGCTGACTTAGGTAAATTTACTCTTGCTAATTTCGTGTTAATGGAGGCTATTGCAGTTAACCATATATTTAACCTGTTTTTTGCCATTACATTATCCTCATGAGTCCTGAATGTTTTGTTGTTACTTTGAGCATTAAACTTTAACTTGCAATTTTACCTAACTCTTTTATTTTGAACCTGGACCTTTACGGGACAGTAGTGATTTTTAGTATTCTCACTTAAAGTGTACATTATCCTTCGCTGTTCCCTAACAATGGCTACTCCCTCAAGTCAGACATGCACATCAGCTATGCAAACCAAACAATGCAGAAAAGACCGAAGAAACATTCCAGTCACCGAAAGAACTCTTATATGCTGACAGTGTAGCAGTTGGTGTAGGAATCCTTCCTTGGCAACTGGAAAGACCTTGTTAAATATATGTAAATCCATTATAAAAGTTACGGTATGAGAGTCTTTGCACATTTAGTTAGGAGATTTTAAGTAGCATCTATGAACGCTTGAGAGAGGTTCAGCAACCAGAATATGTTATAATAATAGAATATTCTGTGGTTAAGTAGAGGGCGGAAGTTGAGACTGGCATAAGTTGTTAGCAATTTATAATGAGTAACAGACTCCCCCAAAGAAGCTGACCACACAAGGCACAAAAAAAAAAAAAAAAAAAAATACTGCAGGTAGTATAATTAACCCTTCGTTAGCCCTGTGGGGTATTCAATCGTGGTTAGTCTGGTGGGGTGTTACAACACCCCAATACAAAAATACATGTAGTGTTACTAACATGTAAAATACATTCATACTGCTGCTTCAGCATATCTCTGCAATCACTAATGAAAAGATTGAATGCCTTGTAGGTGGTGTTTATTAATTTATAATAATAAAATACAATAAATAACAATATCAGGAAAAAAATAACAAATGACCCATATCTCATTTGTCAGGTAACCACGCACAGGAATATACATTTTATGATTTTCAAAATCAGTATAATGATAAACAATATGCAAACATAAGATAAAAAAAAAAAAAACAATCTATATCACAATATCATCTAAATGGTTAGTCTGATGGGGTGAGTGGACACCCCAGGGGTGTGGGTGAGAGTGCCCCTCTCTTACTACAGCAGAGGCAGGACTAAACCAATCATCGTTGCTCCCTCCCCTCACTGAATCAGAAGAGTACTGGAACGGAGAGAAGTATTCGAATTACCCGCTAGGAAATATGAACTTTTAAAAATATCTGGAGTGCCAAAACACCCCACCTGACTAAGGAAGGGTTAATTATACAGACAAAACAATTACACCTTCCTGTATCCAAATACTTAGTCATGTTGCCCTCGGCCTCAGTTACAATCTGGAGGCGTTTGGGCATGCTGTCTGCTAAATTGTGAAGTATTCAGCATTTATCTCCTTGAACCACATGTTGGGAATCTCATCCACAAGGCGAAGCACTGACGAGGTCATGCATGTTGCAAGCTTGCTCTTTATATAATTCCATGCGTTTTTTATGGAATTATTATCTGGAGAGTTACCTGGCTAATCCAGCACTTCAGTGTCATGATCTGAGAGGAATATCATAACCTCTTTTGCCTTGTGACATGAGGCAGAGTTCAGCATAAACTGTGCAGCCATAAATGTCATAAAATTGTAGGAGATCGTTGTTCTGCACCTGCATATACTGATCAGCATTCGCCAGCATGTTTTTAGGAAAGAAGTAGAGGCCTACCCTGCTCTCTTCGCCACTAAAACAATCCCACACAATTAAGTCATTACTCTACTTGCTCCTGTCGTAGAACATCACCTTCCACTAGTATTCTGAGGCCTTTTTTTTTTTTTTTTTTTTTTTTTTTTTTTTTTGCAACGTCAAGGTCTTTCCGGCGATTTCTTTGGTTTCTAGACTGGTAAACGTGATGGCAGCTTCATATCTTTCTGCATCTGGTGTTGGATGATGTAAATAGGGAAACATTTTAGGAGCTTGGGGTGATCAACTTTGAGATGTGCAGTCGTAATACTAGGAGTTATAGGCACCTCAAGCCATAGGAGACTCTTTGTAGCCTTCGTTGTCTTGCTCTGTCATTCTGGGCGAGGTTTTTTTTGGCGGGACAACATTTAGTGGGAGGCCAAGGGCATTCTCGTCAGTGACCTTTCTGACCAGCTGGTTCATCGTGCTATTTTTATTGGTAAGGATGTTCTGCCTCAAAGCGAGAATAAAAGTTTTTCCTCCTTACTCTGACCGGATGCACCCGTATCTAATCATTTGAGTGTACACAGTAACACCATATACAGCAGGAAACAATATCCAACGCTTCTAGCTATCAGTGAAATCTGTAGTACAACCTCATGTTCGGCTATTGGGTAACTGAGTTAGCCTCAAACACAGCGTTTACTTGCAGCAGGTCGAGAGTGAAGTCAGACAGAAATCGAGCTGATATTATGGTACTCTGAACAAAGTCCGTGAGATAACAGTCAAGGGTGTAGGTATCTGGGCTGCATTACTGTTTCATTTTTAATCTACAATAAAAGACTAAGATACCAGTGATAATATGATATGAGAACTCATGCCAAGCTGCACTCTTCTTATGATGCAAAATTAATGAAGGTCTGCATGGGCCAAAGGGCAAGCCTCGTATGAGGTACAGTTTACATTGGTTATAAAGACAGTGATTCATGGAGGGTAAACTACCTTACAAAGAAGCAACCCGGATGGGTTCAACAAAGCATGGAAAGTACTTAGTTTAGTTACTGCAACTATTAAGGTCCTGTGTAGTGATTTTCCTAACTATGTAAATTTAATTGATCAATGCGTGAAAAATATGAATATAATCAAACATGTTCTTAAGCGTACAATGTAAGACTACGAGTATTTGTCATCTGTTTCTATGATCAGTAGTATGAGAGTAGCTGCCAGACAAGTCACATTCAAATTAAATTGAACAGTTCAGTAAAAATATACAATCAGGAAAAATGATTTTTTACAAATGTTATGAAGATTTGTTTATTGTAAAACCTGGTGAGGGTCATTTATGAATGTGACCCCGTACTTCAACACACCAGTTAGATCTTCAGATTACTGAGATAAAATCAGCTGAGGTGGGAATGAAACAACAGTACCTCCCCTGTGACTGGTGAGTACACATGTAACTGACCTGAACGAAATTTATTATTTTATGTGTGTGTGTGTGTGTGTGTGTGTGAGTGTAAGACTCTGCACAAAGATATTAGAGTAAAAACATTCCTGACGCATTTGTATTCAACTTTAACTATCCCTGATGCTTAAACAGTATACCAAACTTGAAATAGCCTGGTGGTTTAAAATGGATTTTTAACTTAAAAGAGAGAAATGAAGTCAAAATGTGTAGTGTTGGCTGTAAATTACAGCATGAAGGTGCCTTGAAGTATTTACGTACCGGGACTGCGATGAGTAAGGGTGGAAGTATGGAAGTTTCAAGGATTACTTGTATCAATGGGTACATCAGTGGAAAAAAGGCTTCTGGTTCAGTGAAAACAGTCGTAAGAAATAAGGAAGTGAGTGTGGAAGCAAAAACAAAAGTCGTTGCATAACAGTATTCATGTGAAACATAGAGGCTGGTGGAAGGACACAAGTTAGGAGTAAGAGCAGCAGAAATATTAAAGAGGAAAATGTGGAATTTTATGGAGGGTCAAACAGACAACTGTGGAAGTGCAGGAGCGTTGCCATGTTGATGGAGATGCGACTGAAAACCATAGGAAAAATAAGATGCTTCGACCATTTGGAGAGGATGAAGAACGAGAGGCTGACTTGAAGAGTGTGTGTAAGCGTGGTGGAGAATGGAGGGGAAGGGGGAAAACGAGGATGAGATCAAGGGATGGGGTGAAGGTATATATGAAAGAGTAGGGGCTGAGAGTTAGAGATAGAGCAACTGAACGGTAGCGGAGAGAGCGACAGGAAGTTGATTTGTTTGTGACTCTGTCTAACGGGATTAAGATGACTGGCTATAGATAGAGAGAATATTCTTCATGTACAGCTGTGTGAAGAATTTCATTTTTTTTTTTTTAACTGTTAAGCCTATAACTTTAACCATTTATCTGTGATGACGTATTTTCTCCTGTGTACTTTATCGCGAGATAGGTCATCATTACTAAAGACTTTTCGTGGTAAACAGGTCGATACTCATGCCATGTAAGAAGAAGATTTTGTCATCATTCGTCTTGCCCTCCTCACTCAGAGAACATTTTACCCTAAATCACGGGTGGGATTAATTTC
Source organism: Coenobita brevimanus (assembly GCF_032717465.1). NCBI lineage: Eukaryota > Metazoa > Arthropoda > Malacostraca > Decapoda > Coenobitidae > Coenobita > Coenobita brevimanus. The sequence continues at coordinate 5,178,387 of NC_137048.1, read as the reverse complement.
GTTCACGTTTCGTACATTAAGTAGTGTCATTTTATGGTGCAAACAAGGCCGTGCACACGGGGGAGGGTCGGTTTGGGGGGCATAATCCCCTCCACATTTGGCAAATAATGAAAAAATTTAATGAAATAACAACGCAACTCATTAAATCAATTAAATCCTGTTAAGAATGTTACGACAGAAAAATAATAGAAAAAGTTAAAAAGTTCTACAAAATATAAGTTAATAAGGATAAGGTAACAGCCATACCACGTTGAGTACACCGCTTCCCGTCCGATCAGCGAAGTTAAGCAACGTTGGGTCTGGTTAGTACTTGGATGGGTGTCCGCCTGGGAACACCAGATGATGTTGGCATTACGTTCTCTCTACGTGTCAAGTGGGGTTGGTGGAGGATTAGTGCCCCTCCATGAAAAACAATTAACTCTAAGCCCTTGGCCACCCCGTTTGGGATACAGGGCGTCTGGCAATGAATGAATGAAGGATAAGGTAACAAGATCTTACCCCAGAATCCACTAGTTATAAGTCTCAGATAGCATATATTCTCAACTGGTGTACTTTGCTGTACTAAATATCTAGCTTTTAAAAGAGTTTAGAGCTCAAAGGGTTAACTCCATTAGCCTGAGGGAAGACTTTATTTATGTACTTGACACGTTTGGCTGCTTTAGTTTAGTGGAGTTTTTTTTTTTTTTTTTTTTTTTTTTTAGAGGTGAGGGGTTCAGTGCAGCCTTTGTTAACCCCATGATCATGAAATGTTTTGTATTCTAAATAAAAAATCTAGAGGTAAGAAGAACAGATCAGGATATCATGGTTAAAGGTAAGTGAAGTGCAGTAATTCTTTTTAGGACACATGTTTTGATGATCTGTTGTGCTATTCATTCCTTGGTAAATAATAATTCCTCAGTAAACTGCATAAAAATTGAACGCATAGATTAATCTTTGACTGCTACATGGAAATCAGTTAAGTGAGTTAGTTGTTAGGGCAAAGGTGTGATATTCTGAATCATCTCCCATGTTTATAACATTCCCTCTCTGAATTGCCCTAACTTCCTAGGTGCTCTGTCCATTCATATCCACATTGCTTTCACTACCAAGGTTTTTCTATAGTTCAGTATGTTGAAGGTTGGATTTAAACACGAACGTGTCATGTCTCCATGGTTGTTCAGTCTGTATATGGATGGGGTTATAAAAGACATACAAGTTCTCAGGTGGTGGGATGTTCGTAGGAAACCCCAGTTTCAGAAGGAAGAGGACAACGAACATTGACGTGAGCAGCATCTTTATTCAAACGTTTCGACATTTAAAATGTCATATGTAGACCGTATGTCTGTGTGTTTTTTTCACTCACACAATATTGTGTTTTTAGTGCTTTGACTCGATTATATGTTTCCCATTTTTAGATCACTGATGATGACATTTTAAATGTCGAAACGTTTGAATAAAGATGCTGCTCACGTCAACGCTCGTTGTCCTTCTGAGATACAAGGTAGGGCAGTGGATGTTGGAGCGGCCCTCGTGAGAGAGGGCAGTGTTTGGAAACTCCTTGTACTGTTGTTTGCAGATGATACTGTGTTGTTAAGTGAAGTCGAAGTGGAGCTGCAAGGCTTGGTGGATGAGTTTGGGAGAGTGTGTAAGAAACAGAATCTGAAGGTGAATATAGGGAAGAATAAAGTGATGGTCTTCGAGAGAAGTGAAGTCAGTGAATGAACAGTGAGGTTGGATGGGAAGGAAATGGAGCATGTGAGTGCCTTTAAATACTTGCGTAGTGTGATAAGTAAAGATGAAAGTTTAGAGGATGAAGTGCTTGAAAGAGTGCAGCAGGGAAGAAAGGTTGCTGGTTCCTTTAAAGCAGTGATAAGAAACAGGGAAGTGAGTATGGAAGTGAAAAAGCTAGTACATGACAGTATTGTGATACTAACTCTAACGTATGGAAGTGAAGCTTGGACCTTGTTGGAGGGACAGAAGTCAAGAGTGAGAGCAGTGGAAATGAGTTATTTGAGAGGACCATGTGCAGTCACATGGAGAGACTGACAATGATGAAGTAAAGGAGCGTTGTGGTGTGGATGTGGATGTGATAGGAAGCGTTAGGAGAAACACACTGAGGTGGTTTGGCCATGTGGAGAGGATGGAGAGTGAGAGACTGACGAGGAGAGTGTATGTGAGTGAGGTGGAGGGGGGGAGAGGGAGGGGGAGGCCGAGGATGAGATGGAGGGATGGAGTGGAGAGGTATATTTGAGAGGGGTTTGTGAGCTGGGAGCAGGGCAGTGAAATGGCGGAGGACAGAGCGACAGAGCGACATGGAGGCAATTTATTTGTGACCACCTCTAACGGGATAAAGGAGTCTGGTAATAGATAGATAGATGGTATGTAAATTACCCGGAGTTTGTACCTTTTCAGTACTTTAGTCAGTTACAGTACCTAAGTTTACCGTATTGCGTTACTTGGTTTAGCGAATAAATACGGTGCTCCAATCAGATTAAGCCTGTGCAAGTTTTTATCCAAGGGGTGGTTGGGCTTTATTGCTCACGTAATGCAGCTCAGGGATGAGTGAGACTGGTCACTTTCATCTTAAATATCAAGACCAACTTGCCTAGTCCCGGGCATCTACGCTCCTCATGGGGCAACACAGGATTAAATGATGAATGAATGAGTGAATGCAATAAAGTGAATAAGCTATGTTATTAAAAAAGTATTTGTTTTTCAAGCCACCCCCCTTTTCAAAAATCCTGCACATCACCTTGGAAGCAGATACCTACAGATAATAAAACGCCAGAAATTGTGAAAGAGCAGCTATAGAGTAAGGTGGGACAGGGAAGGAAAGTGATGTTATTTTGGAGAGTCTAAGTGAAAAATTAAAACTACCTATAGTTTCCTCTTTGCCATGTATAGCGCATGGTGAATATAGTAATTTGGAGCATAGCTGAAAAAATAATGAAGGGCAAGATGAAACAGAGCGGGAAACAGATATAGTCAGTAATAAGGGAGATCCAGATACAATCACTATTTTGTGTGTGTGTGTGTGTGTGTGTGTGTGTGTGTGTGTGTGTGTGTGTGTGTGTGCAAGCTCTGATTCACCAATTTTCTCTTTGGATTATTTCAGAGAGAATGAAGAGATTTAAAAAAACATATTCGACTTCATTTTGGTCTTTCTCCACGGTTTCCTACATTCCATTCTTCTTATCTGCATAGTATCGGCTCTTATTAAATACAATAATCAAGTCTCAGTTTATAATATATTTAAGGACTTTCGAGGCTCAGAAGTTCTGTGAACCTGGGTATCTAGTTGAAATATTATCGCCTCTTGCATAATATACGCATTTTACTCTAGTTCAGAAATTCATTCTTAGATTTTTAGTGGAAAAGTTTCTAGAGAAGAGAGAGAAGTTGTATGCGGCCTTGACGGATTTGGGGAAAGCATATGACAGGGTGGTTAGACAAGGATTCTGGAAGGTATTGAGAATATATGGAGCAGATGAGAAGTTGTTGATTGCTGTGAAGAATATGTATGAGGATGCTAAGGCTGCAGTGCGTGTGGATAGTGAACTGAGTGAATTTTTCTATCTGAAAATTGGATTGAAAATGAGATGTGTCATGTCTCCATGGTTGTTCAATCTGTTTATGAACTGGGTTATAAAAGAGATACAAGGTAGAACAGTGGATGTTGGAGCGGTCCCAATGAGAGAGGGCAATGTTTGAAAACTCCTTGTACTGTTGTTTGCAGATGATACTGTGTTGTCAAGTGAAGACTAAGGGGAGCTGGAAGGCTTGGTGGATGAGTTGGGAGTGTGTGTAAGAAACGGAATCTAAAGAATGTAGGGAAGAGTAAAGTTATTGTCTTCGACAAAAGTGAAGTCAGTGAATGTACAATGAGGCTGGATGAGGAGGAAATGGAAAATGTGAGTGCATTTAAGTACTTGGGTAGTGTGATGAGTAAGGATGGAAGTTTATAGGGTGAAGTGCTTGAAAGGGTACAACAAGGAAGAATCGTTGCTTGTTCATTGAAAGCAGTGATATAAAACAGGGAAGTGAGCATGGAAGTGAAAAAATTACATGACAGTATTGTGATACCAACACTAACCTATGGAAGTGAAGCTTGGACCTTGCTGGATATACAGAAGTCAAGAATGAGAGCACTGAAAATAAGCTATTTGACAGGAGCCCGTGGAGTCGCATGGAGAGACAGACTGACAGATGAGGATGTGAAAGAGCGTGTCATTTGTTAGGTAAACCTGCACAGGAAAATACATTTTGTGATTTTTAAAATCAGTATAATGATAAACACTATGCAAACATAAGATAAAAAAAAACAATCTATATCACAATATCATCTAAATGGTTAGTCTGATGGGGTGAATGGACACCCCGAGGGGGGGGGGTGGAGAGTGCCCCTCTCTCACTACAGCAGAGACAGGACTAAACCAATCATCGTTGCTCCCTCCCCTCACTGAATCAGAAGGGTACTGGAACGGAGAGAAATATTCGAATTACCCGCTAGGAAATATGAGCTTTTAAAAAAATCTGGAGTGCCAAAACACCCCACCTGACTAAGGAAGGGTTATTGATACAGACAAAACGATTACACCTTCCTGTATCCAAATACTTAGTCATATTGCCCTCGGCCTTAGTTACAATCTGGAGGCGTTTGGGCATGCTGTCTGCTAAATTGTGAAGTATTCAGCATTTATCTCCTTGAACCACATGTTGGGAATCTCATCCACAAGGCGAAGCACTGACGAGGTCATGCATGTTGCAAGCTTGCCCTTCATATAATTCCACGCGTTTTTTATGGAATTATTATCTGGAGAGTTACCTGGCTAATCCAGCACTTCAGTGTCATGATCTGAGAAGAATATCATAACCACTTTTGCCTTGTGACATGAGGCAGAGTTCAGCATAAACTGTGCAGCCATAAATGTCATAAAACTGTAGGAGATGGTTGTTCTGCACCTGCATATACTGATCAGCATTCGCCAGCATGTTTTTAGGAAGGAAGTAGAGGCCTACCCTGCTCTCTTCCCCACTAAAACAATGCCTCACAATTAAGCGATCACTGTACTTGCTCCTGTCATAGAACATCACCTTCCACTAGTATTCTGAGACCCATTTTTTTTTTTTTTTTTTTTTGCAACGTCAAGGCCTTTCCGGCGATTTCTTTGATTTCTAGACTGGTAAACGTGACGGCAGGTTCATGTCTTTCTGCATCTGGTGTTGGATGGTGTAAATAGGGAAACATTTTAGGAGCTTGGGGTGATTAACTTTGAGATGTGCAGTCGTAATACTAGGAGTTATAGGCACCTCAAGCCATAGGAGACTCTTTGTAGCCTTCGTTGTCTTGCTCTGTCATTCTGGGCGAGTTTTTTTTTGGCGGGACAACATTTAGTGGGAGGCCAAGGGCATTCTCCTCAGTGACCTTTCTGACCAGCTGGTTCATCGTGCTATTTTTTTGGTAAGGATGTTCTGCCTCAAAGCGAGAATAAACGTTTTTCCTCCTTACTCTGGCCGGATGCACCCGTATCTAATCATTTGAGTGTACACAGTAACACCAAATACAGCTGGAAACAATATCCAACGTTTCTAGCTAGGAGTGAAATCTTGAGTACAATCTCATGTTCGGCTATTGGGTGACTGAGTTAGGCTCAAACACAGCGTTTACTTGCAGCAGGTCGAGAGTGAAGTCAGACAAAAATCGAGCTGATATTATGGCGTGCATTGCAGTTGAAACTTGCCACTCCCGGTCGTTGCATTTTGAGGCAGAGCAGCCAGTTTCTTTTATGAGAATCGCCTAAATGCTTAATCATAGCTCTTTTCTTTAGGATATGGAAAATCAAACGTGAGGTGACTCAGGAGACATTATGAGATTACTCTGAACAAAGTCCGTGAGATAACAGTCAAGGATGTGGGTATCTAGGCTGTATTACTGTTTCATTTTTAATCTACAATAAAAGACTAAGATACCAGTGATAATATGATATGAGAACTCATGCCAAGCTGCACTCTTCTTATGAGGCTAAATTAATGAAGGTCTGCATGAGCCAAAGGGCAAGCCTCGTATGAGGTACAGTTTACATTGGTTATAAAGACAGTGATTCATGGAGGGTAAACTACCTTACAAAGGAGCAACCCGGATGGGTTCAACAAAGCATAGAAAGTACTTAGTTTAGTTACTGCAACTATTAAGGTCCTGTGTAGTCATTTTCCTAACTATGTAAATTTAATTGATCAATGCGTGAAAAATATGAATATAATCAAACATGTTCTTAAGCGTACAATGTAAGACTACGAGTATTTGTCATCTGTTTCTATGATCAGTAGTATGAGAGTAGCTGCCAGACAAGTCACATTCAAATTAAATGGAATAGTTCAGTAAAAATATACAATCAGGAAAAATGATTTTTTACAAAATAATGTTATGAAGATTTGTTTATTGTAAAACCTGGTGAGGGTCATTTATGAATGTGACCCCGTACTTCATCACACCACTTAGATCCTCAGATTACTGAGATAAAATCAGCTGAGGTGGGAATGAAACAACAGTACCTCCCCTGTGACTGGTGAGTACACATGTAAGTGACCTGAACTAAATTTATTATTTTGTGTGTGTGTGTGTGTGAGTGTGTGTGTGTGTGTGTGTAAGACTCTGCACAAAGATATTAGAGTTAAAACATTCCTGATGCATTTGTATTCAACTTTAACTATCCCTGATGCTTAAACAGTATACCAAACTTGAAATAGCCTGGTGGTTTAAAATGGATTTTTAACTTAAAAGAGAGAAATGAAGTCAAAATGTGTAGTGAGGCTTGTTGGCTGTAAACTACAGCATGAAGGTGCCTTGAAGTATTTACGTACCGGTACTGCGATGAGTAAGGATGGAAGTTTGGAAGTTTCAAGGATTACTTGTAACAATGTGTACATCACTGGAAAAAAGGCTCCTGGTTCAATGAAAACAGTCGTAAGAAATAAGGAAGTGAGTGTGGAAGAAAAACAAAAGTCGTTGCATAACAGTATTCATGTGAAACATAGAGGCTGGTGGAAGGACATAAGTTAGGAGTAAGAGCAGCAGAAATATTTATGAGGAAAATGTGGAATTTTATGGAGGGTCAAACAGACAACTGTGGAAGTGCAGGAGCGTTGCTATGTTGATGGAGATACGACTGAAAACCATAGGAAAAATAAGATGCTTCGACCATTTGGAGAGGATGAAGAACGAGAGGCTGACTTGAAGAGTGTGTGTAAGCGTGGTGGAGAATGGAGGGGAAGGGGGAAAACGAGGATGAGATCAAGGGATGGGGTGATGGTATATATGAAAGAGTAGGGGCTGAGAGTTAGAGATAGAGCAACTGAACGGAAGCGGAGAGAGCGACAGGAAGTTGATTTGTTTATGGCTCTGTCTAACGGGATTAAGATGACTGGCTATAGATAGAGAGAATATTCTTCATGTACAGCTGTGTGAAGAATTTCATTTTTTTTTTTTTAACTGTTAAGCCTATAACTTTAACCATTCATCTGAGATGACGTATTTTCTCCTGTGTACTTTATCGCGAGATAGGTCATCATTACTAAAAACTTTTCGTGGTTAAAAGGACGATACTCATGCCATGTAAGAAGAAGATTTTATCAACATTCCTCTTGCCCTCCTCACTCAGAGAACATTTTACCCTAAATCACGGGTGGGATTAATTTCGTTCACGTTTCGTACATTAAGTAGTGTCATTTTATGGTGCAAACAAGGCCGTGCACACGGGGGAGGGGCGGTTTGGGGGGCATAACCCCCTCCACATTTGGAAAATAATGAAAAAATTTAATGAAATAACAACGCAACTCATTAAATCAATTAAATCCTGTTAAGAATGTTACGACAGAAAAATAATAGAAAAAGTTAAAAAGTTCTACAAAATATATGTTAATATGGATAAGGTAGCAAGATCTTACCCCAGAATCCACTAGTTATAAGTCTCAGATAGCATATATTCTCAACTGGTGTACTTTGCTGTACTAAATATCTAGCTTTTAAAAGAGTTTAGAGCTCAAAGGGTTAACTCCATTAGCCTGAGGGAAGCCTTTATTTATGTACTTGACACGTTTGGCTGCTTTAATTTAGTGGAGGAGAGATTTTTTTTTTTTTTTTTTTTTTTTTTTTTTTTTTAGTGAGATGTGAGGGGTTCAGTGCAGCCTTTGTTAACCCCATGAACATGAAATGTTTTGTATTCTAAATAAAAAATCTAGAGGTAAGAAGAACAGATCAGGACATCATGGTTAAAGGTAAGTAAAGTGCAGTAATTCTTTTTAGGACACATGTTTTGATGATCTGTTGTGCTATTCATTCCTTGGTAAATAATAATTCCTCACTAAATTGCATAAAAATTGTACGGATAGATTAATCTTCGACTGCTACATGGAAATCAGTTAAGTGAGTTAGTTGTTAGGGCAAAGGTGTAATATTCTGAAACATCTCCCATATTTATAACATTCCCTCCCTGAATTGCCCTAACTTCCTAGGTGCTCTGTCCATTTATATCCACATTGCTTTTACTACCATGGTTCTTGTATAGTTCAGTATGTTGAAGGTTGGATTAAAACAAGAATGTGTCATGTTTCCATGGTTGTTCAGTCTGTATATGGATGGGGTTATAAAAGAGATACAAAGTCTCAGGTAGTGGGGTGTTCGTAGGAAACCCCAATTTCAGAAGGAAGAGGACAACGAACGTTGACGTGAGCAGCATTTTTATTCAAACATTTCAACATTTAAAATGTCATATGTAGACCGTATGTCTCTGTGTGTTCTTTTCACTCGCACAATATTGTGTTTTTAGTGTTTTGACTCGATTTTATGTTTCCCATTTTTAAATCACTGATGATGACATTTCAAATGTCGAAATGTTTGAATAAAGATGCTGCTATCGTTAACGCTCGTTGTCCTCTTCCTTCTGAGATACAAGGTAGGGCAGTGGATGTTGGAGCGGCCCTCGTGAGCGAGGGCAGTGTTTGGAAACTCCTTGTACTGTTGTTTGCAGATGATACTGTGTTGTAAAGAGAAGTCGAAGTAGAGCTGAAAGACTTGGTGGATGAGTTTGGGAGAGTGTGTAAGAAACGGAATCTGAAGGTGAATATAGGGAAGAGTAAGGTGATGGTCTTCGAGAGAAATGAAGTCAGTAAATGAACAGTGAGGTTGAATGGGAAGGAAATGGAGCATGTGAGTACCTTTCAATACTTGCGTAGTGTGATAAGTAAAGATGGAAGTTTAGAGGATGAAGTGCTTGAAAGAGTGCAGCAGGGAAGAAAGGTTGCTGGTTCCTTTGAAGCAGTGATATGAAAGAGGGAAGTGAGCATGAAAGTGAAAAAGCTAGTACATGACAGTATTGTGATACTAACTCTAACGTATGGAAGTGAAGCTTGGACCTTGTTGGAGGGACAGAAGTCAAGAGTGAGAGCAGTGGAAATGAAGTATTTGAGAGGACCATGTGGAGTCTCATGGAGAGACAGATTGACAAATGAGGAAATAAAGGAGCGTTGTGGTGTGGATGTGATAGGAAGCGTTAGGAGAAACACACTGAGGTGGTTTGGCCATGTGGAGAGGATGGAGAGTGAGAGACTGACGAGGAGAGTGTATGTGAGTGAGGTGGAGGAGGGGAGAGGGAGGGGGAGGCCGAGGATGAGATGGAGGGATGGAGTGGAGAGGTATATATGAGAGGGGGTTGTGAGCTGGGAGCTGGGGAGTGAAATGGTGGAGGACAGAGCGACAGAGCGACATGGAGGCAATTTGTTTGTGACCACCTCTAACGGGATAAAGGAGTCTGGTAATAGATAGATAGATGGTATGTAAATTACCCCGAGTTTGTACCTTTTCAGTACTTTAGTCAGTTACAGTACCTAAGTTTACAGTATTGCATTACTTGGTTTAGCGGGTAATTACGGTGCTCCAATCAGATTAAGCCTGTGCAAGTTTTTATCCAAGGGATGGTTGGGCTTTATTGCTCACGTAATGCAGCTCAAGGATGAGTGAGACTGGTCACTTTCATCTTAAATATCAAGACCAACTTGCCTAGTCCCGGGCTTCTACGCTCCTCATGGGGCATCACAGGATTAAATGATGAATGAATGAGTGAATGCAATAAAGTGAATAAGCTATGTTATAAAAAAAAGTATTTGTTTTTCAAATCACCCCTCCCCCCTTTCAAAAATCCTGCACACCACCCTGGAAGCAGATACCTACAGATAATAAAACGCCAGAAATTGTGAAAGAGCAGCTATAGAGTAAGGTGGGACAGGAAAGGAAAGTGATGTTATTTTGGAGAACCTAAGTGAAAAATTAAAACTACCTATAGTTTCCTCTTTGCCATGTATAGCGCATGGTGAATATAGTAATTTGGAGCATAGCTGAAAAAATAACGAAGGGCAAGATGAAACAGAGCGGGAAACAGATATCGTCAGTAATAAGGGTGATCCAGATACAATCACTATTTTGTGTGTGTGTGTGTGTGTGTGTGTGTGTGTGTGTGTGTGTGTGTGCAAACTCTGATACACCAATTTTCTCTTTGGATTATTTCAGAGAGAATGAAGAGATTTAAAAAAACATATTCGACTTCATTTTGGTCTTTCTCCACGGTTTCCTACATACCATTCTTCTTATCTGCATAGCATCGGCTCTTATTAAATACAATAATCAAGTCTCAGTTAATAATATATTTAAGGACTTTCAAGGCTCAGAAGTTCTGTGAACCTGGGTATCTAGTTGAAATATTATCGCCTCTTGCATAATATACGCATTTTACTCTAGTTCAGAAATTCATTCTTAGATTTTTAGTGGAAAAGTTTCTAGAGAAGGGAGAGAAGTTGTATGCGGCCTTGACGGATTTGGGGAAAGCATATGACAGGGTGGTTAGACAAGGATTCTGGAAGGTATTGAGAATATATGGAGCAGATGAGAAGTTGTTGATTGCTGTGAAGAATATGTATGAGGATGATAAGGCTGCAGTGCGTGTAGATAGTGAACTGAGTGAATTTTTCTATCTGAAGACTGGATTGAAAAAGGGATGTGTCATGTCTCCATGGTTGTTCAATCTGTTTATGAACTGGGTTATAAAAGAGATACAAGGTAGAACAGTGGATGTTGGAGCGGTCCCAATGAGAGAGGGCAATGTTTGAAAACTCCTTGTACTGTTGTCTGCTGATGATACTGTATTGTCAAGTGAAGACAAAGGGGAGCTGGAAGGCTTGATGGACGAGTTGGGAGTGTGTGTAAGAAACGGAATCTAAAGAATGTAGGGAAGAGTAAAGTTATTGTCTTCGAGAGAAGTGAAGTCAGTGAATGTACAATAAGGCTGGATGAGGAGGAAATGGAAAATGTGAGTGCATTTAAGTACTTGGGTAGTGTGATGAGTAAGGATGGAAGTTTATAGGGTGAAGTGCTTGAAAGGGTACAACAAGGAAGAATCGTTGCTTGTTCATTGAAAGCAGTGATATAAAACAGGGAAGTGAGCATGAAAGTGAAAAAATTACATGACAGTATTGTGATACCAACACTAACCTATGGAAGTGAAGCTCGGACCTTGCTGGATATACAGAAGTCAAGAATGAGAGCACTGAAAATAAGCTATTTGACAGGAGCCTGTGGAGTCGCATGGAGAGACAGACTGACAGATGAGGATGTGAAAGAGCGTGTCATTTGTTAGGTAAACCCGCATAGGAAAATACATTTTGTGATTTTTAAAATCAGTATAATGATAAACACTATGCAAACATAAGATAAAAAAAAACAATCTATATCACAATATCATCTAAATGGTTAGTCTGATGGGGTGAATGGACACCCCGGGGGGGGGGGTGGAGAGTGCCCCTCTCTCACTACAGCAGAGACAGGACTAAACCAATCATCGTTGCTCCCTCCCCTCACAGAATCAGAGGAGTACTGGAACGGAGAGAAATATTCGAATTACCGGCTAGAAAATATGAGCTTTTAAAAAAATCTGGAGTGCCAAAACACCCCACCTGACTAAGGAAGGGTTATTGATACAGACAAAACGATTACACTTTCCTGTATCCAAATACTTAGTCATGTTGCCCTCGGCCTAAGTTACAATCTGGAGGCGTTTGGGCATGCTGTATGCTAAATTGTGAAGTATTCAGCATTTATCTCCTTGAACCACATGTTGGGAATCTCATCCACAAGGCGAAGCACTGACGAGGTCATGCATGTTGCAAGCTTGCCCTTCATATAATTCCACGCGTATTTTATGGAATTATTATCTGGAGAGTTACCTGGCTAATCCAGCACTTCAGTGTCATGATCTGAGAGGAATATCATAACCTCTTTTACCTTGTGACATGAGGCAGAGTTCAGCATAAAATGTGCAGCCATAAATGTCATAAAATTGTAGGAGATGGTTGTTCTTCACCTGCATATACTGATCAGCATTCGCCAGCATGTTTTTAGGAAGGAAGTAGAGGCCTACCCTTCTCTCTTCCCCACTAAAACAATCCCACACAATTAAGCGATCACTGTACTTGCTCCTGTCATAGAACATCACCTTCCACTAGTATTCTGAGACCCATTTTTTTTATTTTTTTTTTGCAAAGTCAAGGCCTTTCCGGCGATTTCTTTGATTTCTAGACTGGTAAACGTGACGGCAGGTTCATATCTTTCTGCATCTGGTGTTGGATGGTGTAAATAGCGAAACATTTTAGGAGCTTGGGGTGATTAACTTTGAGATGTGCAGTCGTAATACTAGGAGTTATAGGCACCTCAAGCCATAGGAGACTCTTTGTAGCCTTCGTTGTCTTGTTCTGTCATTCTGGGCGAGGTTTTTTTGGCGGGACAACATTTAGTGGGAGGCCAAGGGCATTCTCCTCAGTGACCTTTCTGACCAGCTGGTTCATCGTGCTATTTTTATTGGTAAGGATGTTCTGCCTCAAAGCGAGAATAAACGTTTTTCCTCCTTACTCTGGCCGGATGCACCCGTATCTAATCATTTCAGTGTACACAGTAACACCAAATACAGCTGGAAACAATATCCAACGCTTCTAGCTAGGAGTGAAATCTGTAGTACAATCTCATGTTCGGCTATTGGGTGACTGAGTTAGGCTCAAACACAGCGTTTACTTGCAGCAGGTCGAGAGTGAAGTCAGACAAAAATCGAGCTGATGTTATGGCGTGCATTGCAGTTGAAACTTGCCACTCCCGGTCGTTGCATTTTGAGGCAGAGCAGTCAGTTTCTTTTATGAGAATCGCCTAAATGCTTAATCATAGCTCTTTTCTTTAGGATATGGAAAATCAAACGTGAGGTGACTCAGGAGACATTATGAGATTACTCTGAACAAAGTCCGTGAGATAACAGCCAAGGATGTGGGTATCTAGGCTGTATTACTGTTTCATTTTTAATCTACAATAAAAGACTAAGATACCAGTGATAATATGATATGAGAACTCATGCCAAGCTGCACTCTTCTTATGAGGCTAAATTAATGAAGGTCTGCATGAGCCAAAGGGCAAGCCTCGTATGAGGTACAGTTTACATTGGTTATAAAGACAGTGATTCATGGAGGGTAAACTACCTTACAAAGGAGCAACCCGGATGGGTTCAACAAAGCATGGAAAGTACTTAGTTTAGTTACTGCAACTATTAAGGTCCTGTGTAGTCATTTTCCTAACTATGTAAATTTAATTGATCAATGCGTGAAAAATATGAATATAATCAAACATATTCTTAAGCGTACAATGTAAGACTACGAGTATTTGTCATCTGTTTCTATGATCAGTAGTATGAGAGTAGCTGCCAGACAAGTCACATTCAAATTAAATGGAATAGTTCAGTAAAAATATACAATCAGGAAAAATGATTTTTTACAAAATAATGTTATGAAGATTTGTTTATTGTAAAACCTGGTGAGGGTCATTTATGAATGTGACCCCGTACTTCATCACACCACTTAGATCCTCAGATTACTGAGATAAAATCAGCTGAGGTGGGAATGAAAGAATAGTACCTCCCCTGTGACTGTGACATTCCCGATGCATTTGTATTCAACTTTAACTATCCCTGATGCTTAAACAGTATACCAAACTTGAAATAGCCTGGTAGTTTAAAATGGATTTTGAACTTAAAAGAGAGAAATGAAGTCAAAATGTGTAGTGAGGCTTGTTGGCTGTAAATTACAGCATGAAGGTGCCTTGAAGTATTTACGTACCGGTACTGCGATGAGTAAGGATGGAAGTATGGAAGTTTCAAGGATTACTTGTATCAATGGGTACATCAGTGGAAAAAAGGCTTCTGGTTCAGTGAAAACAGTCGTAAGAAATAAGGAAGTGAGTGTGGAAGAAAAACAAAAGTCGTTGCATAACAGTATTCATGTGAAACATAGAGCCTGGTGGAAGGACACAAGGTTGGAGTAAGAGCAGCAGAAATATTTAAGAGGAAAATGTGGAATTTTATGTAGGGTCAAACAGACAACTGTGGAAGTGCAGGAGCGTTGCCATGTTGATGGAGATACGACTGAAAACCATAGGAAAAATAAGATGCTTCGACCATTTGGAGAGGATGAAGAACGAGAGGCTGACTTGAAGAGTGTGTGTAAGCGTGGTGGAGAATGGAGGGGAAGGGGGAAAACGAGGATGAGATCAAGGGATGGGGTGAAGGTATATATGAAAGAGTAGGAGGTGAGAGTTAGAGATAGAGCAACTGAACGGTAGCGGAGAGAGCGACAGGAAGGTGATTTGTTTGTGACTCTGTCTAACGGGATTAAGATGACTGGCTATAGATAGAGAGAATATTCTTCATGTACAGCTGTTTGAAGAATTTCATTTTTTTTTTTTTTAGACTGTTAAGCCTATAACTTTAACCATTTATCTGTGATGACGTATTTTCTCCTGTGTACTTTATCGCGAGATAGGTCATCATTACTAAAGACTTTTCGTGGTAAACAGGTCGATACTCATGCCATGTAAGAAGAAGATTTTGTCATCATTCGACTTGCCCTCCTCACTCAGAGAACATTTTACCCTAAATCACGGGTGGGATTAATTTCGTTCACGTTTCGTACATTAAGTAGTGTCATTTTATGGTGCAAACAAGGCCGTGCACACGGAGGAGGGTCGGTTTGGAGGGCATAACCCCCTCCACATTTGGAAAATAATGAAAAAATTTAATTAAATAACAACGCAACTCATTAAATCAATTAAATCCTGTTAAGCATGTTACGACAGAAAAATAATAGAAAAAGTTAAAAAGTTCTACAAAATATAAGTTAATAAGGATAAGGTAGCAAGATCTTACCCCAGAATCCACTAGTTATAAGTCTCAGATAGCATATATTCTCAACTGGTGTACTTTGCTGTACTAAATATCTAGCTTTTAAAAGAGTTTAGAGTTCAAAGGGTTAACCTCATTAGCCTGAGGGAAGACTTTATTTATGTACTTGACACGTTTGGCTGCTTTAATTTTGTGGAGGTTTTTTTTTTTTTTTTTTTTTTTTTTTTTTTTTGTTAGAGGTGAGGGGTTCAGTGCAGCTTTTGTTAACCCCATGAACATGAAATGTTTTGTATTCTAAATAAAAAATCTAGAGGTAAGAAGAACAGATCAGGTCATCATGGTTAAAGGTAAGTGAAGTGCAGTAATTCTTTTTAGGACACATGTTTTGATGATCTGTTGTGCTATTCATTCCTTGGTAAATAATAATTCCTCAGTAAATTGCATAAAAATTGCACGGATAGATTAATCTTCGACTGCTACATGGAAATCAGTTAAGTGAGTTAGTTGTTAGGGCAAAGGTGTAATATTCTGAAACATCTCCCATATTTATAAGACTCCCTCTCTGAATTGCCTTAACTTCCTAGGTGGTCTGTCCATTGATATCCACATTGCTTTCACTACCAAGGTTTTTGTATAGTTCAGTATGTTGAAGGTTGGATTAAAACAAGAATGTGTCATGTTTCCATGGTTGTTCAGTCTGTATATGGATGGGGTTATAAAAGAGATACAAGGTCTCAGGTAGTGGGGTGTTCGTAAGAAACCCCATTTTCAGAAGGAAGAGGACAACGAACGTTGACGTGAGCAGCATTTTTATTCAAACATTTCGACATTTAAAATCTCATATGTAGACCGTATGTCTGTGTGTTTTTTTCACTCGCACAATATTGTGTTTTTAGTGTTTTGACTTGATTTTATGTTTCCCATTTTTAGATGATGACATTTTAAATGTCGAAACGTTTGAATAAAGATGCTGCTCACGTCAACGCTCGTTGTCCTCTTCCTTCTGAGATACAAGGTAGGGCAGTGGATGTTGGAGCTGCCCTCGTGAGAGAGGACAGTGTTTGGAAACTCCTTGTACTGTTGTTTGCAGATGATATTGTGTTGTTAAGTGAAGTCGAAGTAGAGCTGGAAGGCTTGGTGGATGAGTTTGGGAGAGTGTGTAAGAAACGGAATCTGTAGGTGAATATAGGGAGGAATAAAGTGATGGTCTTCGAGAGAAGTGAAGTCAGTGAATGAACAGTGAGGTTGGATGGGGAGGAAATGGAGCATGTAAGTGCCTTTAAATACTTTGCTTAGTGTGATAAGTAAAGATGGAAGTTTAGAGGATGAAGTGCTTGAAAGGGTGCAGCAGGGTAGAAAGGTTGCTGGTTCCTTTAAAGCAGTGATAAGAAACTGGAAGTGGGAATTGAAGTGAAAAAGCTAGTACATGACAGTATTGTGATACTAACTCTAACGTATGGAAGTGAAGCTTGGACCTTGTTGGAGGGACAGAAGTCAAGAGTGAGAGCAGTGGAAATGAGTTATTTGAGAGGACCATGTGGAGTCATATGGAGAGACAGACTGACAAATGATGAAGTAAAGGTGCGTTGTGGTGTGGAAGTGGATGTGATAGGAAGCGTTAGGAGAAACACACTGAGGTGGTTTGGCCATGTGGATAGGATGGAGAGTGAGAGACTGACGAGGAGAGTGTATGTGAGTGAGGTGGAGGGGGGGAGAGGGAGGGGGAGGCCGAGGATGAGGTGGAGGGATGGAGTGGAGACGTATATTTGAGAGGGGGTTGTGAGCTGGGAGCAGGGCAGTGAAATGGCGGAGGACAGAGCGACATGGAGGCAATTTATTTGTGACCACCTCTAACGGGATAAAGGAGTCTGGTAATAGATAGATATATGGTATGTAAATTACCCCGAGTTTGTACCTTTTCAGTACTTTAGTTAGTTACAGTACCTAAGTTTACCGTATTGCGTTACTTGGTTTAGCGGATAATTACGGTGCTCCAGTCAGATTAAGCTTGTGCAAGTTTTTATCCAAGGGATGGTTGGGCTTTATTGCTCACGTAATGCAGCTCAAGGATGAGTGAGACTGGTCACTTTCATCTTAAATATCAAGACCAACTTGCCTAGTCCCGGGCTTCTACGCTCCTCATGGGGCAACACAGGATTAAATGATGAATGAATGAGTGAATGCAATAAAGTGAATAAGCTATGTTATGAAAAAAGTATTTGTTTCTCAAGCCACCCCCCCTTTCAAAAATCCTGCACACCACCCTGGAAGCAGATACCTACAGATAATAAAACGCCAGAAATTGTGAAAGAGCAGCTATAGAGTAAGGTGGGACAGGAAAGGAAAGTGAGGTTATTTTGGAGAATCTAAGTGAAAATTTAAAACTACCTATAGTTTCCTCTTTGCCATGTATAGCGCATGGTGAATATAGTAATTTGGAGCATAGCTGAAAAAATAATGAAGGGCAAGATGAAACAGAGCGGGAAACAGATATCGTCAGTAATAAGGGAGATCCAGATACAATCACTATTTTGTGTGTGTGTGTGTGTGTGTGTGTGTGTGTGTGTGTGTGTGTGTGTGTGTGTGTGTGTGTGTGTGCAAACTCTGATACACCAATTTTCTCTTTGGATTATTTCAGAGAGAATGAAGAGATTTAAAAAAACATATTCGACTTCATTTTGGTCTTTCTCCACGGTTTCCTACATACCATTCTTCTTATCTGCATAGCATCGGCTCTTATTAGATACAATAATCAAATCTCAGTTAATAATATATTTAAGGACTTTCAAGGCTCAGAAGTTCTGTGAACCTGGGTATCTAGTTGAAATATTATCGCCTCTTGCATAATATACGCATTTTACTCTAGTTCAGAAATTCATTCTTAGATTTTTAGTGGAAAAGTTTCTAGAGAAGGGAGAGAAGTTGTATGCGGCCTTGACGGATTTGGGGAAAGCATATGACAGGGTGGTTAGACAAGGATTCTGGAAGGTATTGAGAATATATGGAGCAGATGAGAAGTTGCTGATTGCTGTGAAGAATATGTATGAGGATGATAAGGCTGCAGTGCGTGTAGATAGTGAACTGAGTGAATTTTTCTATCTGAAGACTGGATTGAAAAAGGGATGTGTCATGTCTCCATGGTTGTTCAATCTGTTTATGAACTGGGTTATAAAAGAGATACAAGGTAGAACAGTGGATGTTGGAGCGGTCCCAATGAGAGAGGGCAATGTTTGAAAACTCCTTGTACTGTTGTCTGCTGATGATACTGTATTGTCAAGTGAAGACAAAGGGGAGCTGGAAGGCTTGATGGACGAGTTGGGAGTGTGTGTAAGAAACGGAATCTAAAGAATGTAGGGAAGAGTAAAGTTATTGTCTTCGAGAGAAGTGAAGTCAGTGAATGTACAATAAGGCTGGATGAGGAGGAAATGGAAAATGTGAGTGCATTTAAGTACTTGGGTAGTGTGATGAGTAAGGATGGAAGTTTATAGGGTGAAGTGCTTGAAAGGGTACAACAAGGAAGAATCGTTGCTTGTTCATTGAAAGCAGTGATATAAAACAGGGAAGTGAGCATGAAAGTGAAAAAATTACATGACAGTATTGTGATACCAACACTAACCTATGGAAGTGAAGCTCGGACCTTGCTGGATATACAGAAGTCAAGAATGAGAGCACTGAAAATAAGCTATTTGACAGGAGCCTGTGGAGTCGCATGGAGAGACAGACTGACGGATGAGGATGTGAAAGAGCGTGTCATTTGTTAGGTAAACCCGCACAGGAAAATACATTTTGTGATTTTTAAAATCAGTATAATGATAAACACTATGCAAACATAAGATAAAAAAAAAACAATCTATATCACAATATCATCTAAATGGTTAGTCTGATGGGGTGAATGGACACCCCGGGGGGGGGGGGAGAGTGCCCCTCTCTCACTACAGCAGAGACAGGACTAAACCAATCATCGTTGCTCCCTCCCCTCACAGAATCAGAGGAGTACTGGAACGGAGAGAAATATTCGAATTACCGGCTAGAAAATATGAGCTTTTAAAAAAATCTGGAGTGCCAAAACACCCCACCTGACTAAGGAAGGGTTATTGATACAGACAAAACGATTACACTTTCCTGTATCCAAATACTTAGTCATGTTGCCCTCGGCCTAAGTTACAATCTGGAGGCGTTTGGGCATGCTGTATGCTAAATTGTGAAGTATTCAGCATTTATCTCCTTGAACCACATGTTGGGAATCTCATCCACAAGGCGAAGCACTGACGAGGTCATGCATGTTGCAAGCTTGCCCTTCATATAATTCCACGCGTTTTTTATGGAATTATTATCTGGAGAGTTACCTGGCTAATCCAGCACTTCAGTGTCATGATCTGAGAGGAATATCATAACCTCTTTTACCTTGTGACATGAGGCAGAGTTCAGCATAAAATGTGCAGCCATAAATGTCATAAAATTGTAGGAGATGGTTGTTCTTCACCTGCATATACTGATCAGCATTCGCCAGCATGTTTTTAGGAAGGAAGTAGAGGCCTACCCTTCTCTCTTCCCCACTAAAACAATCCCACACAATTAAGCGATCACTGTACTTGCTCCTGTCATAGAACATCACCTTCCACTAGTATTCTGAGACCCATTTTTTTTTTTTTTTTTTTTGCAAAGTCAAGGCCTTTCCGGCGATTTCTTTGATTTCTAGACTGGTAAACGTGACGGCAGGTTCATATCTTTCTGCATCTGGTGTTGGATGGTGTAAATAGCGAAACATTTTAGGAGCTTGGGGTGATTAACTTTGAGATGTGCAGTCGTAATACTAGGAGTTATAGGCACCTCAAGCCATAGGAGACTCTTTGTAGCCTTCGTTGTCTTGTTCTGTCATTCTGGGCGAGGTTTTTTTGGCGGGACAACATTTAGTGGGAGGCCAAGGGCATTCTCCTCAGTGACCTTTCTGACCAGCTGGTTCATCGTGCTATTTTTATTGGTAAGGATGTTCTGCCTCAAAGCGAGAATAAACGTTTTTCCTCCTTACTCTGGCCGGATGCACCCGTATCTAATCATTTCAGTGTACACAGTAACACCAAATACAGCTGGAAACAATATCCAACGCTTCTAGCTAGGAGTGAAATCTGTAGTACAATCTCATGTTCGGCTATTGGGTGACTGAGTTAGGCTCAAACACAGCGTTTACTTGCAGCAGGTCGAGAGTGAAGTCAGACAAAAATCGAGCTGATGTTATGGCGTGCATTGCAGTTGAAACTTGCCACTCCCGGTCGTTGCATTTTGAGGCAGAGCAGTCAGTTTCTTTTATGAGAATCGCCTAAATGCTTAATCATAGCTCTTTTCTTTAGGATATGGAAAATCAAACGTGAGGTGACTCAGGAGACATTATGAGATTACTCTGAACAAAGTCCGTGAGATAACAGCCAAGGATGTGGGTATCTAGGCTGTATTACTGTTTCATTTTTAATCTACAATAAAAGACTAAGATACCAGTGATAATATGATATGAGAACTCATGCCAAGCTGCACTCTTCTTATGAGGCTAAATTAATGAAGGTCTGCATGAGCCAAAGGGCAAGCCTCGTATGAGGTACAGTTTACATTGGTTATAAAGACAGTGATTCATGGAGGGTAAACTACCTTACAAAGGAGCAACCCGGATGGGTTCAACAAAGCATGGAAAGTACTTAGTTTAGTTACTGCAACTATTAAGGTCCTGTGTAGTCATTTTCCTAACTATGTAAATTTAATTGATCAATGCGTGAAAAATATGAATATAATCAAACATATTCTTAAGCGTACAATGTAAGACTACGAGTATTTGTCATCTGTTTCTATGATCAGTAGTATGAGAGTAGCTGCCAGACAAGTCACATTCAAATTAAATGGAATAGTTCAGTAAAAATATACAATCAGGAAAAATGATTTTTTACAAAATAATGTTATGAAGATTTGTTTATTGTAAAACCTGGTGAGGGTCATTTATGAATGTGACCCCGTACTTCATCACACCACTTAGATCCTCAGATTACTGAGATAAAATCAGCTGAGGTGGGAATGAAAGAATAGTACCTCCCCTGTGACTGTGACATTCCCGATGCATTTGTATTCAACTTTAACTATCCCTGATGCTTAAACAGTATACCAAACTTGAAATAGCCTGGTAGTTTAAAATGGATTTTGAACTTAAAAGAGAGAAATGAAGTCAAAATGTGTAGTGAGGCTTGTTGGCTGTAAATTACAGCATGAAGGTGCCTTGAAGTATTTACGTACCGGTACTGCGATGAGTAAGGATGGAAGTATGGAAGTTTCAAGGATTACTTGTATCAATGGGTACATCAGTGGAAAAAAGGCTTCTGGTTCAGTGAAAACAGTCGTAAGAAATAAGGAAGTGAGTGTGGAAGAAAAACAAAAGTCGTTGCATAACAGTATTCATGTGAAACATAGAGCCTGGTGGAAGGACACAAGGTTGGAGTAAGAGCAGCAGAAATATTTAAGAGGAAAATGTGGAATTTTATGTAGGGTCAAACAGACAACTGTGGAAGTGCAGGAGCGTTGCCATGTTGATGGAGATACGACTGAAAACCATAGGAAAAATAAGATGCTTCGACCATTTGGAGAGGATGAAGAACGAGAGGCTGACTTGAAGAGTGTGTGTAAGCGTGGTGGAGAATGGAGGGGAAGGGGGAAAACGAGGATGAGATCAAGGGATGGGGTGAAGGTATATATGAAAGAGTAGGAGGTGAGAGTTAGAGATAGAGCAACTGAACGGTAGCGGAGAGAGCGACAGGAAGGTGATTTGTTTGTGACTCTGTCTAACGGGATTAAGATGACTGGCTATAGATAGAGAGAATATTCTTCATGTACAGCTGTTTGAAGAATTTCATTTTTTTTTTTTTTTTAGACTGTTAAGCCTATAACTTTAACCATTTATCTGTGATGACGTATTTTCTCCTGTGTACTTTATCGCGAGATAGGTCATCATTACTAAAGACTTTTCGTGGTAAACAGGTCGATACTCATGCCATGTAAGAAGAAGATTTTGTCATCATTCGACTTGCCCTCCTCACTCAGAGAACATTTTACCCTAAATCACGGGTGGGATTAATTTCGTTCACGTTTCGTACATTAAGTAGTGTCATTTTATGGTGCAAACAAGGCCGTGCACACGGAGGAGGGTCGGTTTGGAGGGCATAACCCCCTCCACATTTGGAAAATAATGAAAAAATTTAATTAAATAACAACGCAACTCATTAAATCAATTAAATCCTGTTAAGCATGTTACGACAGAAAAATAATAGAAAAAGTTAAAAAGTTCTACAAAATATAAGTTAATAAGGATAAGGTAGCAAGATCTTACCCCAGAATCCACTAGTTATAAGTCTCAGATAGCATATATTCTCAACTGGTGTACTTTGCTGTACTAAATATCTAGCTTTTAAAAGAGTTTAGAGTTCAAAGGGTTAACCTCATTAGCCTGAGGGAAGACTTTATTTATGTACTTGACACGTTTGGCTGCTTTAATTTAGTGGAGGAGAGTTTTTTTTTTTTTTTTTTTTTTTGTTTGTTAGAGGTGAGGGGTTCAGTGCAGCTTTTGTTAACCCCATGAACATGAAATGTTTTGTATTCTAAATAAAAAATCTAGAGGTAAGAAGAACAGATCAGGTCATCATGGTTAAAGGTAAGTGAAGTGCAGTAATTCTTTTTAGGACACATGTTTTGATGATCTGTTGTGCTATTCATTCCTTGGTAAATAATAATTCCTCAGTAAATTGCATAAAAATTGCACGGATAGATTAATCTTCGACTGCTACATGGAAATCAGTTAAGTGAGTTAGTTGTTAGGGCAAAGGTGTAATATTCTGAAACATCTCCCATATTTATAAGACTCCCTCTCTGAATTGCCTTAACTTCCTAGGTGGTCTGTCCATTGATATCCACATTGCTTTCACTACCAAGGTTTTTGTATAGTTCAGTATGTTGAAGGTTGGATTAAAACAAGAATGTGTCATGTTTCCATGGTTGTTCAGTCTGTATATGGATGGGGTTATAAAAGAGATACAAGGTCTCAGGTAGTGGGGTGTTCGTAAGAAACCCCATTTTCAGAAGGAAGAGGACAACGAACGTTGACGTGAGCAGCATTTTTATTCAAACATTTCGACATTTAAAATCTCATATGTAGACCGTATGTCTGTGTGTTTTTTTTCACTCGCACAATATTGTGTTTTTAGTGTTTTGACTTGATTTTATGTTTCCCATTTTTAGATGATGACATTTTAAATGTCGAAACGTTTGAATAAAGATGCTGCTCACGTCAACGCTCGTTGTCCTCTTCCTTCTGAGATACAAGGTAGGGCAGTGGATGTTGGAGCTGCCCTCGTGAGAGAGGACAGTGTTTGGAAACTCCTTGTACTGTTGTTTGCAGATGATATTGTGTTGTTAAGTGAAGTCGAAGTAGAGCTGGAAGGCTTGGTGGATGAGTTTGGGAGAGTGTGTAAGAAACGGAATCTGTAGGTGAATATAGGGAGGAATAAAGTGATGGTCTTCGAGAGAAGTGAAGTCAGTGAATGAACAGTGAGGTTGGATGGGGAGGAAATGGAGCATGTAAGTGCCTTTAAATACTTTGCTTAGTGTGATAAGTAAAGATGGAAGTTTAGAGGATGAAGTGCTTGAAAGGGTGCAGCAGGGTAGAAAGGTTGCTGGTTCCTTTAAAGCAGTGATAAGAAACAGGGAAGTGGGCATGGAAGTGAAAAAGCTAGTACATGACAGTATTGTGATACTAACTCTAACGTATGGAAGTGAAGCTTGGACCTTGTTGGAGGGACAGAAGTCAAGAGTGAGAGCAGTGGAAATGAGTTATTTGAGAGGACCATGTGGAGTCACATGGAGAGACAGACTGACAAATGATGAAGTAAAGGTGCGTTGTGGTGTGGAAGTGGATGTGATAGGAAGCGTTAGGAGAAACACACTGAGGTGGTTTGGCCATGTGGATAGGATGGAGAGTGAGAGACTGACGAGGAGAGTGTATGTAAGTGAGGTAGAGGGGGAGAGAGGGAGGGGAGGCCGAGGATGAGGTGGAGGGATGGAGTGGAGACGTATATTTGAGAGGGGGTTGTGAGCTGGGAGCAGGGCAGTGAAATGGCGGAGGACAGAGCGACATGGAGGCAATTTATTTGTGACCACCTCTAACGGGATAAAGGAGTCTGGTAATAGATAGATATATGGTATGTAAATTACCCCGAGTTTGTACCTTTTCAGTACTTTAGTTAGTTACAGTACCTAAGTTTACCGTATTGCGTTACTTGGTTTAGCGGATAATTACGGTGCTCCAGTCAGATTAAGCTTGTGCAAGTTTTTATCCAAGGGATGGTTGGGCTTTATTGCTCACGTAATGCAGCTCAAGGATGAGTGAGACTGGTCACTTTCATCTTAAATATCAAGACCAACTTGCCTAGTCCCGGGCTTCTACGCTCCTCATGGGGCAACACAGGATTAAATGATGAATGAATGAGTGAATGCAATAAAGTGAATAAGCTATGTTATGAAAAAAGTATTTGTTTCTCAAGCCACCCCCCCTTTCAAAAATCCTGCACACCACCCTGGAAGCAGATACCTACAGATAATAAAACGCCAGAAATTGTGAAAGAGCAGCTATAGAGTAAGGTGGGACAGGAAAGGAAAGTGAGGTTATTTTGGAGAATCTAAGTGAAAATTTAAAACTACCTATAGTTTCCTCTTTGCCATGTATAGCGCATGGTGAATATAGTAATTTGGAGCATAGCTGAAAAAATAATGAAGGGCAAGATGAAACAGAGCGGGAAACAGATATAGTCAGTAATAAGGGAGATCCAGATACAATCACTATTTTGTGTGTGTGTGTGTGTGTGTGTGTGTGTGTGTGTGTGTGTGTGTGTGTGTGTGTGCAAACTCTGATACACCAATTTTCTCTTTGGATTATTTCAGAGAGAATGAAGAGATTTAAAAAAACATATTCGACTTCATTTTGGTCTTTCTCCACGGTTTCCTACATACCATTCTTCTTATCTGCATAGCATCGGCTCTTATTAGATACAATAATCAAATCTCAGTTAATAATATATTTAAGGACTTTCAAGGCTCAGAAGTTCTGTGAACCTGGGTATCTAGTTGAAATATTATCGCCTCTTGCATAATATCCGCATTTTACTCTAGTTCAGAAATTCATTCTTAGATTTTTAGTGGAAAAGTTTCTAGAGAAGGGAGAGAAGTTGTATGCGGCCTTGACGGATTTGGGGAAAGCATATGACAGGGTGGTTAGACAAGGATTCTGGAAGGTATTGAGAATATATGGAGCAGATGAGAAGTTGCTGATTGCTGTGAAGAATATGTATGAGGATGATAAGGCTGCAGTGCGTGTAGATAGTGAACTGAGTGAATTTTTCTATCTGAAGACTGGATTGAAAAAGGGATGTGTCATGTCTCCATGGTTGTTCAATCTGTTTATGAACTGGGTTATAAAAGAGATACAAGGTAGAACAGTGGATGTTGGAGCGGTCCCAATGAGAGAGGGCAATGTTTGAAAACTCCTTGTACTGTTGTCTGCTGATGATACTGTATTGTCAAGTGAAGACAAAGGGGAGCTGGAAGGCTTGATGGACGAGTTGGGAGTGTGTGTAAGAAACGGAATCTAAAGAATGTAGGGAAGAGTAAAGTTATTGTCTTCGAGAGAAGTGAAGTCAGTGAATGTACAATAAGGCTGGATGAGGAGGAAATGGAAAATGTGAGTGCATTTAAGTACTTGGGTAGTGTGATGAGTAAGGATGGAAGTTTATAGGGTGAAGTGCTTGAAAGGGTACAACAAGGAAGAATCGTTGCTTGTTCATTGAAAGCAGTGATATAAAACAGGGAAGTGAGCATGAAAGTGAAAAAATTACATGACAGTATTGTGATACCAACACTAACCTATGGAAGTGAAGCTCGGACCTTGCTGGATATACAGAAGTCAAGAATGAGAGCACTGAAAATAAGCTATTTGACAGGAGCCTGTGGAGTCGCATGGAGAGACAGACTGACAGATGAGGATGTGAAAGAGCGTGTCATTTGTTAGGTAAACCCGCACAGGAAAATACATTTTGTGATTTTTAAAATCAGTATAATGATAAACACTATGCAAACATAAGATAAAAAAAAACAATCTATATCACAATATCATCTAAATGGTTAGTCTGATGGGGTGAATGGACACCCCGGGGGGGGGGGTGGAGAGTGCCCCTCTCTCACTACAGCAGAGACAGGACTAAACCAATCATCGTTGCTCCCTCCCCTCACAGAATCAGAGGAGTACTGGAACGGAGAGAAATATTCGAATTACCGGCTAGAAAATATGAGCTTTTAAAAAAATCTGGAGTGCCAAAACACCCCACCTGACTAAGGAAGGGTTATTGATACAGACAAAACGATTACACTTTCCTGTATCCAAATACTTAGTCATGTTGCCCTCGGCCTAAGTTACAATCTGGAGGCGTTTGGGCATGCTGTATGCTAAATTGTGAAGTATTCAGCATTTATCTCCTTGAACCACATGTTGGGAATCTCATCCACAAGGCGAAGCACTGACGAGGTCATGCATGTTGCAAGCTTGCCCTTCATATAATTCCACGCGTTTTTTATGGAATTATTATCTGGAGAGTTACCTGGCTAATCCAGCACTTCAGTGTCATGATCTGAGAGGAATATCATAACCTCTTTTACCTTGTGACATGAGGCAGAGTTCAGCATAAAATGTGCAGCCATAAATGTCATAAAATTGTAGGAGATGGTTGTTCTTCACCTGCATATACTGATCAGCATTCGCCAGCATGTTTTTAGGAAGGAAGTAGAGGCCTACCCTTCTCTCTTCCCCACTAAAACAATCCCACACAATTAAGCGATCACTGTACTTGCTCCTGTCATAGAACATCACCTTCCACTAGTATTCTGAGACCCATTTTTTTTATTTTTTTTTTGCAAAGTCAAGGCCTTTCCGGCGATTTCTTTGATTTCTAGACTGGTAAACGTGACGGCAGGTTCATATCTTTCTGCATCTGGTGTTGGATGGTGTAAATAGCGAAACATTTTAGGAGCTTGGGGTGATTAACTTTGAGATGTGCAGTCGTAATACTAGGAGTTATAGGCACCTCAAGCCATAGGAGACTCTTTGTAGCCTTCGTTGTCTTGTTCTGTCATTCTGGGCGAGGTTTTTTTGGCGGGACAACATTTAGTGGGAGGCCAAGGGCATTCTCCTCAGTGACCTTTCTGACCAGCTGGTTCATCGTGCTATTTTTATTGGTAAGGATGTTCTGCCTCAAAGCGAGAATAAACGTTTTTCCTCCTTACTCTGGCCGGATGCACCCGTATCTAATCATTTCAGTGTACACAGTAACACCAAATACAGCTGGAAACAATATCCAACGCTTCTAGCTAGGAGTGAAATCTGTAGTACAATCTCATGTTCGGCTATTGGGTGACTGAGTTAGGCTCAAACACAGCGTTTACTTGCAGCAGGTCGAGAGTGAAGTCAGACAAAAATTGAGCTGATGTTATGGCGTGCATTGCAGTTGAAACTTGCCACTCCCGGTCGTTGCATTTTGAGGCAGAGCAGTCAGTTTCTTTTATGAGAATCGCCTAAATGCTTAATCATAGCTCTTTTCTTTAGGATATGGAAAATCAAACGTGAGGTGACTCAGGAGACATTATGAGATTACTCTGAACAAAGTCCGTGAGATAACAGCCAAGGATGTGGGTATCTAGGCTGTATTACTGTTTCATTTTTAATCTACAATAAAAGACTAAGATACCAGTGATAATATGATATGAGAACTCATGCCAAGCTGCACTCTTCTTATGAGGCTAAATTAATGAAGGTCTGCATGAGCCAAAGGGCAAGCCTCGTATGAGGTACAGTTTACATTGGTTATAAAGACAGTGATTCATGGAGGGTAAACTACCTTACAAAGGAGCAACCCGGATGGGTTCAACAAAGCATGGAAAGTACTTAGTTTAGTTACTGCAACTATTAAGGTCCTATGTAGTCATTTTCCTAACTATGTAAATTTAATTGATCAATGCGTGAAAAATATGAATATAATCAAACATATTCTTAAGCGTACAATGTAAGACTACGAGTATTTGTCATCTGTTTCTATGATCAGTAGTATGAGAGTAGCTGCCAGACAAGTCACATTCAAATTAAATGGAATAGTTCAGTAAAAATATACAATCAGGAAAAATGATTTTTTACAAAATAATGTTATGAAGATTTGTTTATTGTAAAACCTGGTGAGGGTCATTTATGAATGTGACCCCGTACTTCATCACACCACTTAGATCCTCAGATTACTGAGATAAAATCAGCTGAGGTGGGAATGAAAGAATAGTACCTCCCCTGTGACTGTGACATTCCCGATGCATTTGTATTCAACTTTAACTATCCCTGATGCTTAAACAGTATACCAAACTTGAAATAGCCTGGTAGTTTAAAATGGATTTTGAACTTAAAAGAGAGAAATGAAGTCAAAATGTGTAGTGAGGCTTGTTGGCTGTAAATTACAGCATGAAGGTGCCTTGAAGTATTTACGTACCGGTACTGCGATGAGTAAGGATGGAAGTATGGAAGTTTCAAGGATTACTTGTATCAATGGGTACATCAGTGGAAAAAAGGCTTCTGGTTCAGTGAAAACAGTCGTAAGAAATAAGGAAGTGAGTGTGGAAGAAAAACAAAAGTCGTTGCATAACAGTATTCATGTGAAACATAGAGCCTGGTGGAAGGACACAAGGTTGGAGTAAGAGCAGCAGAAATATTTAAGAGGAAAATGTGGAATTTTATGTAGGGTCAAACAGACAACTGTGGAAGTGCAGGAGCGTTGCCATGTTGATGGAGATACGACTGAAAACCATAGGAAAAATAAGATGCTTCGACCATTTGGAGAGGATGAAGAACGAGAGGCTGACTTGAAGAGTGTGTGTAAGCGTGGTGGAGAATGGAGGGGAAGGGGGAAAACGAGGATGAGATCAAGGGATGGGGTGAAGGTATATATGAAAGAGTAGGAGGTGAGAGTTAGAGATAGAGCAACTGAACGGTAGCGGAGAGAGCGACAGGAAGGTGATTTGTTTGTGACTCTGTCTAACGGGATTAAGATGACTGGCTATAGATAGAGAGAATATTCTTCATGTACAGCTGTTTGAAGAATTTCATTTTTTTTTTTTTTAGACTGTTAAGCCTATAACTTTAACCATTTATCTGTGATGACGTATTTTCTCCTGTGTACTTTATCGCGAGATAGGTCATCATTACTAAAGACTTTTCGTGGTAAACAGGTCGATACTCATGCCATGTAAGAAGAAGATTTTGTCATCATTCGACTTGCCCTCCTCACTCAGAGAACATTTTACCCTAAATCACGGGTGGGATTAATTTCGTTCACGTTTCGTACATTAAGTAGTGTCATTTTATGGTGCAAACAAGGCCGTGCACACGGAGGAGGGTCGGTTTGGAGGGCATAACCCTCCACATTTGGAAAATAATGAAAAATTTAATTAAATAACAACGCAACTCATTAAATCAATTAAATCCTGTTAAGCATGTTACGACAGAAAAATAATAGAAAAAGTTAAAAAGTTCTACAAAATATAAGTTAATAAGGATAAGGTAGCAAGATCTTACCCCAGAATCCACTAGTTATAAGTCTCAGATAGCATATATTCTCAACTGGTGTACTTTGCTGTACTAAATATCTAGCTTTTAAAAGAGTTTAGAGTTCAAAGGGTTAACCTCATTAGCCTGAGGGAAGACTTTATTTATGTACTTGACACGTTTGGCTGCTTTAATTTAGTGGAGGAGAGTTTTTTTTTTTTTTTTTTTTTGTTTGTTAGAGGTGAGGGGTTCAGTGCAGCTTTTGTTAACCCCATGAACATGAAATGTTTTGTATTCTAAATAAAAAATCTAGAGGTAAGAAGAACAGATCAGGTCATCATGGTTAAAGGTAAGTGAAGTGCAGTAATTCTTTTTAGGACACATGTTTTGATGATCTGTTGTGCTATTCATTCCTTGGTAAATAATAATTCCTCAGTAAATTGCATAAAAATTGCACGGATAGATTAATCTTCGACTGCTACATGGAAATCAGTTAAGTGAGTTAGTTGTTAGGGCAAAGGTGTAATATTCTGAAACATCTCCCATATTTATAAGACTCCCTCTCTGAATTGCCTTAACTTCCTAGGTGGTCTGTCCATTGATATCCACATTGCTTTCACTACCAAGGTTTTTGTATAGTTCAGTATGTTGAAGGTTGGATTAAAACAAGAATGTGTCATGTTTCCATGGTTGTTCAGTCTGTATATGGATGGGGTTATAAAAGAGATACAAGGTCTCAGGTAGTGGGGTGTTCGTAGGAAACCCCAATTTCAGAAGGAAGAGGACAACGAACGTTGACGTCAGCAGCATTTTTATTCAAACGTTTCGACATTTAAAATCTTATATGTAGACCGTATGTCTGTGTTTTTTTCACTCGCACAATATTGTGTTTTTAGTGTTTTGACTTGATTTTATGTTTCCCATTTTTAGATGATGACATTTTAAATGTCGAAACGTTTGAATAAAGATGCTGCTCACGTCAACGCTCGTTGTCCTCTTCCTTCTGAGATACAAGGTAGGGCAGTGGATGTTGGAGCTGCCCTCGTGAGAGAGGACAGTGTTTGGAAACTCCTTGTACTGTTGTTTGCAGATGATATTGTGTTGTTAAGTGAAGTCGAAGTAGAGCTGGAAGGCTTGGTGGATGAGTTTGGGAGAGTGTGTAAGAAACGGAATCTGTAGGTGAATATAGGGAGGAATAAAGTGATGGTCTTCGAGAGAAGTGAAGTCAGTGAATGAACAGTGAGGTTGGATGGGGAGGAAATGGAGCATGTAAGTGCCTTTAAATACTTGTGCTTAGTGTGATAAGTAAAGATGGAAGTTTAGAGGATGAAGTGCTTGAAAGGGTGCAGCAGGGTAGAAAGGTTGCTGGTTCCTTTAAAGCAGTGATAAGAAACAGGGAAGTGGGCATGGAAGTGAAAAAGCTAGTACATGACAGTATTGTGATACTAACTCTAACGTATGGAAGTGAAGCTTGGACCTTGTTGGAGGGACAGAAGTCAAGAGTGAGAGCAGTGGAAATGAGTTATTTGAGAGGACCATGTGGAGTCACATGGAGAGACAGACTGACAAATGATGAAGTAAAGGTGCGTTGTGGTGTGGAAGTGGATGTGATAGGAAGCGTTAGGAGAAACACACTGAGGTGGTTTGGCCATGTGGATAGGATGGAGAGTGAGAGACTGACGAGGAGAGTGTATGTGAGTGAGGTGGAGGGGGGGAGAGGGAGGGGGAGGCCGAGGATGAGGTGGAGGGATGGAGTGGAGACGTATATTTGAGAGGGGGGTGTGAGCTGGGAGCAGGGCAGTGAAATGGCGGAGGACAGAGCGACATGGAGGCAATTTATTTGTGACCACCTCTAACGGGATAAAGGAGTCTGGTAATAGATAGATATATGGTATGTAAATTACCCCGAGTTTGTACCTTTTCAGTACTTTAGTTAGTTACAGTACCTAAGTTTACCGTATTGCGTTACTTGGTTTAGCGGATAATTACGGTGCTCCAGTCAGATTAAGCTTGTGCAAGTTTTTATCCAAGGGATGGTTGGGCTTTATTGCTCACGTAATGCAGCTCAAGGATGAGTGAGACTGGTCACTTTCATCTTAAATATCAAGACCAACTTGCCTAGTCCCGGGCTTCTACGCTCCTCATGGGGCAACACAGGATTAAATGATGAATGAATGAGTGAATGCAATAAAGTGAATAAGCTATGTTATGAAAAAAGTATTTGTTTCTCAAGCCACCCCCCCTTTCAAAAATCCTGCACACCACCCTGGAAGCAGATACCTACAGATAATAAAACGCCAGAAATTGTGAAAGAGCAGCTATAGAGTAAGGTGGGACAGGAAAGGAAAGTGAGGTTATTTTGGAGAATCTAAGTGAAAATTTAAAACTACCTATAGTTTCCTCTTTGCCATGTATAGCGCATGGTGAATATAGTAATTTGGAGCATAGCTGAAAAAATAATGAAGGGCAAGATGAAACAGAGCGGGAAACAGATATCGTCAGTAATAAGGGAGATCCAGATACAATCACTATTTTGTGTGTGTGTGTGTGTGTGTGTGTGCAAACTCTGATACACCAATTTTCTCTTTGGATTATTTCAGAGAGAATGAAGAGATTTAAAAAAACATATTCGACTTCATTTTGGTCTTTCTCCACGGTTTCCTACATACCATTCTTCTTATCTGCATAGCATCGGCTCTTATTAGATACAATAATCAAATCTCAGTTAATAATATATTTAAGGACTTTCAAGGCTCAGAAGTTCTGTGAACCTGGGTATCTAGTTGAAATATTATCGCCTCTTGCATAATATACGCATTTTACTCTAGTTCAGAAATTCATTCTTAGATTTTTAGTGGAAAAGTTTCTAGAGAAGGGAGAGAAGTTGTATGCGGCCTTGACGGATTTGGGGAAAGCATATGACAGGGTGGTTAGACAAGGATTCTGGAAGGTATTGAGAATATATGGAGCAGATGAGAAGTTGCTGATTGCTGTGAAGAATATGTATGAGGATGATAAGGCTGCAGTGCGTGTAGATAGTGAACTGAGTGAATTTTTCTATCTGAAGACTGGATTGAAAAAGGGATGTGTCATGTCTCCATGGTTGTTCAATCTGTTTATGAACTGGGTTATAAAAGAGATACAAGGTAGAACAGTGGATGTTGGAGCGGTCCCAATGAGAGAGGGCAATGTTTGAAAACTCCTTGTACTGTTGTCTGCTGATGATACTGTATTGTCAAGTGAAGACAAAGGGGAGCTGGAAGGCTTGATGGACGAGTTGGGAGTGTGTGTAAGAAACGGAATCTAAAGAATGTAGGGAAGAGTAAAGTTATTGTCTTCGAGAGAAGTGAAGTCAGTGAATGTACAATAAGGCTGGATGAGGAGGAAATGGAAAATGTGAGTGCATTTAAGTACTTGGGTAGTGTGATGAGTAAGGATGGAAGTTTATAGGGTGAAGTGCTTGAAAGGGTACAACAAGGAAGAATCGTTGCTTGTTCATTGAAAGCAGTGATATAAAACAGGGAAGTGAGCATGAAAGTGAAAAAATTACATGACAGTATTGTGATACCAACACTAACCTATGGAAGTGAAGCTCGGACCTTGCTGGATATACAGAAGTCAAGAATGAGAGCACTGAAAATAAGCTATTTGACAGGAGCCTGTGGAGTCGCATGGAGAGACAGACTGACAGATGAGGATGTGAAAGAGCGTGTCATTTGTTAGGTAAACCCGCACAGGAAAATACATTTTGTGATTTTTAAAATCAGTATAATGATAAACACTATGCAAACATAAGATAAAAAAACAACCTATATCACAATATCATCTAAATGGTTAGTCTGATGGGGTGAATGGACACCCCGGGGGGGGGGGTGGAGAGTGCCCCTCTCTCACTACAGCAGAGACAGGACTAAACCAATCATCGTTGCTCCCTCCCCTCACAGAATCAGAGGAGTACTGGAACGGAGAGAAATATTCGAATTACCGGCTAGAAAATATGAGCTTTTAAAAAATCTGGAGTGCCAAAACACCCCACCTGACTAAGGAAGGGTTATTGATACAGACAAAACGATTACACTTTCCTGTATCCAAATACTTAGTCATGTTGCCCTCGGCCTAAGTTACAATCTGGAGGCGTTTGGGCATGCTGTATGCTAAATTGTGAAGTATTCAGCATTTATCTCCTTGAACCACATGTTGGGAATCTCATCCACAAGGCGAAGCACTGACGAGGTCATGCATGTTGCAAGCTTGCCCTTCATATAATTCCACGCGTTTTTTATGGAATTATTATCTGGAGAGTTACCTGGCTAATCCAGCACTTCAGTGTCATGATCTGAGAGGAATATCATAACCTCTTTTACCTTGTGACATGAGGCAGAGTTCAGCATAAAATGTGCAGCCATAAATGTCATAAAATTGTAGGAGATGGTTGTTCTTCACCTGCATATACTGATCAGCATTCGCCAGCATGTTTTTAGGAAGGAAGTAGAGGCCTACCCTTCTCTCTTCCCCACTAAAACAATCCCACACAATTAAGCGATCACTGTACTTGCTCCTGTCATAGAACATCACCTTCCACTAGTATTCTGAGACCCATTTTTTTTTTTTTTTTTTTTTGCAAAGTCAAGGCCTTTCCGGCGATTTCTTTGATTTCTAGACTGGTAAACGTGACGGCAGGTTCATATCTTTCTGCATCTGGTGTTGGATGGTGTAAATAGCGAAACATTTTAGGAGCTTGGGGTGATTAACTTTGAGATGTGCAGTCGTAATACTAGGAGTTATAGGCACCTCAAGTCATAGGAGACTCTTTGTAGCCTTCGTTGTCTTGTTCTGTCATTCTGGGCGAGGTTTTTTTGGCGGGACAACATTTAGTGGGAGGCCAAGGGCATTCTCCTCAGTGACCTTTCTGACCAGCTGGTTCATCGTGCTATTTTTATTGGTAAGGATGTTCTGCCTCAAAGCGAGAATAAACGTTTTTCCTCCTTACTCTGGCCGGATGCACCCGTATCTAATCATTTCAGTGTACACAGTAACACCAAATACAGCTGGAAACAATATCCAACGCTTCTAGCTAGGAGTGAAATCTGTAGTACAATCTCATGTTCGGCTATTGGGTGACTGAGTTAGGCTCAAACACAGCGTTTACTTGCAGCAGGTCGAGAGTGAAGTCAGACAAAAATCGAGCTGATGTTATGGCGTGCATTGCAGTTGAAACTTGCCACTCCCGGTCGTTGCATTTTGAGGCAGAGCAGTCAGTTTCTTTTATGAGAATCGCCTAAATGCTTAATCATAGCTCTTTTCTTTAGGATATGGAAAATCAAACGTGAGGTGACTCAGGAGACATTATGAGATTACTCTGAACAAAGTCCGTGAGATAACAGTCAAGGATGTGGGTATCTAGGCTGTATTACTGTTTCATTTTTAATCTACAATAAAAGACTAAGATACCAGTGATAATATGATATGAGAACTCATGCCAAGCTGCACTCTTCTTATGAGGCTAAATTAATGAAGGTCTGCATGAGCCAAAGGGCAAGCCTCGTATGAGGTACAGTTTACATTGGTTATAAAGACAGTGATTCATGGAGGGTAAACTACCTTACAAAGGAGCAACCCGGATGGGTTCAACAAAGCATGGAAAGTACTTAGTTTAGTTACTGCAACTATTAAGGTCCTGTGTAGTCATTTTCCTAACTATGTAAATTTAATTGATCAATGCGTGAAAAATATGAATATAATCAAACATATTCTTAAGCGTACAATGTAAGACTACGAGTATTTGTCATCTGTTTCTATGATCAGTAGTATGAGAGTAGCTGCCAGACAAGTCACATTCAAATTAAATGGAATAGTTCAGTAAAAATATACAATCAGGAAAAATGATTTTTTACAAAATAATGTTATGAAGATTTGTTTATTGTAAAACCTGGTGAGGGTCATTTATGAATGTGACCCCGTACTTCATCACACCACTTAGATCCTCAGATTACTGAGATAAAATCAGCTGAGGTGGGAATGAAAGAATAGTACCTCCCCTGTGACTGTGACATTCCTGATGCATTTGTATTCAACTTTAACTATCCCTGATGCTTAAACAGTATACCAAACTTGAAATAGCCTGGTAGTTTAAAATGGATTTTGAACTTAAAAGAGAGAAATGAAGTCAAAATGTGTAGTGAGGCTTGTTGGCTGTAAATTACAGCATGAAGGTGCCTTGAAGTATTTACGTACCGGTACTGCGATGAGTAAGGATGGAAGTATGGAAGTTTCAAGGATTACTTGTATCAATGGGTACATCAGTGGAAAAAAGGCTTCTGGTTCAGTGAAAACAGTCGTAAGAAATAAGGAAGTGAGTGTGGAAGAAAAACAAAAGTCGTTGCATAACAGTATTCATGTGAAACATAGAGCCTGGTGGAAGGACACAAGGTTGGAGTAAGAGCAGCAGAAATATTTAAGAGGAAAATGTGGAATTTTATGTAGGGTCAAACAGACAACTGTGGAAGTGCAGGAGCGTTGCCATGTTGATGGAGATACGACTGAAAACCATAGGAAAAATAAGATGCTTCGACCATTTGGAGAGGATGAAGAACGAGAGGCTGACTTGAAGAGTGTGTGTAAGCGTGGTGGAGAATGGAGGGGAAGGGGGAAAACGAGGATGAGATCAAGGGATGGGGTGAAGGTATATATGAAAGAGTAGGAGGTGAGAGTTAGAGATAGAGCAACTGAACGGTAGCGGAGAGAGCGACAGGAAGGTGATTTGTTTGTGACTCTGTCTAACGGGATTAAGATGACTGGCTATAGATAGAGAGAATATTCTTCATGTACAGCTGTTTGAAGAATTTCATTTTTTTTTTTTTTTTAGACTGTTAAGCCTATAACTTTAACCATTTATCTGTGATGACGTATTTTCTCCTGTGTACTTTATCGCGAGATAGGTCATCATTACTAAAGACTTTTCGTGGTTAAAAGGACGATACTCATGCCATGTAAGAAGAAGATTTTGTCATCATTCGACTTGCCCTCCTCACTCAGAGAACATTTTACCCTAAATCACGGGTGGGATTAATTTCGTTCACGTTTCGTACATTAAGTAGTGTCATTTTATGGTGCAAACAAGGCCGTGCACACGGAGGAGGGTCGGTTTGGAGGGCATAACCCCCTCCACATTTGGAAAATAATGAAAAAATTTAATTAAATAACAACGCAACTCATTAAATCAATTAAATCCTGTTAAGCATGTTACTACATAGAAAAATAATAGAAAAAGTTAAAAAGTTCTACAAAATATAAGTTAATAAGGATAAGGTAGCAAGATCTTACCCCAGAATCCACTAGTTATAAGTCTCAGATAGCATATATTCTCAACTGGTGTACTTTGCTGTACTAAATATCTAGCTTTTAAAAGAGTTTAGAGTTCAAAGGGTTAACCTCATTAGCCTGAGGGAAGACTTTATTTATGTACTTGACACGTTTGGCTGCTTTAATTTAGTGGAGGAGAGTTTTTTTTTTTTTTTTTTTTTTTTTTTTTTGTTAGAGGTGAGGGGTTCAGTGCAGCTTTTGTTAACCCCATGAACATGAAATGTTTTGTATTCTAAATAAAAAATCTAGAGGTAAGAAGAACAGATCAGGTCATCATGGTTAAAGGTAAGTGAAGTGCAGTAATTCTTTTTAGGACACATGTTTTGATGATCTGTTGTGCTATTCATTCCTTGGTAAATAATAATTCCTCAGTAAATTGCATAAAAATTGCACGGATAGATTAATCTTCGACTGCTACATGGAAATCAGTTAAGTGAGTTAGTTGTTAGGGCAAAGGTGTAATATTCTGAAACATCTCCCATATTTATAAGACTCCCTCTCTGAATTGCCTTAACTTCCTAGGTGGTCTGTCCATTGATATCCACATTGCTTTCACTACCAAGGTTTTTGTATAGTTCAGTATGTTGAAGGTTGGATTAAAACAAGAATGTGTCATGTTTCCATGGTTGTTCAGTCTGTATATGGATGGGGTTATAAAAGAGATACAAGGTCTCAGGTAGTGGGGTGTTCGTAAGAAACCCCATTTTCAGAAGGAAGAGGACAACGAACGTTGACTTGAGCAGCATTTTTATTCAAACATTTCGACATTTAAAATCTCATATGTAGACCGTATGTCTGTGTGTTTTTTTCACTCGCACAATATTGTGTTTTTAGTGTTTTGACTTGATTTTATGTTTCCCATTTTTAGATCACTGATGATGACATTTTAAATGTCGAAACGTTTGAATAAAGATGCTGCTCACGTCAACGCTCGTTGTCCTCTTCCTTCTGAGATACAAGGAAGGGCAGTGGATGTTGGAGCTGCCCTCGTGAGAGAGGACAGTGTTTGGAAACTCCTTGTACTGTTGTTTGCAGATGATATTGTGTTGTTAAGTGAAGTCGAAGTAGAGCTGGAAGGCTTGGTGGATGAGTTTGGGAGAGTGTGTAAGAAACGGAATCTGTAGGTGAATATAGGGAGGAATAAAGTGATGGTCTTCGAGAGAAGTGAAGTCAGTGAATGAACAGTGAGGTTGGATGGGGAGGAAATGGAGCATGTAAGTGCCTTTAAATACTTTGCTTAGTGTGATAAGTAAAGATGGAAGTTTAGAGGATGAAGTGCTTGAAAGGGTGCAGCAGGGTAGAAAGGTTGCTGGTTCCTTTAAAGCAGTGATAAGAAACAGGGAAGTGGGCATGGAAGTGAAAAAGCTAGTACATGACAGTATTGTGATACTAACTCTAACGTATGGAAGTGAAGCTTGGACCTTGTTCGAGGGACAGAAGTCAAGAGTGAGAGCAGTGGAAATGAGTTATTTGAGAGGACCATGTGGAGTCACATGGAGAGACAGACTGACAAATGATGAAGTAAAGGTGCGTTGTGGTGTGGAAGTGGATGTGATAGGAAGCGTTAGGAGAAACACACTGAGGTGGTTTGGCCATGTGGATAGGATGGAGAGTGAGAGACTGACGAGGAGAGTGTATGTGAGTGAGGTGGAGGGGGGGAGAGGGAGGGGGAGGCCGAGGATGAGGTGGAGGGATGGAGTGGAGACGTATATTTGAGAGGGGGTTGTGAGCTGGGAGCAGGGCAGTGAAATGGCGGAGGACAGAGCGACATGGAGGCAATTTATTTGTGACCACCTCTAACGGGATAAAGGAGTCTGGTAATAGATAGATATATGGTATGTAAATTACCCCGAGTTTGTACCTTTTCAGTACTTTAGTTAGTTACAGTACCTAAGTTTACCGTATTGCGTTACTTGGTTTAGCGGATAATTACGGTGCTCCAGTCAGATTAAGCTTGTGCAAGTTTTTATCCAAGGGATGGTTGGGCTTCATTGCTCACGTAATGCAGCTCAAGGATGAGTGAGACTGGTCACTTTCATCTTAAATATCAAGACCAACTTGCCTAGTCCCGGGCTTCTACGCTCCTCATGGGGCAACACAGGATTAAATGATGAATGAATGAGTGAATGCAATAAAGTGAATAAGCTATGTTATGAAAAAAGTATTTGTTTCTCAAACCACCCCCCCTTTCAAAAATCCTACACACCACCCTGGAAGCAGATACCTACAGATAATAAAACGCCAGAAATTGTGAAAGAGCAGCTATAGAGTAAGGTGGGACAGGAAAGGAAAGTGAGGTTATTTTGGAGAATCTAAGTGAAAATTTAAAACTACCTATAGTTTCCTCTTTGCCATGTATAGCGCATGGTGAATATAGTAATTTGGAGCATAGCTGAAAAAATAATGAAGGGCAAGATGAAACAGAGCGGGAAACAGATATCGTCAGTAATAAGGGAGATCCAGATACAATCACTATTTTGTGTGTGTGTGTGTGTGTGTGTGTGTGTGTGTGTGTGTGTGTGTGTGTGTGTGCAAACTCTGATACACCAATTTTCTCTTTGGATTATTTCAGAGAGAATGAAGATATTTAAGAAAAACATATTCGACTTCATTTTGGTCTTTCTCCACGGTTTCCTACATTCCATTCTTCTTATCTGCATAGCATCGGCTCTTATTAGATACAATAATCAAGTCTCAGTTAATAATATATTTAAGGACTTTCAAGGCTCAGAAGTTCTGTGAACCTGGGTATCTAGTTGAAATATTATCGCCTCTTGCATAATATGCGCATTTTACTCTAGTTCAGAAATTCATTCTTAGATTTTTAGTGGAAAAGTTTCTAGAGAAGGGAGAGAAGTTGTATGCGGCCTTGACGGATTTGGGGAAAGCATATGACAGGGTGGTTAGACAAGGATTCTGGAAGGTATTGAGAATATATGGAGCAGATGAGAAGTTGCTGATTGCTGTGAAGAATATGTATGAGGATGATAAGGCTGCAGTGCGTGTAGATAGTGAACTGAGTGAATTTTTCTATCTGAAGACTGGATTGAAAAAGGGATGTGTCATGTCTCCATGGTTGTTCAATCTGTTTATGAACTGGGTTATAAAAGAGATACAAGGTAGAACAGTGGATGTTGGAGCGGTCCCAATGAGAGAGGGCAATGTTTGAAAACTCCTTGTACTGTTGTCTGCTGATGATACTGTATTGTCAAGTGAAGACAAAGGGGAGCTGGAAGGCTTGATGGACGA
Organism: Coenobita brevimanus; assembly: GCF_032717465.1. Lineage (NCBI taxonomy): Eukaryota > Metazoa > Arthropoda > Malacostraca > Decapoda > Coenobitidae > Coenobita > Coenobita brevimanus. The sequence goes on along the minus strand of NC_137048.1, from coordinate 5,137,890 downwards.
GTTGGGAGTGTGTGTAAGAAACGGAATCTAAAGAATGTAGGGAAGAGTAAAGTTATTGTCTTCGAGAGAAGTGAAGTCAGTGAATGTACAATAAGGCTGGATGAGGAGGAAATGGAAAATGTGAGTGCATTTAAGTACTTGGGTAGTGTGATGAGTAAGGATGGAAGTTTATAGGGTGAAGTGCTTGAAAGGGTACAACAAGGAAGAATCGTTGCTTGTTCATTGAAAGCAGTGATATAAAACAGGGAAGTGAGCATGAAAGTGAAAAAATTACATGACAGTATTGTGATACCAACACTAACCTATGGAAGTGAAGCTCGGACCTTGCTGGATATACAGAAGTCAAGAATGAGAGCACTGAAAATAAGCTATTTGACAGGAGCCTGTGGAGTCGCATGGAGAGACAGACTGACAGATGAGGATGTGAAAGAGCGTGTCATTTGTTAGGTAAACCCGCACAGGAAAATACATTTTGTGATTTTTAAAATCAGTATAATGATAAACACTATGCAAACATAAGATAAAAAAAAACAATCTATATCACAATATCATCTAAATGGTTAGTCTGATGGGGTGAATGGACACCCCGGGGGGGGGGGAGAGTGCCCCTCTCTCACTACAGCAGAGACAGGACTAAACCAATCATCGTTGCTCCCTCCCCTCACAGAATCAGAGGAGTACTGGAACGGAGAGAAATATTCGAATTACCGGCTAGAAAATATGAGCTTTTAAAAAAATCTGGAGTGCCAAAACACCCCACCTGACTAAGGAAGGGTTATTGATACAGACAAAACGATTACACTTTCCTGTATCCAAATACTTAGTCATGTTGCCCTCGGCCTAAGTTACAATCTGGAGGCGTTTGGGCATGCTGTATGCTAAATTGTGAAGTATTCAGCATTTATCTCCTTGAACCACATGTTGGGAATCTCATCCACAAGGCGAAGCACTGACGAGGTCATGCATGTTGCAAGCTTGCCCTTCATATAATTCCACGCGTTTTTTATGGAATTATTATCTGGAGAGTTACCTGGCTAATCCAGCACTTCAGTGTCATGATCTGAGAGGAATATCATAACCTCTTTTACCTTGTGACATGAGGCAGAGTTCAGCATAAAATGTGCAGCCATAAATGTCATAAAATTGTAGGAGATGGTTGTTCTTCACCTGCATATACTGATCAGCATTCGCCAGCATGTTTTTAGGAAGGAAGTAGAGGCCTACCCTTCTCTCTTCCCCACTAAAACAATCCCACACAATTAAGCGATCACTGTACTTGCTCCTGTCATAGAACATCACCTTCCACTAGTATTCTGAGACCCATTTTTTTTTTTTTTTTGCAAAGTCAAGGCCTTTCCGGCGATTTCTTTGATTTCTAGACTGGTAAACGTGACGGCAGGTTCATATCTTTCTGCATCTGGTGTTGGATGGTGTAAATAGCGAAACATTTTAGGAGCTTGGGGTGATTAACTTTGAGATGTGCAGTCGTAATACTAGGAGTTATAGGCACCTCAAGCCATAGGAGACTCTTTGTAGCCTTCGTTGTCTTGTTCTGTCATTCTGGGCGAGGTTTTTTTGGCGGGACAACATTTAGTGGGAGGCCAAGGGCATTCTCCTCAGTGACCTTTCTGACCAGCTGGTTCATCGTGCTATTTTTATTGGTAAGGATGTTCTGCCTCAAAGCGAGAATAAACGTTTTTCCTCCTTACTCTGGCCGGATGCACCCGTATCTAATCATTTCAGTGTACACAGTAACACCAAATACAGCTGGAAACAATATCCAACGCTTCTAGCTAGGAGTGAAATCTGTAGTACAATCTCATGTTCGGCTATTGGGTGACTGAGTTAGGCTCAAACACAGCGTTTACTTGCAGCAGGTCGAGAGTGAAGTCAGACAAAAATCGAGCTGATGTTATGGCGTGCATTGCAGTTGAAACTTGCCACTCCCAGTCGTTGCATTTTGAGGCAGAGCAGTCAGTTTCTTTTATGAGAATCGCCTAAATGCTTAATCATAGCTCTTTTCTTTAGGATATGGAAAATCAAACGTGAGGTGACTCAGGAGACATTATGAGATTACTCTGAACAAAGTCCGTGAGATAACAGTCAAGGATGTGGGTATCTAGGCTGTATTACTGTTTCATTTTTAATCTACAATAAAAGACTAAGATACCAGTGATAATATGATATGAGAACTCATGCCAAGCTGCACTCTTCTTATGAGGCTAAATTAATGAAGGTCTGCATGAGCCAAAGGGCAAGCCTCGTATGAGGTACAGTTTACATTGGTTATAAAGACAGTGATTCATGGAGGGTAAACTACCTTACAAAGGAGCAACCTGGATGGGTTCAACAAAGCATGGAAAGTACTTAGTTTAGTTACTGCAACTATTAAGGTCCTATGTAGTCATTTTCCTAACTATGTAAATTTAATTGATCAATGCGTGAAAAATATGAATATAATCAAACATATTCTTAAGCGTACAATGTAAGACTACGAGTATTTGTCATCTGTTTCTATGATCAGTAGTATGAGAGTAGCTGCCAGACAAGTCACATTCAAATTAAATGGAATAGTTCAGTAAAAATATACAATCAGGAAAAATGATTTTTTACAAAATAATGTTATGAAGATTTGTTTATTGTAAAACCTGGTGAGGGTCATTTATGAATGTGACCCCGTACTTCATCACACCACTTAGATCCTCAGATTACTGAGATAAAATCAGCTGAGGTGGGAATGAAACAACAGTACCTCCCCTGTGACTGGTGAGTACACATGTAACTGACCTGAACTAAATTTATTTTGTGTGTGTGTGTGTGTGTGTGTGTATGTGTGTGTGTGTGTGTGCGGAAGACTCTGCACAAAGATATTAGAGTTAAAACATTCCTGATACATTTGTATTCAACTTTAACTATCCCTGATGCTTAAACAGTATACCAAACTTGAAATAGCCTGGTGGTTTAAAATGGATTTTTAACTTAAAAGAGAGAAATGAAGTCAAAATGTGTAGTGAGGCTTGTTGGCTGTAAACTACAGCATGAAGGTGCCTTGAAGTATTTACGTACCGGTACTGCGATGAGTAAGGATGGAAGTTTGGAAGTTTCAAGGATTACTTGTATCAATGTGTACATCAGTGGAAAAAAGGCTTCTGGTTCAATGAAAACAGTCATAAGAAATAAGGAAGTGAGTGTGGAAGAAAAACAAAAGTCGTTGCATAACATTATTCATGTGAAACATAGAGCCTGGTGGAAGGACATAAGTTAGGAGTAAGAGCAGCAGAAATATTAAAGAGGAAAATGTGGAATTTTATGAAGGGTCAAACAGACAACTGTGGAAGTGCAGGAGCGTTGCTATGTTGATGGAGATACGACTGAAAACCATAGGAAAAATAAGATGCTTCAACCATTTGGAGAGGATGAAGAACGAGAGGCTGACTTGAAGAGTGTGTGTAAGCGTGGTGGTGAATGGAGGGGAAGGGGGAAAACGAGGATGAGATCAAGGGATGGAGTGATGGTATATATGAAAGAGTAGGGGCTGAGAGTTAGAGATAGAGCAACTGAACGGAAGCGGAGAGAGCGACAGGAAGTTGATTTGTTTATGGCTCTGTCTAACGGGATTAAGATGACTGGCTATAGATAGAGAGAATATTCTTCATGTACAGCTGTTTGAAGAATTTCATTTTTTTTTTTTTTTTAGACTGTTAAGCCTATAACTTTAACCATTTATCTGTGATGACGTATTTTCTCCTGTGTACTTTATCGCGAGATAGGTCATCATTACTAAAAACTTTTCGTGGTTAAAAGGACGATACTCATGCCATGTAAGAAGAAGATTTTATCAACATTCCTCTTGCCCTCCTCACTCAGAGAACATTTTACCCTAAATCACGGGTGGGATTAATTTCGTTCACGTTTCGTACATTAAGTAGTGTCATTTTATGGTGCAAACAAGGCCGTGCACACGGGGGAGGGGCGGTTTGGGGGGCATAACCCCCTCCACATTTGGAAAATAATGAAAAAATTTAATGAAATAACAACGCAACTCATTAAATCAATTAAATCCTGTTAAGCATGTTACTACATAGAAAAATAATAGAAAAAGTTAAAAAGTTCTACAAAATATAAGTTAATAAGGATAAGGTAGCAAGATCTTACCCCAGAATCCACTAGTTATAAGTCTCAGATAGCATATATTCTCAACTGGTGTACTTTGCTGTACTAAATATCTAGCTTTTAAAAGAGTTTAGAGCTCAAAGGGTTAACTCCATTAGCCTGAGGGAAGACTTTATTTATGTACTTGACACGTTTGGCTGCTTTAATTTAGTGGAGGAGAGTTTTTTTTTTTTTTTTTTTTTTTTTTTTTTTTTAGAGGGGTGGGGTTAAGTGCAGGTTTTTTTAACCCCATGAACATGAAATGTTTTGTATTCTAAATAAAAAATCTAGAGGTAAGAAGAACAGATCAGGACATCATGGTTAAAGGTAAGTGAAGTGCAGTTATTCTTTTTAGGACACATGTTTTGATGATCTGTTGTGCTATTCATTCCTTGGTAAATAATAATTCCTCAGTAAATTGCATAAAAATTGCACGGATAGATTAATCTTCGACTGCTACATGGAAATCAGTTAAGTGAGTTAGTTGTTAGGGCAAAGGTGTAATATTCTGAAACATCTCCCATATTTATAAGACTCCCTCCCTGAATTGCCTTAACTTCCTAGGTGGTCTGTCCATTGATATCCACATTGCTTTCACTACCATGGTTCTTGTATAGTTCAGTATGTTGAAGGTTGGATTAAAACAAGAACGTGTCATGTTTCCATGGTTGTTCAGTCTGTATATGGATGGGGTTATAAAAGAGATACAAGGTCTCAGGTAGTGAGGTGTTCGTAGGAAACCCCAATTTCAGAAGGAAGAGGACAACGAACGTTGACGTCAGCAGCATTTTTATTCAAACGTTTCGACATTTAAAATCTTATATGTAGACCGTATGTCTGTGTTTTTTTCACTCGCACAATATTGTGTTTTTAGTGTTTTGACTTGATTTTATGTTTCCCATTTTTAGATGATGACATTTTAAATGTCGAAACGTTTGAATAAAGATGCTGCTCACGTCAAAGCTCGTTGTCCTCTTCCTTCTGAGATACAAGGTAGGGCAGTGGATGTTGGAGCTGCCCTCGTGAGAGAGGGCAGTGTTTGGAAACTCCTTGTACTGTTGTTTGCAGATGATATTGTGTTGTTAAGTGAAGTCGAAGTAGAGCTGGAAGGCTTGGTGGATGAGTTTGGGAGAGTGTGTAAGAAACGGAATCTGAAGGTGAATATAGGGAGGAATAAAGTGATGGTCTTCGAGAGAAGTGAAGTCAGTGAATGAACAGTGAGGTTGGATGGGGAGGAAATGGAGCATGTAAGTGCCTTTAAATACTTTGCTTAGTGTGATAAGTAAAGATGGAAGTTTAGAGGATGAAGTGCTTGAAAGGGTGCAGCAGGGTAGAAAGGTTGCTGGTTCCTTTAAAGCAGTGATAAGAAACAGGGAAGTGAGCATGGAAGTGAAAAAGCTAGTACATGACAGTATTGTGATACTAACTCTAACGTATGGAAGTGAAGCTTGGACCTTGTTGGAGGGACAGAAGTCAAGAGTGAGAGCAGTGGAAATGAGTTATTTGAGAGGACCATGTGGAGTCACATGGAGAGACAGACTGACAAATGATGAAGTAAAGGTGCGTTGTGGTGTGGATGTGGATGTGATAGGAAGCGTTAGGAGAAACACACTGAGGTGGTTTGGCCATGTGGATAGGATGGAGAGTGAGAGACTGACGAGGAAAGTGTATGTGAGTGAGGTGGAAGGGGGGAGAGGGAGGGGGAGGCCGAGGATGAGATGGAGGGATGGAGTGGAGACGTATATTTGAGAGGGGGTTGTGAGCTGGGAGCAGGGCAGTGAAATGGCGGAGGACAGAGCGACATGGAGGCAATTTGTTTGTGACCACCTCTAACGGGATAAAGGAGTCTGGTAATAGATAGATAGATGGTATGTAAATTATCCCGAGTTTGTACCTTTTCAGTACTTTAGTCAGTTACAGTTCCTAAGTTTACCGTATTCCGTTACTTGGTTTAGCGGATAATTACGGTGCTCCAATCAGATTAAGCTTGTGCAAGTTTTTATCCAAGGGATGGTTGGGCTTTATTGCTCACGTAATGCAGCTCAGGGATGAGTGAGACTGGTCACTTTCATCTTAAATATCAAGACCAACTTGCCTAGTCCCGGGCTTCTACGCTCCTCATGGGGAAACACATGATTAAATGATGAATGCATGAGTGAATGCAATAAAGTGAATAAGCTATGTTATGAAAAAAGTATTTGTTTCTCAAGCCACCCCCCCTTTCAAAAATTCTGCACACCACCCTGGAAGCAGATACCTACAGATAATAAAACGCCAGAAATTGTGAAAGAGCAGCTATAGAGTAAGGTGGGACAGGAAAGGAAAGTGATGTTATTTTGGAGAATCTAAGTGAAAAATTAAAACTACCTATAGTTTCCTCTTTGCCATGTATAGCGCATAGTGAATATAGTAATTTGGAGCATAGCTGAAAAAATAACGAAGGGAAGATGAAACAGAGCGGGAAACAGATATAGCCAGTAATAAGGGACATCCAGATACAATCACTATTTTGTGTGTGTGTGTGTGTGTGTGTGTGTGTGTGTGTGTGTGTGTGTGTGTGTGTGTGTGTGTGTGTGTGTGTGTGTGTGTGTGTGTGTGTGTGTGTGTGTGTGTGTGTGTGTGTGTGTGTGTGTGTGTGTGTGTGCAAGCTCTGATTCACCAATTTTCTCTTTGGATTATTTCAGAATGAAGATATTTTTAAAAACATATTCGACTTCATTTTGGTCTTTCTCCACGGTTTCCTACATTCCATTCTTCTTATCTGCATAGCATCGGCTCTTATTAAATACAATAATCAAGTCTCAGTTTATAATATATTTAAGGACTTTTAAGGCTCAGAAGTTCTGTGAACCTGGGTATCTAGTTGAAATATTATCGCCTCTTGCATAATATACGCATTTTACTCTAGTTCAGAAATTCATTCTTAGATTTTTAGTGGAAAAGTTTCTAGAGAAGAGAGAGAAGTTGTATGCGGCCTTCACGGATTTGGGGAAAGCATATGACAGGGTGGTTAGACAAGGATTGTGGAAGGTTTTGAGAATATATGGAGCAGATGAGAAGTTGTTGAATGCTGTGAAGAATATGTATGAGGATGCTAAGGCGGTAGTGCGTGTGGATAGTGAACTGAGTTAATTTTTCTATCTGAAGGTTTGATTGAAACAGGGATGTACCATGTCTCCATGGTTGTTCAATCTGTTTATGGACTGGGTTATAAAAGAGATACAAGGTAGAACAGTGGATGTTGGAGTGGTCCCAATGAGAGAGGGCAATGTTTGAAAACTCCTTGTACTGTTGTTTGCAGATGATACTGTGTTGTCAAGTGAAGACAAAGGGGAGCTGGAAGGCTTGGTGGATGAGTTGGGAGTGTGTGTAAGAAACGGAATCTAAAGAATGTAGGGAAGAGTAAAGTTATGGTCTTCGAGAGAAGTGAAGTCAGTGAATGTACAATGAGGCTGGATGAGGAGGAAATGGAAAATGTGAGTGCATTTAAGTACTTGGGTAGTGTGATGAGTAAGGATGGAAGTTTATAGGTGAAGTGCTTGAAGGAAGAATCGTTGCTTGTTCATTGAAAGCGGTGATATAAAACAGGGAAGTGAGCATGGAAGTGAAAAAATTACATGACAGTATTGTGATACCAACACTAACCTATGGAAGTGAAGCTTGGACCTTGCTGGATATACAGAAGTCAAGAGTGAGAGCACTGAAAATAAGCTATTTGACAGGAGCCCGTGGAGTCACATGGAGAGACAGACTGACAGATGAGGATGTGAAAGAGCATTGTGGTGTGGATGTGGATGCCATAGAAAGCGTTAGGAGAAACACACTGAGGTGATTTGATCATTTGGAGGGGATGGAGAGTGAGAGCCTGACGAGGAGAATGTATGTGAGTGAGATGGAGGGGAGGAGAGGAAAGGGGAGGCCAAGTGGGAGAGATGGAGTGGAGAGGTATTCGAGAAAGGGAGGTGTGAGTTGGGAGCAGGGCAGTGAAATGGCAGGGGACAAGGTGACATGGAGGCGATTTGTTTGTGGCACCCCTCACGGGGTTAAGGCGTCTGACAATAGATAGATAGACAGACTCTAGTTTGGCCTAAAACTGCCATCTCTCTGTCTTGAACACTGAATTGTTGGAGTAGAGAAACCTGTACTTTACATAGGAAAATCATCCAACATATTACCTTTATGCCGGGAATCAAACTCAGGACTCTCAGGTGAGAGCTAGGCAGCAAACCACTACGCCATGACCAGGTAAAAGTTATCGCATATTGCCACAATCTTGTAGCCAATGTCCTTCCACCCCCACTGTGGACCTGAAGAGGATGAGAACCCCCTGGCACTCGGGCAAGTAGATGCTTTTAATCTATCCCAAGTACTTACGGCAACTCAGAATGAAGACAGAAACCTGTACATTACACAGGAAAAATCATCCGACATATTAACATTATTCCGGGAATCGAGCCCTGGACTATCAGGTAGACCAGGCATCAGACCACTACGCCACAAGCAGGTAAAAATTTTCTCACATTGTCACAATCGTTTTTACAAGATTTAATTATAATTAGTCCCCCTACTGTTCAGGGGAAAAGCGTATGGCAATTGTAGACGTATTTAACCTGCACATGTAACAGGAATATAAAATGGCAGGATACGTACCGAGAGAGTTAGGAAAATAATTGAGGACTTATTTGAAAAAAAAAAAAAAATGTTCTGCAGAGTAGGTGATGCAAAATCAAATATTCGTTCTAAAATGTTCATTTACTTATTCTTTACTAGGGAATGCTCTTAAATGCTTTGAAATAATCTAGGAGCAGTAAAATCAAACTAACAAAACATGTCGTCACATTTCGAGGGTTCGCTGTTGATTACATTCTTTTTCAGAATACCAAACCAACTCACAGGAACTATCAGCAATGGCAACTCGTTGGGGCATCATCAGTGCGGGAAAGATTTCCTCCGACTTCGTGGCGGCCCTTAAGGCTCTCCCGACGTCGGAGCATCGTGTTGTTGCCGTGGCTGCCCGGTCCATCGACGACGCAAAGAAGTTTGCACAAACATTTGGAATTGAGAAGGCGTATGGCGACTACATGGACATTGCTAAAGATCCCAATGTTGGTGGGTGGATGTATATTGTTGTACTGTTCAAATATTGACTTGGATTATAGAGTCAATCCAGCTTTATGCCATTTGTTAGTTTCTTTCTTTGTATTATGTCAACAGCATATAACCGAAAATTGCCAATTGCATTTCCATTGACGGTTATAGAAGGTCACTTGATAATCCTCCAGTTTGCTCGTGCAACAGAGCCAAGAATTATAAAGGTATCGATGATAGTTTGATTGGTTTGGTAATTCATTGTTTCTAGACTCTGCATCACCCCATCCATACTGTTGGTGGGAAAAGGGTTATGATCATGGTGATGATAATGGTGAGGAGGAGGATAATGTGTTTTTTCTTTTGCTGCTCGTTTGATCCTACCCGTCCTATTTATTATTGGAGAATGGAATTATGGTGACAGTGGGAGTTATTCTTCGATAGAGACTATATTATCATCAACTTAAACCTTCATCATCCCATCCATCATTCTCAACCAAGAGATGGGGTGGGGTAGCTTAGAGAAATAAAGAGAAGCAGCAAACAGGAAGAAATAACATTAATGCAGAAGAAATATCAGGCAACATGCCCTGGGAAATGGACCACACGGTCATGCAGTATAATTACAAGTATACTACACTTACACTGTACTGTATATATTCTTGTCATCTCGAAACTATTATGTTCAGTTCAACGGAGATTTCTTAAAGAGTAGGAATTAGGTATAGCTTCCCCATCACCTCCAAGCTGCTCACCTGAGTTGAAGAAAATAAATTGGTAGCACCAAGAAAAAAGTTAACATAATTTCCTCTAAGTGAATGCATGAAGACCAAGGTATTTATTATCTATCTATCTATCTATTGCCAGACGCCTCAATCCCGTTTCGGGTGACCACAAACAAATCGCCTCCAAGTCGCCCTGTCCCCCGCCATTTCACTGCCCTGCTCCCAACTCACACCCTCCTCTCTCATATACCTCTCCACCCCATCCCTCCATCTCATCCTCGGTCTCCCCCTCCCTCTTCCACCCTTCACCTCACTCACATACACTCTTTTCGTCAGTCTTTCACCCTCCATCCTCTCCACATGGCCAAACCACCTCAGTGTGTTCCTCACAACGCTTCCTATCACATCCACATCCACACCACAACGCTCCTTTATATCCTCATTCGTCAGCCTGTCTCTCCACGTGACTCCACAGGCTCCTCTTAAATAACTCATTTCCACTGCTCTCACTCTTGACTTGTGTCCTTCCAACAATGTCCAAGCTTCACTTCCGTACGTTAGAGTTGGTATCACAATACTGTCATGTAGTAACTTTTTCACTTCCATGCTCACTTCCCTGTTTCTTATCACTGCTTTCAAGGAACCAGCAACCTTTCTTCCCTGCTGTACCCTTTCAAGCACTTCACCCTCCAAACCTCCATCCTTACCCATCACACTACCCAAATACTTAAACGTACTCACATTTTCCAATTCCTCACCATCCAACCTCGCTGTACATTCACTGACTTCACCTCTCTCAAAGACCATCACTTTACTCTTCCCTACATTCACCGTTAGGTTCCGTTTCTTACACACTCTCTCAAACTCATCTACCAAGCCTTGCAGCTCCCCTTCGTCTTCACTCAACAACACAGTATCATCTGCAAACAACAGTACAGGGAGTTTCCAAACACTATCCTCTCTCACCAGGGCCACTCCAACATCCACTACCCTACCTTGTACCTCTTTTATTACCCCATCCATGTACAGATTGAACAACCATGGAGACATGACACATCCCTGTTTCAAACCAACTTTCAAAGAAAAAAATTCGCTTAGTTCACCATCCACACGCACTGCAGCCTTCGCACCATCGTACATACTCTTCACAGCATTCAACAACTTCCCATCTACTCCATATATTTTTAACACTTTCCACAATCCTTGTCTATCCACCCTGTCATATGCTTTCTCCAAATCCATGAAAGCCGCATACAACTTCTTTCCCTTCTCTAGAAACTTTTCCACTAAAGATCTAAGAATGAATATCTGATCTACACAACCTCTTCCCTTCCTAAAGCCTCCCTGTTCTTTTCCAACTAATTTCTCTGTTCTTTCTCTAACTCTGTCTATAAGTATCCTACCATACACTTTTCCTATTATACTAAGAAGACAAATGCCCCTATGATTACCACACACTTCTTTTTCCCCTTTTCCTTTGTACAAGGGAATAATTATACCTGACTTCCAATCCTCCGGGACTCTACCTTCCTCCCAGGCCAATCTGCACATCTTCCACATCCAACACTATCCTCTCTCACCAGGGCCACTCCAACATCCACTACCCTACCTTGTACCTCTTTTATTACCCCATCCATGTACAGATTGAACAACCATGGAGACATGACACATCCCTGTTTCAAACCAACTTTCAAAGAGAAAAATTCGCTTAGTTCACCATCCACACGCACTGCAGCCTTTGCACCATCGTACATACTCTTCACAGCATTCAACAACTTCCCATCTACTCCATATATTCTTAACACTTTCCACAATCCTTGTCTATCCACCCTGTCATATGCTTTCTCCAAATCCATGAAAGCCGCATACAACTTCTTTCCCTTCTCTAGAAACTTTTCCACTAAAGATCTAAGAATGAATATCTGATCTACACAACCTCTTCCCTTCCTAAAGCCTCCCTGTTCTTCTCCAACTAATTTCTCTGTTCTTTCTCTAACTCTGTCTATAAGTATCCTACCATACACTTTTCCTATTATACTAAGAAGACAAATGCCCCTATGATTACCACACACTTCTTTTTCCCCTTTTCCTTTGTACAAGGGAATAATTATACCTGACTTCCAATCCTCCGGGACTCTACCTTCCTCCCAGGCCAATCTGCACATCTTCCACATCCATTCTACTACTATCTCTCCCCCATGCTTCAGCATTTCACCACACACTCCATCAATTCCTGGGGCTTTCCCTGATTTAACTTTCTTCATTGCTTCCACAACTTCTATCCTACTGATTTCTTCCTGTCTTCTCACCTCCCTCCTTCTCCCAGCCATTCCCCAGCCACTTATACTCGCATTACTTCCATCCTCTACGTTCAACAATTCCTTAAAGTGTTCTCTCCATCTGCTCACTTTTTCTCCCTTCTCCACTAGTAATCTACCATTTTTATCTTTCACTCCCCTGCTAACTTCACTTCCACCCTGTCATACTCTTTTCACTTCTCTCCAGAACATTTTCTTACAGTCCCTCCACTTTACACTCAAATTCCTTCCAAATTCCTCATCCACTCTCTTCTTACTCTCTCTTACTAATCTTTTCACCTCTCTCTTCCTTTCCACATATAACTCTCTCTTCCGCCTCTCAACTTCTTCCACGCCCCTATTTCTCACCCATTCATTGTATGCTTTCTTCTTTTGTGCCACAGCCTGTTTCACCTCTTCAGTCCACCACGCTGTTCCTTGCACCCCTCCGTCTTCTCTTCCTTCCACACACCACATCACATGCTGCACATATTTCTTCTGTAAATATCTTACACACACCTTCCACGTCTCCCATCTGCTCCAATTCATATTTGCCCAATCGTTCCTCCACTTCTCTCTTATACTCTGCCTTTTTCTCATCCTCTTGTAACCTTTCCACTCTCCTTGCAACTACTCCTTCCTCTCGTCTTTCCCTTCTTCTATTCCTCCATCTTACTTGCATCCTAATTCTGGCCACCACCAAGTAGTGGTCAGAAAGTCCACTCCCCCAACCTCTATACACTCTTGCATCCTTTACACATCTTCGCATCCTTTCATCCACACACACATAATCAATCATTGCCTTCCTTTCATTCAGTTCACCACCCACCCTTCTCATCACTCGCCATGTATACCTGTGGATCATTTTATGCCTGAAGAGGGTATTGGCTATCACCAACCCCCTCCCAGCACAAATGTCCACTAACGCACTCCCATTCTCATCTATCTCAGTAGGCACACCCCACTCACCAACTATTCCATCCACCTTCACATTACCAACTTTACCATTCATATCACCAATCAAAAACACTCTCTCATTCCTTCCAAACTTTTCCATGCACACTTCCACATTTGTCCAGAACTCTTCTCTCACTTTTCTAGCACGATCTTGCGTTGGCGTATACACACACACAATCGCCCACATTTGTATTCCAACTTTCAACTTTACCCACACAATCCTTGACCCAACTGATCCATACTGTCTTATGCTCTTCTTCCAGCTTTTTCTCACAACTATACACACTCCTTCCTTTGCCCTCTCATTCTCATCTACTCCTGCACATATACCCCATCCATACTCCCATTCTCTCACACTTTCTCCTCTCCATTTTGTTTCAGTTATTCCACATACATCCACTTTCGCATCCTCAAGCACCTGGACAATCTCTCTCTCTTTCACCTCATCATTCGCTCCTCTTACATTCCATGTACACATTACCAAGTCCTTTGTCCGGTCCTGGGTCGTCAACGTTTGGTCAGTCCTTGTCCGAGGCTTCTTGTTTGTTTTTTTAGTTAGTTGTTTTCCGGGGAGGGGCACTAACCCTCCGCCAACCCTTTTAGTCGCCTTTTACAACAAGTAGGGATTATTTATTATGAATTTTATAATACAGTCAGTCCAGGCAGGAGGCAAATGATAAAAATGCATTCTCATAACTGTACTTTCTAACACAGATATTGCCTACATCGGAGCCGTCCATAAGCAGCATTGTAAGATTGGAACCGCCATTATGAAGGGGGGAAAGAACATATTATGTGAGAAGCCACTGTGCATAAATGTTAAGCAAACCAAGGAGATGATTCGTGTGGCCAAAGAACAGAAGGTCTTTATGATGGAGGTGAGTTGAGAGGAACTGGAATGCTGAAAGGTATCTCTCTCTTTCTAGCTGTCTGTCTATGCCACAATATCTGTGTTGTCCATAGTAGCTACAGAAACATCTGTGTATTTTATCTGTCCATCTCTGTTTATCTATCTGCTATTCTTGCAATGAGCAGAATCAGTAACAATAAACTGACAAATAAATTGACAAAAATGGTAACCTGAATAGACATGTGTCTTGTTTGTTCCAGAGCTCTCGTGTATAGAAGTTGGTCGAATTCATCTACCGTTTAGTGCTTTTGTATCGGTGATGGACTGTGATCATTAAGAGGGGGCCGACTCATACGTGGCCCTTCCAGAAGTGGACATGACTCTTGTCTGAAAAATTTCACTGTGCTCATGCGGAAGTGGATTTTCTTTTTTCACTTGTGGAAATGATAAAGGTGGTCGAGAACTCCCACAAAAGCTATTAACAATTCCGAATTTTCAGAATGTTTTCGTGAGACGCGTCGAGATTACTGAACTGGGGATCAGTGGTCTTTGTTAAGATTGCCATCACCGAGGTGGTGAATGTTATCCTACCTAAGAAGGCTTTGGCTTTCCTAGACCAATGGAATGTCACCTGTAAGAAGATTATTTACAAACCTGGGTCGAAGACCACCTGTGGACAGATGGGTCCTATCACTGTGCCTGTATCTTGTCACGATGTCCAGGCCAGCCTGTCACCCATGGATGAAGGTGGTACCGAAATTCTAGAAGTTCACTGCATTCTAACATGCACCCCGACACACATACTGGCAGGCAGGACTGCCTGGAAGTGCATTTGTGCTTTGCTGGCTCTCTCCTCCTCAGGGTCATTTTTGGTGGTATGATATGTAGAGTTTAGCACCCTCTTACAACTGTCATCTCTTTGGTCACTGCCGTATCATGTGCTGGAACAAGGTCTTATGATTGAAGTGTAGTAAGTTTCACTCATTCGACTTTAGTAAGAGTCGGGCCTAAAGCATTATTTTCTGCTGTTGTCTGTGTGGAAGCAACCGTAGAATTCTTTCCCGACTTAGCACAGTTCATAATATAAGTACCTTTCTCTAAGCCTTGTCTTATAAGGAGACATCCACGCTGCAGTTCCCTCATTAAACCTTTCCAGCGACCATTATTCATTATGCTGATTCGCTGGGGGCATCACTTGTCAATAAATACCTTGTATGAGAGACCAGTGCATCCACTGTCATTTATTTCTCTCTGCTTCTCCAAGATGGAGTCGTGGAGTTTCTCGTCGATGTTCAAACTGTAATGGTTACCTTTCACAAGACTTCTGACTCGCCTGATTTGCTTTATGCCCCCCACGACGATTTTTGTGGCAGCACTTACCTCTTCTTTGGACTATCTCAGGCCAAGAGCTCCTTGATCAGACTATCCAAGCTAATGTATTGTGAAGTTGTCTACCTTCTTCCCCATAACTTGGACCACAACACTAATTCTTCTCTCCCGTGCCTATACTCCCCTGCCTGATCCTGCCCAAGCCAAGGTGACTACTGCATGTGAAGATCAGGAAAGTAATATGTTCGTAGTCCTAAAGGCAAACGAAACGGGAGCTTCAGCTCTCCTAATCACATGCTTTCCATCCACCTCAGGAATACCCCGCTGTGCAACTGGTGCTGTAGTCTACGTGTGAAGGGACAATGAAACAGGTCATTTAACCACACATTTCTACATACACTTGTGTTACAAAATCTCACTTCCTTCATATAGCTGGTACGTTTAATAAGAACTTTAATCGAAGTTTTTCTGTAATTTAGTATGTACCCAGTATCGAGAATGAATGTGTCAAGAGGCAACTGTAACGAGGACATAAAATGCCTTATTATTGATCTTGAATAATGTGAATGATTGTGTTGCCCATTTCACAGGAAATGAAGGTAGTACTTCTTCCCCATTCTTACTACCTCTTTCCTTGTTTCTGGATATTACATCACCTCATCTTAATTCCTTCAGACCGATGATGTTTATTTAATTCCGGTCCATGCAACTGACTAACACACACGTTTCAGTGTAAACTAACTCCGACGGTGTCAACAAGAAGCACGGCGTATATTGGTGCCTATTTTTTTCCTAACTCGTACCACGCTGGGCAAAAAAGAAAACTGATACCCTTCTATGCCAGCCGATTTTTTTTTTTTTTTTTGGTTAAATGGGTCAAATATATCAATATAAAATCCCTGGCACTAATAAAAGTAATCACTAAAGCCAGAAAGTTGGTGGAATCGAGTCAGGTTGGTGCCACTCTACCTGTGAAATCTTCGAGGTTACTTAGAGATCAGAAGAGCTTTGAGCTTGTGAACCGATATTGGATTTTTTTTCCTGGCCAAATGGGCTTAAATACATCAATATAAGATCCCTGGCACTGATAAAAGTAATCACCAGAGCCAGAAAGCTGGTTGAACTGGGTCCAGTTGGTGCTACTCTACCCGTGAAATCTTTGAGGTTACTGAGAGAGAGCTGAGCGTCTGTGAGCTTGTGAACCAATTTTGGATTTTTTTGTGGGTAAATGGGCTTAATGCATCAATATGAGATCCCTAACACTAATAAAGGTAATTACCGAAACCAGAAAGTGGGTTGAATCGAGTCAGGTTGGTGCCACTCGTCCTCTGAAATCTTCAAGGTTACTGAAGGAGCAGAGCGGCTGTGAGACTGTGAAGACCCACTCGCCTCCCGCCCTCCTAAATCATTGTTGTAAACATAGCGGAGAAATGTCTGAAGTTAGCGAGATACGTTATTATCTTCCAGTTTACTTCGGTTGCTTGCAATGACTTCTCCATGCTGCAGGACGCAGATCTACATCACCGGCGTTTTTGAAAGGGACGTTGCTAGCATGGTACGCATTAAAATATATAGATGCTATGTATAAGTTCTTAGCACACCCACATTTCAGTTACTGGGTCCACTTCCGGTCACCTTATCATAAATAAGATATAGAATAGCTTAGTATAGTGATGAATGACAAAAACGATACCTAGATTAAGAAATAAGCCATACAAGGAACTTTTTGAAGCAATTAATTAAAATGATTTTATCTAAAGACAGACTACGAGGAGATTTAATTCAGCAATTCTGTATCATTAACCCGATGATTGCGCAATTCCTTTTTTTTTTCCCACCCCGTGGTGCACAAAAAACGAAGGAAAAAAGTTTTTTATTTTTTTTTTTAGTTTTTGTTTATTATAAACTTGAAGATAAACATCCAAGGCATCATCTGGTGAAAAGAAAAAAAATCTCTCTCTCTCCGTCATTGCATAGTGCCATGCGTAAGTTTGCGTAGGGGTAGAGTTGTTTACGTTGATGCACGGCCAGCACAGCCTGAGCTGCGGCTCGCAACGCGATGCCACCCTGCCTAAGTTGTGGTTCGCAATCCATGGGTTAAGGAACTTGTAAATCTGACTGTTAAGAAGTATTTCTTAGGAAACTGATCGAACTATATCAGATGCAATGGACATAAAATTGTTGCCAATCATTTCCAATCAACGGAAGAAATGGATTTCTTCTTCATCAGAGTTGTAAATATATGGCACGAACTGCACCTCCATGTGATAAGCTTTGATATAATAATAAAAACATGTAATAGGCATTCACATTGAAAGTGTGGAACGTGTTCGAGCAAGCGAGTGAGCAACTCAGGCAGTGTTGAATATTATCTTATGTGGCCCATCCTTCTCTTCTGATTTCCTGACCTGAAAACACTAAAATGAACTTATTAGATTACACCAGAAATATTCTCTCACACTTCCTAAAACCAATACTTCTCTTGTATTAATTTTAGGTCCAGGGCTTGGGACCTAGCAGGTTAATAAGGACTTTGCTTTTTGCTCACTCACAAAAGTTACTTTCATCAAATCTCTCGGTGCGCTCCGATTGGAATAAGAAATAAGACATTCAGAGTTTCTTTTGTCAACCAGGATATTGTATTAGTTTGACTCGGATCAGTCAAAAATTTCCCAAGAAAAAGCCAAATAGAAGGTATTAGTTGTTTTGAAAAGGCAAAACTTGGTTGCTTTCGGCAATCGTTGGAAAATACCGCTGCGCTGCTCACGCAACCTTAGACCGTTACTTCTGGCGCAGCTGACTGTTACGCTAATCTGCCTTATAAAAAAATCGTTTCCTCGATTTATGGAAAAGCTATTGGGGATTACCGGCTGTCTATGAAATGAAAATAACTGAGGATTTCTGTGCGATTTCCAATTTGGTGTATATCTTTCTTGTAACTTCAGAATTATCTGAGATATCCAAAAAAAGGTCGCTATTTTACTATAGAGTTTTCCTTCCGACCCCTACCCCCCTTTCTTGCTGATTCGATAAAGTTTTCACTCGGGTACATATGTCGGGGGTCCAAACTGTGACTAAATTTGGTGATCGGTCTCGCTTCGCTCGCTTGAACACTTAAAGATCACTTTGTAAAATATTTGTCTTCAGATCCCCAGCTAAACATGTTCACTCCTGAACAATACATTCTTAAAGTTTCCTGTCTTTTACAGTATAAAGCATGAAAAACACATCTGCAGAGCCACATCAGTATATACCAGTAACTAATACTGACCTTTTTTTTTTTTTTTTTTTCACATTCCAGGTTAGTGTGTGAATATTTTTTTATCTTCCATCCTTTCCTATATGATTTCCATGGTGTCTTTTCTATGATCCATGGTATTCCTTTCTAGGATTTTCTGTCTGCTACAGCTGGAGGGATGGGTGAGTAGGAGAAGTCTTCCTGCTTTGCTGTCCTTGTTTTAGGCTCACAGAAGGTATGGTTGTTAAACTCAATCGTTTAACAAACAGCCGCGGCAGAACCAACGGAGCTGTTACTGCTTACTTTCCTTTGTACTATTTTTACTTAACATGCAAATTAATATGAAGGGATGATGGTAAGTTTATGTTTGCACTTATCAATTGTATTTTCATTAGACTGACAGCTTTATACGTGGTAACTGCATATGATTATTATTAGTGACTATGTGATGTGATGGCTAGAGAAATTAAATACTTTTGAATATTGGATTCTGATTCCCACAGACTACAGTTTTATAATTAATCAATAACAGTTGCACACAAGGCCAACTCTGTCTACGCCCCATCGAAATCAGCCTCCTATTTTCCTTTGTGGACCTGTTTTCTTCCCCATAAGCCCATTTTCATCCATGGACATAGTTTTCCCATTTGGCCTAAACCATCCATTGACCTATTTTCCTCATGGACCTATTTTCTCCCATTCTATAGTTTCCACCATGGACGTGTGTCTCAGATGTTCCGATTTTATCCCAAGATTTTTCCCATATGGATTTGTTTCCTTTGTGGATTTATTTCCCTCATGGACCTATCTTACCCGTGAACCTATTTCCCCCCATAAATCTATTTTTGCCAGTGGACCTATTTTCTTCCAAGATCCAATTTTCCCTTTGTAGACCCTTTATTCTTTTGGATTTATCTTCCCCATGGATTTATTTTCTCACTTTGGTGAAGCACCGAGTCCCCCTTGGAAGTATTTTCAGTCACTGACATATTCCTCTTGTTTATGTGTTTTACTTACTGGACCAGTGTTTCTGCTTTGACCCACTTCACAGGAATGTAATTACTATTATCCTATTTTCCACATAGAGGTATTTTCCACATAGATGAATTTCCCTCACAGATGTATTTTTCCTATGGCACTGTTTTCCCCACGCACCTACTCCTGAGTGTACTTATTTTCCTCATTCACCCACCAACTCATATACCTAGTAATTTTCCTGGTGTAGTTTAACTCAGTGGCAACATGATGACCCAGCAACTTCACACACAGTGGCAATGCTGTCAAAGTCTAATAAGTATGATCATGCAGTTTCCCATATTAGTGTGGGAAAATAACTGCATTTTGTGAGGTGTTTGTGATAGTGGGGGCATAAGAAATGTGATGGTATTAGAGATAGTTAAAAAAAAAAAAAGACTGTGTGCGTTATGTAAAGGAAAGCATATAGAAGCAGGCATGCAGTAAAGGGTTAACCCATCGACTGTGGTAGGGGGGTTGCAAGACGGGCTTTGGAGTACTACAGAATGGCCGAATTAGTGACCACTGGAAAAATAACTTTACATGTACTTCATCGTCTTCTTGATTATATTATATACCTATCCTTGAAGTATTTTCGCTAAACTCACCATAGTTCCGAAGTTGACGGGAAACCGGCTATTGCACAAGCAGAATTCGCTCCTGCCAAATCCTCGGTGAGTTAACAATTAGTTCAATATACCTCAACTTGAGCGTGATGTGTTACTTTCAGGATTTTAATCTTTTTCTCTCTTCCTTTAGCCACTGTCGGCCTTAAATTTGGGCTTATCATCAAAATATTTCTTTTCTTTTTCTTAACAGGTTTAAGCATTCCGTGTGTACTAACACCTTTGTAAATGGATTAGGAACTGCATGAATTTTGTTAATTGTAGGCACTGTTGCTTTGTATCTGGGCTGAACTCAGAGGGTGATGGGGAACCTATATTAAAAACTGTGACTTCCATAGGAAACTCTGTGGTGCATTATTAAGAATCTCACTCATAATAATTATGAAGTAGGTTGCATGTACCTGGATTTGACTCAAGTGAGGTTAGTTGCATGCCATGGTGGAGAGTCTTTTGAATGTGTGGACGACTTAAGTTGAGGGACATGATATATGATGAAGGTGGGCTGGAGCTGGCTCAGTAGTAACGGTAAGTAATTGGAGAAAGTTCAGAAATTTGTTGCCCCTCCTACCATTGAGAGGGCTCCATGCTAAGGGGTCATTGTATGCAGCATGTGGTAGGAGTGAAATGATGTATGGTACTGAGACTTGGTCAGTGAAGGAGGAAGATATAATTAAGCTCGATAGTACTGAAATAAGAATGTGTACATTGATTTGTAGTGCATCCATGGATGACGGGGAGGGGGGAGATCTGTGAGTGGGAATGAAGAGTTAAAAGGAAGGATGGGCCTTGAATATATTTGTGGTGTATTGAGAAAGGGTAGATCGAGATGGTTTGGGGATGTGAAGAAGATGCAGGATGGTAACTAGGTGCGGAGGAATGAGAGGTGTGAACATTAAAGGTAGAGTTGTGCAAGGCAGACCAAAAATACTTGGAAAGAGATTATAAAGTGCAATATCTGGATCAAGCTTCTGATTAGAGAGGCTGCTGGAGATCAAGCAGAATTTAAGTGATGAAAAGCCGACATATGCAAGGATGTTGGAGCCTTTATAAACGAATGAACGACGATGATTATGATGGTGATGATGATGGAAGAAGAGAACTTTTGGTTCTTTTGACAATCCTTTCAATAACATTCCTCTGTTCCACCCTCCAGTGCAGTTTGTATACACATGCATGAATGCGTAGTCACTAAAGACATATAAAAAGCTCAGCTAAACAGCATCCTTCATGAACGACCACCAGATAGCCACTCATCAGAATCTGCCTTACCTAGAGAGACATGAATGCACCTAGCCAAGCTACAATGTGGCTATCACCATCCCTGCTTAAATTCAAACACAAAATACAACCCACAACTAGAAAGCACTCAGAGAGCTCATACCTCCGCCAATGCCATTGCCAAAAACAAGGACCCTGATCCACGGAGATATTGGGTGGAGGATGTAGGATCCTGATCCACCCCTAAATTTAATCAACTGTTCCTTGACCCATGGCCCACTCTTCAAAAAAAAAAAAAATATATTGAAATTCATTGAGAACTTTTGAAGATATCGTGTGGACAGACAGACAAACACAAGTGAATTTATAACCTCCACCAACTTTGTTGGTGGAGGTAACAATCCCCAATTCACTCACTGCAATGCAGACCCCATCCCACAACCCACCTACTTGTGTCATGTACTTACCTATCACTACACAGACAGTCCTTCAATATAACATCAACACAAGAACTCTTGGAGCTGCGGATTGAAGTGGATGGTTGCTCAAGGTACATTGGGTTGATATCTAAGTCTGGGTTTGTAACAACAGCATATTTTATTTTTACAGTCTTTGGCTGATGTTACTTATATTTAACTCTCACTGTCTCTGAATTCGTTAATTCAGTTTGCAGGAAAGACTTCTTCAGCTGGAGGGGTTAGATATACTCTTCATCAATCCTTTAACAACTACAAGTCATCCGTAAGGCGATGAAATAATATAATGGCAGCAGAAGTAGGAGGATAATGGTGATGACATGGAAATAATATATATATATTTTTTTTTCTAACCAGACAGCACCTCTAAGTCCATCTATCTTATCGGCTGAAAAAGAGTTGGCACAATGGAGGATCAATTCTACTAGTAAACAAGAAGTCTCATTCTCAGCTCATAACTAGGACTTACCAACTCTAATGCACGAATGGCTTACTTGCTAGGTCGTGGGATTATCTGATATTCCATCAAATGAATACAGATAGATCTTAGACACTTAAAGTTATTTTGATCCGCAGGCAGTGTGGTCGCGCTTCTTTCCTGTCTACAAGGAGCTCGAGAAAAGAATTAAGAGCGGAGAGATCGGCGAAGTGATGCATGTAATGGCCAACTTTGGGAAGGACGTACGAAACCTCTTACCCAGATTTCTGTGAGTTGCTAAGTGTTGGGGACGTAGAGAAAGAGTTTATTATTTATGCGTAAAGTATGTGTACAAATGTAGCAAAGAACGTGAACAGCAGTAGACATAGTCCTTTGGAAGCTGTACGATGTGTGATTGTTTGTAATTAAGATACTCAGTTTAAGAGTCGAACTCAAGGATATACAAGCAAGAAGGTCCAACCCTCAACCCACGAAAACCTTTCACAATATTGATGATAAATTTTTATTAAATTTTCTTACATATTTTTATTTATTTTATACATTTATTGAATTCAATAATTAATTTTAGAAAAACAAATAAAAAACATGGGCATCGCTACACCATTGGAACCCTCCACCTGACCAAGCACATACCCCCCCCCAACTCCCTTCACAACTAACCAAGTGCATAACGGCCCTCCCCCCCTCCCCCCGTGTAGGCCTATAACACAGAAACATTAAAACTTAAACAAATCAGTAGTTTATCCATGGTAAACATAACCTGATCCCTTCAGATTCCTTGTGCAGGGCCATTGAAATCTCTACGAAAAAATTTTTTTTGGTTACTTTTTCATTATTCTTTAAAAACTACTTAAGGAACAGCATTCTACCTATCAAAAGGCACCATTTCACTATAAGACACATAACTACGTGAATATTTCATGACAAAAATTACCAGTAATACTTTCTGAGGTATGCTCTGGAAACAAATTCTCTATGCCTTTTTACATTTTTCATAATTTTCAAAGAAACTACTTAAGGCACAGCATTCTATTTATCAGAAGGCACCAGTTCACTATAAGACATAACTATGTGAAATTTGATGACTACTGTATAATTAATATTTTCTAAGATTTGCTCTGGAAACAAAATCTCTACACCCGGCCAGCCGCCCTGACGCCCAACTCTACAGATGGACTCCGTTGATAACAATACCCATCTCTGTCTTTTTCAGGTGGAGGAAAAAAACAAAATCCTAATCCATGAACCTAACACTGATACACGTAACTTACATTTTGTTACCCTACACTAAAACCAAAAAATCCTAACACCTAAATCTAACTAAACAGTCACATCACGCCTAACTAATGGGTGCAAAATACCTTGCCCAACAGAACACCAGCCCTACAGTCATCACCAGCTGACTGTCAGGCAAGGCACATGTATTAACCGCCACACGCCGGGGTTTTTCTTACATCGCCCACTCATCCCTATGGGGGATTTCCATGATTTGGGAAAAAATACCCTTACTTCAAACCCTAATATCTGCCAGCCTATAATAGCTAGAGAAAAGAGTAAAGATACATAAGACTCATCAGCTCTTCCTCTTTCAATGAAGGTATCCCAGCATCTCCACATGATCCCGTCGATGAGTAAGGATAAGCTGAAGATGACAGGTTTTTCATGTTTTGGTGGGTTGCGTCCGAGCCACTGCCAGTGACGTCGGACTCACTGGCTAGCGTTGGCAGCACTGACTGGAGCGGTGATTGTAACACTGCCTGGGCATCCTTGGAAGGAATGTGAATAATTCTACTCGATCCTCGATCTTTACTTACCTACCGTCATAAGGATGAGTCATCATCCTGTCCATGTAGTTCCCCATAGGGTTTTCCGGCCATTTCATAGTGCCAATATGCCCTGTAGGTGTGTGGGAAAAGAATAGCTCTTTGATTTTCAGTACTTACTTCTTGCATCAGATAAAATAATTTCCCTCCGCCATGACACATATACAGTACTTGCACTTGACATCACGATTACGGTTAATTGCACTTTGAGAAGTAAATGCTGTGGCTGTTTCATGCAGTATGGTTGAGTATGAGGTTTTTACCTGTACTAAAATTGTGAGTGATTAGTAATCAGGGGCATCATGAAAATATCACTAATGTTACACACAACTTACAGTATTTGTACTATACATCTCAAATATGCTTACAGTCACATTTTCAGCATTATTTTCAGAGTAATGAAGGAAAAAAAATTAATTCTAGCCAACCAGGTAATTATCTTTCTCGCTCTCTCGCTCGTGTTTTTTTTGTTTTTTTTTTCATGTAACCAGTACTCTAACTCAAGATATCTCCAGTCATTGTTTTACCAGTAACCATAGACAGTAACACTTATTGCACTGCCCTTGTAAAACTTATTGTAAAACACTTATGACACTAGAAATAACATATTTTACATTTCACCTAGGTATAAAAATGACATTTGTGCATACCTGTTTGCTATTTACAATTTCCCACACACCTGCTCAGCACTCACACTGGGAGTGATACTCGCTAAAACATTCAGGGCATAGGGGAACCTTGCACTCTGCACACTGGCAGGCTGTCTCTTTTTATGCTGGGGGACAGCATTTGGTGGTGTTAACTGCAGACGTGGCACCGCCTTTACGCCTGACGACCTGCAGTGGTACGGCCAATCTCTACCAGCATATGCCACCAGAAATACTCGGCACAGTTTAGCCTATCAGCTGTAGGCACTGTCTGCGTCCCCCGCCTTGCACCTGGCACCTGTGCAGTTGAATACTCTTCAAAGAGTTCACATGCAATCTCTCTCTTGAACTATCATTGAGTGAGAGAGGTTTCTTGACGACCTCCTTGAACAGCATGAAACTGTCCAGGACGGTGATATCGAGGTGTATAAACGCCTTCTTGTACCACCGGCAAAACTTATGAAGGCAATCAACCTCACCAATCTGCATGTCGAACTTGTCAACAAGCTGCATGTTGGTACTATAATCATTGACAGCATCAGGCTTCAACACGGGTTCCCCGGTCCTGTAGTCTGTCTTTCCCCGCTCAAACGCACCCTTGTGTATTGTTGACAACATGTTAACCCGTCTCTTGTCATGCCAGAGAAGGGCCACATTTCTTGGTAAGAAGGGCACCTTTCTCAGTATTTGCTGGTAATACAGGGAATTTTTTTCTGTTTGCCTGGACAGTTCCACACGTCCCAGTACCGTGTTCAAGCAAATACATGGTCAATGCCGGGGCTGTGTAATAATTATCGATGTGCAGAATGTGGTGCTTGTTAAAATACATTTCCATCAGCACTTTCACAACTGATGCTGAGAAACCGTTAGGATCATCACTAGGTATATCAACATCTGTAACCGAATAAACTATCATATCAAGCACATAACCAGTTTTGCAGTCACAAAGAACAAAGATTTTACTCTAAAGCGATGATGCTTGGACGGCACATACTGAATAAATGCCAACTTGCCCTGGAAAAATACCAGCGACTCTTCAATAACAACTTTCGAAACGGACAGAAAACCCTGGAAAATGACTTCTTGAGCATTGCCAGGATGGGTCTAAGTTTCCATTACCAGTCATTCGGTGCAGGCCCAAAATTTCTATTAAACTGCAGGATCCTTAGGATGCCCAGGTTCCTGTCGCGGGCCACATACTTACTGAAGACTGGTGTGCCTACAAGTTCATCAACCGATCAATAGTCATGGAGCACATGTTTTCTTAAGTGCACCATCAACATGTAAGGGCTAGCCACATAAACAGCTCCCCCCTCCTCCACAGATATCAAGTCCCTCATGTGCCTGCTTTTGCTGGCAGGCACGTCCAGCCACCTCACACTTATAGCCTGGTGGAAATCAATTTCATCCACCAGGTACTGCATAACTGCAGTGGTAAATATCACCCTGAAAATATTACTAATAGTCTAGGGCCTGGGAGGAAGCTCATGCTCTTGAACACCAGCCCCTTCCTCATCGAAAACAGGCACAGAGGGCTCAAATCCCACTCCTTCCTCCCTTCCCAAGCTGTCATATGGCTGCAAGGTCTACTCCTCTGCCACAGAGTCCAGGCTAAAATCTCTAGATGTTGTCTATCATGTTGGTCTTTGCCTTGCAACTGGGTCTTTTTAGTCATCTTCTATTCCCAGCTTGTTGGGGGAAGCTGGTGTGCCACCCTTAGATTTACTGCATCAGTCTGTTGCAGCACGGTGCTGGCTCCGGATTTATCATCTTCCAGACTCACTTATGTGTGAGTGTGTGATGCAACGGTCTTGTTGTTTTATTTTTTTAATTATAGTAGATACCTTCTCATCCCTCGTCCGTTTGGCTACAGGGTTCGGGATATCATGGAGGAGTTTGGTTTGTCAGCAGTACCTGTCAGTCCTATTTGGATCCCGAGGGTTGCACCATGGATCTTGCCCAACGTAAATTTCTGCAGGTGTTTTGCAGGCTCAAAGGATTCTGTCGCTTCTCAGTTTCTTTTACAGTAATTTTTAGAACATTCTTCTAGCCATGGTGGTTCTGTGCCTGTGTATACTGATGGCTCTATATCTGCCTCTGGTGTCGGTTTTGGAGTGGTCTTTCCCAATTTTAGCCGTAGAGGTAGTCTTCCTTTGGCTGCCTCAGTTTTTACTGCAGAGTTGTCAGCTATCATTTCAGCTCTAAAGTTGGTGTTTGTTCACCCTCTCTCAAGGGGCACTTTTGGCCCTGGACACTGTTAACTCTTCCCATCCTATAATTTTAGCTATTTTGGAATGGCTCTTCCTCATTCGTCGTCAGGGGAAGAGAGTGGATTTCTGCTGGGTTCTCACACATGTTGGTGTCATAGGTAACGAAAGGGTAGATGCGCTAGGCTGTGGCTTTGCGACCTATGCGTGCTCCTTGTCCTCTGCCTGCTACTGATTTACACACACCACTGTTGTCTGCTGTTCATGCTTGTTGGCAGTTGGGGTGGGATAGCATTCCTGTCAACAGGCTAAAGGAATTCACCAAGTTCGTCTCTCAGATAGTTTGACCTACAATGCCTCGTAAGTTGGAAACTGTTCTGGCTCACTTTCACATTGGATATACCAAGCTTACACATGAGTTCCTCATGTGTGGAGACGTGCTGCCATTCTGTGATGATTGTTTGGTTCCCTTACCGTCAGGAACTTGATCGATGAGTGTCCCAGTTTGGGCGACTTACGTCGGAGGCTGCTACTGAGGCACCGAGGGGAGGGTGGTTTTACTGTCTCTCTTCGATGCTCGAGGCAGAGCCTGGTACCTCTGAAGATGATGTGTTTTTATTTCTGAAGGAGGCTGGCCTCCTTCACCTTTTATGATTGCATTGTTTTTACTTTAGTGTCTAGTTTTTATTATGGAGATTTGCATTTTAATGTTTTTATGTTTCTACTGCCGATTTTTTTGCCTATACGGCAGCATATGACCCTCTTATTGTAGTGTCATGTGTTCTATCATCAAATCAAATCAAAAGTCCTTCCTCCCACACAAAGGTATCAACTCTGCTGACACCTGGTAAAATGGGCTATTTGCCATGGCCAGCACATCTTTTATGAGTGTATGCATGCCCACATGCACACTTACGGGCAGTGGGTGAGGAAGAAGGAGAGGGAGAGGTGTGGGAGGTGAGAGAGTATTTGGGTGATGACGCACCTGATGCGGGCCTTCCCTGGGGAGAGCGCTGCCTGCTGAGTCACATCACATGGGACCTGAGTGGAAATTTCATTCCTGAAGGGCCTGGTTGTTGTAAGTTGGCCCTTGAAATACTAGCCTGAGGCAATGATGGACGTTCGAGGGCGAGCTGGTGGTGAGCAGGCTGTGAGAGTGGTGGTGAGACAGCTCGTCAGCGTTTATTTCCCAGATGGCCACCAACTCCACGCTCACCTGCCTGGGGTGCTAGGTCAACAACCTCCTCTTCTTCAGTGAACTCATCACTGTCAAAGGTCCTGCCCTCCTCCTAAAGCAGTTTGAGAGCCTTTTCAGTCATCTGAGAGTGGACGGGGAATGGAGGGCGAGAGTTCACTCTCCACATGGTAACTTCTTCTGTCTTCAGAAGAAGTACTTTCACTGAGAGTATGTGAAGACACTGTATAGTCCAAGTTACAACTGATGGCACTGTCATTGAGCCCTTTCCCCAGTGGCAACGCCAGAACTTTCGTGGGGGTCGATGATGCAATCAGCCCCGTGCTTGAGGGGATGGAGTCTGACGAGGAGGATGAGGAAGACATCACTCTACGCTCTGCTAGTGCCGTGTACAGGCTGAGCCGTGCATCAATGGGGTACCTAGGGGACGTACCTACCTTATGGTTGTCACAGAAAATGGTCGCGGGTTCAAAGGGTGGTGGGAAGATGCAAGCAGCTATAAACATTAACCGACGGTGCTACACGCCCCAAATTGTGATGGCTATACACGTCAACCGGCGCATAGAGGTTAATATAGAGGACATCAATATTTGGAATAGAACCAGATGAATCAGGAACTGTTGCATTTATGTCAGCTGTTGACCTTAGTTAAGAAACTTTAATATATGTGTAACATTTACATATATACAAATAATGGAATACCTTGTCCAACAAAACACCATCGACTGAAAGTGCCCAATGCCTCTCTATCTTGGACACTTGCACTCCTCAACTGGTGACCGTCAGGTGATGCACGTGGTTTAATATACAGGGCATCATTACAAGAAACAGAACCATCAGAAGCAGGAGCTATTCCAAATGTGTCAACTGTCATCCCTACTTAAACTACACATATACATATTATGCTCGTAGGAGTAGGATAGTGGTATATCTCAGGAGATATGAGGAATATTCTAGAAAGTTTGTGTTGTATCTGGAGATATTAGGATCGTTCAAGAAATTAAATAGTATTCAAGAAGATCAGGTTAATGTTTTATATTTTGAAATGTGAGGAACATTCTAGGAAGGTCGACATATCCATTTTGTTTTCTTTCTTACCTTAGGAATAAGTTTTTGTCATTATTGCTAGTGTGGACTTTTAATCTGCATGCATTATTCCTGGGGAAAAATGAATATTTTCATGGCTTCAGAATACATAATTGTGCGAGAAAATGTGAGTTCTTTCCTAGGCTCTGAAGTGTTCTAGCCTGTACTGGAAGGTGGAGTTGAGGTGGGGGAGGTATTTTAACCCATCACGTCCCGAGGTTTTCCGCACCTCCGACATCCCCCAGTCCCGAGGTATTTTCGAAAAATTTTTTTTTGGCTAAAACCTTCGCTTTTGGTGAGAAACATTGAAAATTCATAGAGAAATCGCTCACCTGTGGTTTAAAATACTCAATCCAGGTAGGAGTTCCTCCTTACCTGACTGGGTTTTCTAACATGCTGGCACCAAAGAAAACGAGTTCTATGGGAGGGTAACTATTTTATCCACTTATAAACGGTATTTATTTATTTACTTGGTACGAATGTATATGTCGTATGAGAGTATATTGGTTTTCAAGCAGTAACAAAGGCATTATAAGCATTGTTTCACTCACTAACTACGAGTAATCACCATACCTGACCTTTTTTTTGCCACATTACCTGATCATTATTTCTGGCTGTTTCTTCTTCTAATGCTATGTAAACATTGTCCTCCACATTGTCATCGATTGGGGAATCACTCTGGCCCTGAATATCTTTACTAACCAGGTCACTGGTAACAGGTGAATTGCCGAGACAATGGTGTGAGGGGGGAGGGAGGAGGTTATGCGGTGTAAGGCATTGTCCCTGCTTGGCATCTTGTAGAGGAATAGAGGAAGGTGTCCCGTGTATACATACGAAAAATCATACGCGAAAATTGAAAATTGTGCAAATTAGGGACCTTGCAATTGCACGACGTACCGGTACGTCGCCGGGACTGACAAATGCAAATCGTTGCAACGTACCCATACGTCGATGGGACGGAGCGGGTTAAGGGACCCGCACCACTTGCTGGCAGTTAGTTGGAGAGTAAAGGACAGAGTGAGTTTGTGCACGGCAACCAGTTAAGTTTTAGTTAGTAATGGACAGAGTGAGTTAGTGCGTGCCAGTGGCAGGTTAGTGAGTGAGAGTCAGTCAGACAGCCAGTCAGAGAGTCGGTGATGGATAGTTATTGAACAGTGAGATGGTCAGTGAACAGTCAGAGATTTGAGTTCGTGAGTCAGACAGTGAGAGCTAATCATTAACGGACAGAGTAGTCAGTAAGAGAGTCAGTATGTGAGAGTCAGTCAGTCCGCAAATGGAGAGTGAGTGAGTAGTACTGAGGGAAGGATGGAGGTGACATGTGAGAGAAAAGTCAGTGTTTTGCTAGCGTACCTTAGATGTGCCGAGAAGGAATAAAACCCTGAAATGTTCAGCGGCCTTTGGCTAACATCTTGGTTTGTCTATGCGTCGTTCTTGACGTATCAAAGAAACCTGATAAAAACTATATAACCAAAGAAGAAAGTCTCAGCACTGATCAGTCTCATCTCCCTCAAGAAAGCCTATAGTTTAACAAGATCCCCATCTTCCGAGATGGTGGAAAGGGTGAAGGGGACATCTATCGTTTCACAGTAATTTATTAGTGAATTAATGTTCACGGATAAATGGCTGACAGTGGAGGATGATATGACCACTAATGAACGCTGCACCACAGACGTCAGAATGTGGTAAAAATCGTTTTTCAGGATACGAGTATGGGAATATGATGGTGGTATGTGTACAGTTCAACCGCAGTTGTACCAGTATTATTTCTTCCAGGAAACTGGGATGATTTGCAGTATCCCAGTCCCCAAAGAGTGGCTCATATGTTGTATTATTCAGTCTGGTTCACTGGCCCAATCTCAGATGATTTACTGATTTCTTTCTGAGTGAGAGACTCAACCATAGAATGTTCCAAGTCTCTCCGAGCTTCACAGACGGATTCGCAAATAAGTCAGCCTGCTCAATGCCATAGATACGTCATTGACAAGGTACCCAGATCAGCGTGAAGGGTTGCAATTTATTAATGCGGCAATGAATCTCATTAGAATCATTAATGCAAGAAGCAAGTGTCTGAAGGGTTGATATACTATTGAGACACAAAATATGACAAATGAGTCATGTTGAGAGTTTAAGGCATAGTTTATGGCTTTATAATTGCAAAACGTTCAAAGGTAAACTCTCATGTACAAGTCGGCAACAGAAACTTGAGGACATATTCAATAGACCGCACACTAGCACCCACACATTCACTCAATTTGGAGGCATCATGTATACAACTGGTGGGATCCCAAATGACGTACGCTGATGCTATGGAACAAGTTGTGGACCTCCGCATCTGGCACCTTGGTCTTTGGTGCTGGGAGCCATGAAACATCAACTGTATATTTGGATGGCTCCCAAGGCGTTATATTTTTAAACACTAACTTGTCGTCTCCACACCAAGCCTTTGAGTCAGTACGTGGAGGCAAATGGAAAGTGATCAGTGAAGCCTCCCCCCCGCCTCACCCATAAGGTGTTGGTGTTGACACTTCAGCCAAAGTCGGTAAGGATATTTGTAAGAACCTCCATGCAGTAAAAATGTCATGGAAAATTCAGAGGAAAGAGTAAATGGAAGTTTACATTTTGCACGAACATATTCTGTAAAGGACAATTGCTGTTAACTGTTGAATGACGCAGTACTGTTTTAATATTTTAGAGGAAACAAAAATAATTGTTAGATATCTTTTATTCAGCTATGAAGGTGGTTGGCAGGTGATTAGAATATATCAATCTATCCATCTATTTATTTATCTATCTATCTATCTGTCTCTGTCTCTGTCTGTCTGTCTGTCTGTCTGTCTGTCTCTCTCTCTCTCTCTCTCTCTCTCTCTATGTGTATATATATATATATATATATATATATATATATATATATATATATATATATATATATATATATATATATATATATATATATATATATATATATATATATATATATATATATATATATATATATATATATAATAAAGGCGAGTGCTTGTATGTAAGGGGTGCGAATGGTGAGGTGAAAGAGAGAGAGATTGTCCAGGTGCTTGAGGGTGCGAAAGTGGATGTATGTGCAGTAACTGAAACTAAATGGACTAAATGTGCAGGAGTATGTGAGAATGAGAGGACAAAAGAAGGAGTGTGTATGTTGGGAGTAAAAGATGAAGAACATAAAAGAGTGTGGATTAGTTGGGTCAAGGATTGTGTGGGTAAGATTGAAAGTTGGAATACAAATGTGGGAGATTGTGTGCGTGTATGCGCCAACGCAAGATCGTGCAAGCAGATTGAGAGAAGAGTTCTGGACAAATGTGAGCGTGTGTATGGAAAAGTATAAAAGTAATGAGAGAGTGTTTTTGATTGGTGATATGAATGGTAAAAGTAGGGAATGTGAGGGTGGATGGAATAGTTGGTGAGTGGGGTGTGCCTGCTGAGATAGATGAGAATGGCAGTGCGTTAGTGGACATTTGTGCCGGAAGGGGGTTGGTCATAGCCAATACCCTCTTCAGGCACATAATGATCCACAGGTATACATGGCGAGTGATGAGAAGGGTGGGTGGTGAACTGAATCAAAAGAAGGCAATGATTGATTATGTGTGTGTGGATGAAAGAATGTGAAGATGTGTAATAGATGCAAGACCTTATAGAGGCTGGGGGAGTGGACTTTCTGACCACTACTTGGTGGTGGCCAGAATGAAGATCCAAGTAAGGTGGAGAAATAGAAGAAGGGAAGGACGGGAGGAAGGGATAGTTGCAAGGAGAGGGGAAAAGTTACAAGGGGATGAGAAAAAGGCAGAATATAAGAGAGAAGTGGAGGAAGACTTGGGTAAATATGAATTGAGGCACATGGGGGACGTGGAAGGTGTGTGCAGGATGTTCACAGAAGAAATATGTGCAGCATGTGATGTGGTGTGTGGAGTGAAGAGAAGGCAGAGGGGGGGTGCAAGGAACAGCGTGGTGGAATGAAGAGTTGAGACAGGCTGTGGCACAAAAGAAGAAAGCATGCAATGAATGGATGAGAAATAGGGGCGTGGAAGAAGTTGAGAGGCAGAAGAGAGAGTTATATGTGGAAAGGAAGAGAGATGTGAAAAGATTTGTAAAAGAGAGTAAGAAGAGAGTGAATGAGGAATTTGGAAGGAATCTGAGTGTAAAGTGGAATGGCTATAAGAAAATGTTCTGAAAGGAGGTGAAGAGAGTAAGACAGGGTGGCAGTGAAGGTAGAAGGGGAGTGAAAGATAAAAATGGTAGATTACTAGTGGAGAAGGGAGGAAAAGTGAGCAGATGGAGAGAACACTTTAAGGAATTGTTGAACGTAGACGATGGAAGTAATGCGAGTATAAGTGGCTGGAGAGTGGCTAGGAGAAGGAGGGAGGTGAGAAGACAGGAAGAAATCAGTAGGATAAAAGTTGTGGAAGCAATGAAGAAAGTCAAGTTGGGGAAAGCACCAGGAATTGATGGAGTGTGTGGTGAAATGCTTAAGCATGGGGGAGAGATAGTAGTAGAATGGATGTGGAAGATGTGCAGATTGGCCTAGGAGGAAGGTAGAGTCCCGGAGAATTGGAAGTCAGGCATAATTATTCCCTTGTACAAAGGAAAAGGGAAAAAAGAAGTATGTGGTAATCATAGGGGCATTTGTCTTCTTAGTGTAATAGGAAAAAAGTATGGCAGGATACTTATCGACAGAGTTAGGGAAATAACAGTGGAATTAGTTTGAGAAGAACAGGGAGGCTTTAGGAAGGAAAGATGTTGTGTAGATCTATTCATTCTTAGATCTTTAGTGGAGGAGTTTCTAGAGAGGGGAAAGAAGTTTTATGCGACGTTCATGGATTGGGAGAAAGCATGTCAGGGTGGATAGACAAGGATTGTGGAAAGTGTTAAGAATTTATGGAGTAGATGGGAAGTTGTTGAATGCTGTGAAGAGTATGTGTGATGGTGCTAAGGCTGCAGTGCGTGTGGATGGTGAACTTAGTTAATTTTTCTCTCAGAAGGTTGGGTTGAAACAGGGATGTGTCATGTCTCCATGGTTGCTCAACCTGTATATGGATGGGGTAATAAAAGAGGTACAAGGTAGGGCAATGGATGTTGGAGTGACCCTGGTGAGTGAGGTTAGTGTTTGGAAACTCCCTGTACTGTTGTTTGCAGATGATACTGTGTTGTTGAGTGAAGACGAAGGGGAGCTGCAAGGCTTGGTGGATGAGTTTGGGAGAGTGTGTAAGAAACAGAATCAAAAAGTGAATGCAGGGAAGAGTAAAGTGATGGTCTTTTAGAGAGGTGAAGTCAGTGAATGTACAGTGAGGTTGGATGGTGAGGAAATTGAAAATGTGAGTACGTTTAAGTACTTGGGTAGTGTGATGAGTAAGGAGGGAGATTTGGAGGGTGAAGTGTTTGAAAGAGTACAACAGGGAAGAAAGGTTGCTGGTTCCTTGAGAACAGTGATAAGAAACAGGGAAGTGAGCCTGGAAGTGAAAAAGTTACTACATGACAGTATTGTGATACCAACTCTAACGTATGGAAGTGAAGCTTGGACATTGTTGAAAGGACACAAGTCAAGAGTGAGAGCAGTGGAAATGAGTTATTTAAGAGGAACCTGTGGAGTCACATGGAGAGACAGGCTGACAAAAGAGGATGTGAAAGAACGTTGTGGTGTGGATGTGGATGTGATAGGAAGAGTTAAGAGGAACACAGTGAGGTGGTTTGGCCATGTGGAGAGGATGGAGGGTGAGAGACT
The DNA here is from genome assembly GCF_032717465.1 of Coenobita brevimanus. NCBI lineage: Eukaryota > Metazoa > Arthropoda > Malacostraca > Decapoda > Coenobitidae > Coenobita > Coenobita brevimanus. The sequence goes on along the minus strand of NC_137048.1, from coordinate 5,102,774 downwards.
GGCGAGGAGAGTGTATGTGAGTGAGGTGGATGGGTGGAGAGGGAGGGGGAGGCCGAGGATGAGATGGAGGGATGGAGTGGAGGTATATGTGAGGGGGGGGGTGAGTTGGGAGCAGGGCAGTGAAATGGCGGGAAACAGGGTGACGTGAAGGCGATTTGTTTGTGGCCACCCTGTACGGGATTGAGGCGTCTGGCAATGGATAAATAGATAGATAGAGTGTTTGTGTGTTTGTGTGTTTGTTACCTATAAACTCGGCTCCTCAGATATGGTACATATTCTGAATCAGCATGATCCAGGGAGTGTTTTGGTACCATATAGGATTAAACATTTGTTGAAAAGTTTTTATTGGCCGAAGGCCCAATCAGCCCTCCACAGGAGCTAGCCGAAAATGTCCGTCCAGAGGGCGGACTTTTTTGGCAAGTATATATATATAAATATATATATATATATATATATATATATATATATATATATATATATATATATATATATATATATATATATATATATATACTTTATATGATTATGTGAGAGAGAGAGAGAGAGAGAGAGAGAGAGAGAGAGAGAGAGAGAGAGAGAGAGAGAGAGAGAGAGAGAGAGAGAGAGAGAGAGATTGTTTGCTTATGCATGAAGAAGTGAGAGTTTAAATTTAATGTGTGTGTTGTCTGTTGACGTATTTCTTGTATGTATGTTTTTTTTTAGTTACGTAAATTACAGTACTACCACCATATTTCATATCGGTACATAATACAGACCATTTTCCTTGTGGCTTAGCAGATTTATTAATATTTCCTCTTCAGTGATATACTTTGAACATTATATTTTGTATCTTATAGCACTGCCAGTAATAGAAAGAGAATATTACGTTGTAATGGGAATATATATCGGTAAGGAAGAGTTGCTGTGAAATCATTCTTGCCACAAGGAGTCCATGTCAACAAAAACACAATTGAGGACTGTCTAGTGATTAGATTGCCCTAGTCTTCCGTAGATTCGATCTCTAGGAGATGATTGTCGGCTTTTCGATTATGTAGTGTCACCAAGGGCAATAGAAAGGTTATCAACCCTTAACCCCTAGGCTATGGCATACTCGTATTTGGCAGATGGGACGTCTATGGTGCGAGAGATTTGGGAAAAGCTGACTTTAAGAATCGATCAGTCAATCAAATGACATCCGTCCTCATTTTTTCTTCTCTCTGAATTGAAAGCTAAACGAGGTGACAGATCAGCTAATTACAGTACGGTACTGTATTTCCCAACAGTTGCTTGATAATGTTGGAAACAAGAAATATAAAATGTATAAGAAAAATAGTAACAATCTGAGCTCCTAGGTAAGATTTTTAGTCTGTTTAGTTGTGACCAAATGTTTCATGCCGGAGAATGAGTATTGTGTGACGAGTTATCAAGCTTGTACTTACATTTTACTTTTAGGGTTGTGCCTCCCAAGGTCTGTGGTATATCGGGGTGTTTGGGATGTGGACGGTAGAATGGAAAGTACTGTTTGCGGTGGTGGTGGCTTGGAATGCATGAAAGAAGTTTGTTAACTCTGGGGCATCCTTAGTATGCAAGAATGGGATGATAGTTCATTCAGCTTGAGAATATTAGGAAAAGAGTAAGTTATGAAATAAATAATAATATATTTAGTGTTTGGGCAACACGTTAGAAAGGAGTGAAAAGATGGAAGAATTTTAGGGAACTATTGCTTCTCATGACTTTGAAGGACCTCTCCTGTCGTGCTTAGGATATTGAATGCAAAACATATGTAATAAATGTCATGTTGTATGATTATGAGATTTGGCCAGTGATAATAGAATACAAGTATTCTGGAACAAAGCGAAATGAAAATGTTAATATTAATTATTAGGCTTCCCTGAGTGAGAGAACAGAAAACAGTGTAGGGTACTGAGAGAGAGATTTAGCATAAGAAATATTAGGCACGTGAATAAGTTGGTTTAGATGATTTGGGCACGCTGAAGAGGAGGGAAGAGGGGGGGCTGCTTGAGAGGGCCACAGGTATGAATTTGGAGGGAAGAATACCTGGAGGCAAACCTGGGTATACTTGGGATGAGGTCCTGTGTGGAGACTTCTTGGGGGGTGGGGGGGGGGTAAGTTGGGAATTGGATCAACCTCTCGGCGATTGGAGAGCTGTCATCAAGTGAAAAGACCATATACAAGCATGGTCAGCGGTCTGTTAACATAAAACGTAAATGTACACATAAACGTATAAAAATAAAACAATCTTCCAACTTACAGTATTATTGAAACAGACTAGAAGAACAGGTATCCCCATTCACACAGCGCTAATTAGAAGTTCCCTTTTTTATCATCCAGGTAAATACTTGAGACTAGCTCTAGGTAGGTGAAAAATAGTCACCATCGACCATCAAATTGTGCATAGCTGACTCGGCACTCATAGACACACAGTCTGCATTATAAAGAAATCTAAAAACATTGAAATATTATGGAAGATTTTGGAGGTCAAACTACAGGCTACCGGAAATGCTGTCTAAAAGCTACGCCGCATACTGGGAGGTAATGAACTGGACTGCAGTAGCCTAACCTTGGATCTCTGCATCTCAGAGGGATTAAGTTGGAACTGGTTCGTACTGTTCCTTTTATTTGTTCTGTAATAAATATTTGGCATCCCACTGAACCTGGTAATCTACGGATAGATTCTGCCGTGGAGATGCATGTTGAATACATCCATAAAAAAAAAAAAAAAACAGTAAACAAGTGTAGATGGAATGAAGTACTGTACAGCCAGGATATTTTTGTGTGCTATTTCAATGGGCTTCCTGTTGATAGTCCTCCCACTTTCGCATTTTCTCTTTCCTTGTTTTTGGAACACAAGTTAGCTATCCATTCCCACCTCACCCTATCGTTAGGTGGGATTTAAGGTCAGGATAAGTAGTGGCTCTCTGATGGACAGGATGGACAATTTGCAGTACTGAGGGGACAGTTTAGTATAAAGTGTGTGTGTAACTTGATGTGAATGAGATGGCTGAAAGGGCAAAAACATGTGGAGTGAAAGTGAGACGATAACTGGGTGAAGAGGATTATGGAGAAAAATATTTAACTCAGAGTGTCAAGCGACAAACCTAAGAAGACATGGGATTAAGTCTTACATAAAAATCTAAAGAGTATAGGAGCTAATCAGAGATGCCAATAAAAACTGAGCAGCTTGGGCAGTACCCAGAGTGTGACATCTTTACATATTAGCATGCCCAATAAAATCAAGTTGTAAAGATGAGAGAAATGTAAATGTATGATGATGATGATGATGATGATGATGATGATGATCCATATTACTCATCTTTCTTTTTTCCATTCATCGCCAGGAGTAACCAGACAGGGGGAGGTGTGACACTGGAGATTGGCGTATACCCTATCCAGTTTGTGTCGTATGTGATGGGCGGGGAGAAGCCACTTAAGGTCATTGCAGGAGGACATCAGAACACTGGGGTTGGTGCCTAGGCAGCTTTTTTACTACGTCATTTATTAAGAGTCTGTCGCACTTCCAGTGTAATGTTCTCTATAGTAAGTTCATCCAATCCTTGCAATGGAAGCCTACCAGAGTTTCTGTTATTGCAACTGTTTCTCTCGAAATGGTGATTCAAGCAGCAGAAAACAACTCATGTTATCATTTCTGACCTCATTTTGTACCTATAGATAACATTAACAGGTGAGTGTTAGTTTCAAATCATGACTTAAACTGGAAAGTAGTAAATGGTAAGTATGGAAAACGTAATAATAAAATGTATATCTCAAAGAGAATCAGACTGACTTAAAGTACAAAATTTACACACCCACCTGTCCCAGATTTCTCAGATTTATGACACTGTTGCTCTGTTTCTTAATCATAGTACATCTTTTTTTGTTGGCACAATAAAATAAGGATTTTGCACAATTGCAGCATCTCCAATGCCTTCGTTCCTTCTCAGAACACTCAGACGGGGGATGACCATGTCAGAACCGTCTCCTGGCTTCTTTATCTTCACATACCTCTGCCGCTCTCAGACACTCCTCCTCTTGCTTTACTCTCGCCAGTGTACTGCTCCATTCTATTCTTTTCCATGGTACCACACAAAGTCTGCATCTACCAATATTGCTCTCGATTTTTCTTTCATTGACTTCTTTTGCTACGCAAAGTGCTTTATTACTTCACTCGAACGGAGTTCGGCGAGGTATTCTTTTTGGCCGACTTAATTTGTTTGTTTGTTTGTTTGTTTGTTTGTTGGCAACATTACGGAAGAACGGCTGAATGAAATTACACGAAACTTTCAGGATATGTGGGCACTGGTCCCAAAAGAAAGTGAAAAAAATTTGAAGGTAATCGAATGACCCTGAGAGGTCAAAATCAAGGTCACGGATTTTCAGAGGACTGTAACTTGAAACCGATTACTAGTATGAACAAACAGGAACTCGTAATATGGGCTTTCATTGGCACCAAGATCTTTGATCTTGGGTGACCTTGAAAGATCAAACTCAAGATCAGGGGGCTACAACTCGAGATTGGTTTAAGATAGGGACATATTTACTATTATCAACAGATATTGGAAGTCTCATATGGGTTTTTAATTGGTGCTATGACCTTTGACTGTAAGTGACCTTGAAAGGTGAAACTCATGGTCACGGAAACTCAAAACTCACTGAAGATTGAGGTATTTACTATTATCAAGATACAGAAAGTCTCATATGAGCTTTCATTTGGCATCATGACGTTTGACCTGGAGTGACTATGAAGGTCAAAAGCAAGATCATGGATTTTCAGAGGGCATAATCTGAAAACATTTGCACCATTACCTTAGACTTTATGTACAATCATTAAATAACAGTACCAATTCAGTATTTAGCAACAATTATATAACTGCTGTTGGGCGTGGTTTGTTGTGCCTGGCACCACTTGTTTCCAGATGCCTTGACTTTCTCAGTTTATTCTTTTTTATCAGCTCAGTATTTCTACATCTCACTCCAATGGCTTCTACTCATAAATTTTCCAAAATATTAAATACAGTTTTCAATTAGGCTACACCGTCGATCATCCTTAGGTCCCAAGCTGTATAACAAAAGGCCACTTCTACAAGCTAAAATTTGAATTTTCCCTTTCTTCTGAATGTAAGAACTCTTTAGTTTTAGAATTCAATCCCCCTCCCCCCCCGTAATCAGAATAAATTTACACCGATGAAAGAGGAAGCGTTAGGATGAAGATGATTCAACTGGTTTGTACCTCAGATACAGCGGCAGAGATACCCAGAGACGTCGATAACATTAGTGAAGGGAATAAACAGTACGAGGGGACAAGTTGCAGACTGTGATTGCGACTCTGTATAAAGGTAAAGGTGGCGCAATGAAAAGAGGTTATAGCAGTGGACTGAAATTTATGATAAGGCTCGTTGAGAGCATGATAGAGTACGTATAAATTAAATGTAATTTGGTTTTATGGCAGCCAGTGACACAACTAATATAATATTCATTAACCAAGAGTTGCAAGAAAAATACCCTGAAAAGAATATAAAGTCATACCGCATGTTGGCGGACGTAAAGAAGGTGTCTGAGTCTCCGGGATGGTAGTAAAATATGCTATGAGAAATCTGTGTGTTGAAGAATGGAGTGCCTGATTGATGATATCTTCCGAAGGGGCAACTACTACTGTGAAAATATGGCGAGTCATAATGTTAATACTCTGCTAGTTTGGGAGTATATCACGGTTCCATATCGAGTCCAGTGCTGATATCCTGGCTTTTATGGTACTTTCAAGAGAGTTTTGAGGGGGATTGCCCAGGTAGCTTTTATATGCTGTTTCTTCTATACATGGTCATTCACATTTCGAGAAACTGAAAAAAATATAATTATAAGTGAAGATGAATATGATGTTAAGAAATTAATTTTAATAATGCATTTTCAAAACATAAGTTGAATCTTTACCGAACTATAAGCTTGAAAGAAGCTAAATTCATTTATATGAAAATGATGAATGAACAAAAAGGTGCCTAGAATTTTCCTGTTTTGAGAAGTTTGATAATTTTAACAAAAACAAATGATTTATTTTTATAATAGCAAACATGACAACCTTGATAACTAGGTGGATGTTAGCCTAGGTTTATTACATTGTTTCATACCCAGTATGGTTATAATTTTTACCACTGGTGCGCCGGCTCAGGAATACTGTGCAAGTCGCTTGCTGCTGCTACTGTGTGTCATTTCTGAAGAAGCTTGCTTGGCGAAACGTTCAATAAAACGGAACCCTTCTGTACATTTGGCGTTTTTCTAAATGTCATCATTGCCAGTGCCGAGTATACTATCATTTAACCAGTTTCCGTCTTCTCCAGTTGCGTTAACATGATTAACGCTCTTTATGATTGTTTTCCTTGCGTCCACACTTCCATTGTTTTTAAATACCGGCATAATATTTGCCGATATTGCAAAGTAATAGGAACCTGTTACCAAACTTTACTGAATTTACATCTGTAGCTTGTCCTCTGGGCTTTTGATATCCTGTTACATAATATATAACTGTTTTGGAGTTCGTTCTACAGTGTTGAACCAGACTCTGTATTTGTGACTGGATGAGAGATTTGACATCAATACGGACACCTTCCTTATCGATTTCAGAGAGAGAGTGGGAGAGAGAGAGAGACAGGGGAGGGAAGTTGAATTATTATATGATAACTTGTCCCCGCAGAAGGGTGTCATATGGCTCCGAAGAAACGTTATAACCAGCTTTCAAGAACAGATAATTTAAAAACTGGTAATGTCGAAAAAAATTAACTTAAGTTCAGGTGGCACGCTCTCTTGAGAGAGAGAGAGAGAGAGAGAGAGAGAGAGAGAGAGAGAGAGATACTGCTGACTCTTCAGTAACAATAATATCGCGAAATTAAGCTGTTCATTATGGTTTACCTAAAGGACTTTAAGAAAGGTATAATGAATTGTAAATGCAAATCCTTCATGTGGCATATTTTCTGTCTCAACTGTCTGTCAGTTTGTATATGTCACACACACACACACACACACACACACACACACACCGTTGGTGAGTATCATATTCCGGTATTACACTTGTTTTCGGAACGTCTTCTGGAACAATACAGATTTCTGTTTTCGAAATAATACTGTCTTCTATGCGTTCAAATAATCGAAATAGAAATATACGATATCTCAGATGAATTATTAGGTACATTTTGTGCATGTGTTGCCCTTTGTATAGTTAGGGGGAGTTTCATAGAGAGGAGCAGGGTCTTTTCTCCGGGTCTGTGGAAGTGGGATGAGTTTTAGGGTCCTAGGGCGTAGAACAACTTATTTCACCAATAGTACACGCGTATCTTTATATTATGTTACTTTCCATCCAGTTCTGGTAATAACTTCTGTTATCCCCAAATGTTTCGGTAATACCCGGGACCATTTTCGTTGTGTATGTGTGTGTGAGAGAGAGAGAGAGAGAGAGAGAGAGAGAGAGAGTCATATAGTTATATAGATGCACAGACCACACAGGCCTTTCGGTCCCTACGAGGCTGTCCGGCCTAAACACTAAAGCAGTTCTTAAGTTTCATAAATAAGAAAAAGGATAGCACAGCAGAAGGCTGTTTCCCCAACCCCTCCATATCCTGCGGCTTTTGTTGTACATGAAACGAAAAACAGAAATAGCACCTTACAGAGTTTCAGAATCCTAAAGGAAATTCCATAGGATCGGCAGAAGGTAGAGTATAATTGAAATGATAAGTTTGAGCATACAGCCAAAGCTAAGAATACAGCCAAATAAAGCATTTGATTACACTCAGTTACGTTTTATTCATAAAGATAACAGTAAATTTGTACTGTGTAATTAATTGCCACGTATTTATGCAAAAATTTTGCACACCGATGCATGTGTACATATATACATAAGCCCATATACGAAGGGGGACACTAAAATTTCCGCAATTACTAGCAAAAAACTTCATTTCAAAACTTAGAGCAAATCAGTTTTAGTTTTCCTCGAAGTACTTCCCCTAAGACGCTATACACCTATCCCAGAGTTTCCCCATTCCTGGTAACAATTTCTGTTGTTGTCTTTTGTCACCTTGTCCAGAGACTCCTGAATTTTTTCCTGGATTTCCTCTATATTTTCAGATCTTCTGCCTTTCAGTTCTAGATTAACCTTGGGGAACAGAAAATCACAGGGAGCGAGATCAGGAGAGTACTGTAGCAATAACAGTGCTATTTTCGCGAATCGATATTAAAGTTTCGGAATTCGCTGAGTACATTTATAATCATCCTATCAGCGGCAGATATGAAGCTTGAGGGAGTCAGGTTAGCCAACCACGAAGACATAGTTATGGCAGAACTCTCATAATGTTTCACGTATTACACTTAGTCTTCGAAGAAAGCCACGACACTACTTTTGTCGATAATTGTACAAACTTGAGAGAGAGAGAGAGAGAGAGAGAGAGAGAGAGAGAGAGAGAGAGAGAGAGATTTTGCTGGGTGTTATAAGTCTCTGTCACTCCGATATCTCACTTTTGTGTATAACACCGAGTTCTTTAACTTTGTGATATTATGTGATGAAACATTTTTGTGGTTCAGTTTATGTGCACAGGTTTACTTTATTACAGAGCTTGATAATGATGATGATGATGACTGCTGATACACTTAGCCCCTCTAACAGCTTCTGCTATCTACAGGGTGTGGAGGATTGCATCGGTGCGACCCTACTCTATCCCAATGGAAAGATTGCCTCCATCACGGCCTCCTTTAAGTCCGACCTCCCCTGCGAGGCACATGTGGTTGGCTCTAAGGGTACATTGAAGGTGGGTATGGTGAGAGAGAGAGAGAGAGAGAGAGAGAGAGAGAGAGAGATGCTTGACTGAGGGATTATGGCTACCTTATATGTGGAAAGAAATTTTAGTCTGGATGTAGAGAATGTGGGGAAGATAACGGCCATGGTTGGTGGAGTGGATGGAGGCTGTCTTTGGAAGAGTGGGCAGTTTCCTTGTGCTGTTCTGTATGGAGAAATGGTGTTGGTATAGCCAATCAGATATAAGCTACATCCATGGGCAATCGTATCGGCTAACCAAGGCTGGAAGAGACAGATGTTAGAAATGTGGCAGTTACCTGTACTGATGTTTTAAAAACTCTAATGAAGATAGTTTAAGTTGGCTATGACGATATTAAGTTCGACAAATCCATTTCCCAGGTGCCAAATCCAATGTGGTGCCCAGAGAAGTTAGAGTCACCATCAGGAACGTTCACACAGCTTCTTCCCAATACTGGACACAAGTTCATCTACGAAAACAGCCAAGGACTCATTTATGAAGCTAACGAGGTTCGCCGCTGCCTGAAGGAAGGTATTAGATCGTTACAGATACTCTGTTGTTCCTTTTACCTCTCAACTTTTATTTCAAGATCATATTGAGTTCTGCATGCTCTGAGGACGGTTAAACTTGTACATACCACATTTATTTCAAAGTTATTTTAAAGAACCGGCTTGGAGGATGCTTAGATTTGCAAGATGCAGTTATAATTATATGCCTTATGTCGAATGGACAGCCATAAGCTCTCCTTCCTACCACATTTCCCATTCCATCCCAAACGGCAAAGTGTATCCTTCCTAATCAAACTATTTAGTTTTGTGCTTCATATTCCTATTGACACATGAATAGTTCTGTAGCATCTTCCACTGTGACATCCGGGAGAATAATGTCAAGGAACTCGTCTCATTGCCGTACAGTTACCGAGATGTATTATACTGTTTTCTTCCTTTCATATTCGCAACACAGGATGACGAATGTGAGAATAAGAGAAACTAGCACGCAAAACCTTCTCTAGCAACACTTCCTAGGGATCATCCTCACTCCCACTTACTTTCCCTCCATGGACCTTTTTCTTCCATGAACGTATTTTTTCCCATTGGACCAGTTTTCACCCATGGACGTATTGTCCACTTTGGACTTTTTTCACCCTGGACCTGTTTCCTCATGGACCTATCTCCCCCTTGAACCTACTCTGCCCGTGGACCTATTTCTCCAATGGACCTTTTTATGTCCACTGAACGTCTCTCCCACAGGGACTAGTTTTCCCCGTGAATCCACTTTCCACAAATAATTTTCCCATGGACCTACTTCCGTTCATGGGACGATTTTCTGTTTAGTGGCAGGTTTTCCCCTTGAACCTATTTTCGCCTTGATCATGTTTTCCTCATGGACTTTTTTTTTCGCCATGGAGAAACATGAATCCCCACATGAACGTAGTCTCTCCCATGGACTCTTTTTTTTTTATCTTACATTTTCACTCGAGCTACTTTCCTCCAAGTTTATTCGGATATTACACTATGAGCCTGTTTTTCCTACCCATGGACCTATCTCCCGTGGACTTATTTTCTCTCATCCACTTACCCACTCACTCACCAACCCTTATACCTACCTACTCACCCATCGACCCTTATACCTACCCACTCACTCACCAACCCTAAATACCTACCCACTCACCCACCAACCCTTATACCTACCCACTTACTCACCAACCCTAATATCTATCCACTCACTCACCAACATTAATACCTACCCACTTACTCACCAATCCTAATACCTACTCACTCACCAACCCTAATACCTACCCACTCACTCACCAACCTTTATACCCATCTACTCACTCACCAACCCTTATATTTACCCACTCACTCACCACCCTTATACCCACCCACTCACTCACCAACCCTTAGATCTTACCACGCACCCAGCGATGCAAGCCCGTCTCCTGCCTTGTTCTCTGGCAAATCACACATCCACCCATCCACCCACTCACCCTGCCAGAAAGCCCACCCAACCATCCACTTCATTCCATCAGACACCCAACCCACCCCACCCACCCAGTCTACTGTACCAATGCCTCCATTCCTCTCACCCAACCAGCCACCAACTCACCCAATCCATCCACCCAACATCCACTAAATTAACCCATATCACCCACTCAACACTAGTATCCACCATTAAAATTATCAAATCATCATCATCATAACTTTTTTCTTTCAGCCAACCCCATTCCCCCTTACCTATTCAGCATCAGCACCCACCAACCTAACCGTGTTTGCTACACTCCTCAGGCCTTCTGGAGAGCCCGGGCATGCCACATTCTGAATCCCTCACCGTTGCTGAGATTATTGAGGCCATTCGTACCCAGTCGGGCACTGTGTTCCCTGAGGACAAGTAAGAGGGGTTGAAGATGATGCACCTGGTTTGCTGTTTTGGATTTTGTAGATATCTTCATCATCACTGCTTACTTTAGTGTACTGTTTGTTGATGGGAAACTGTGTTGATCAAAGTAAAGAGTGTAGCAGTATCATCAACCCAACCCAAGTAGCAGCAACGCAACTGATACACAGATAACATTGGTTTCAGAATTAAGAATCAGTAAGATAATATCCGAATGCAAACATAAATATAATGCAAAATTGTATCGTGGTTAAAAATAGTAATTGCCTGTTGCCCAGTTAGGGCTTCCAAGACAACGTTTCATATGAGCTTTGCCGTGTGCAGTGGATTCTTAGTTATGCACCGATATAAGAATTTGTAACTATTATGTTAATCTGTATGATATTCTCACTGGGACTTACAAATGTTAATCCTTCAATATACGGGTATTAAGGAAAAGCGATCCCCCCCCTTCCACTGTCTTCCGGGCAAAAAAAAAAGGTGGGTGTAGAGTGGACAGGACGGGGAGGGAGGGGTTGTAATTTTTGGTCGGCTTGTTGGCTGTCACCTGTGACAGATACATGATGTCACAGGACTCCCTGCTTCTTTTCGGTCACTGTGACCTTGGGGTTGACATGTCACCCACAAAGGTAAGCGAACACCATCAGCTGCAGAATATTTACTTAGCATCTTAACCCTCAAAACTGTTCCATAATTGTTGTCTCTGCAGTACGAACGAACAGATGGATGGATATAAGATTGTTTTTCTGGTCATCTGCACCAAGACACTCAACTTCGTCTTGTGGAATAAAGTGCTTACAGCGAATACCTAGAATAAAAATAACCCCATCTTTAAGAATGTGTTCCCACGGGATGAGTAAAGGAGTCGCAAATGGTGAACTCAAACCTTGTCTCGTATATTTGTAAATGCTTCTGTGTTGGTACCTTATATTGCTGTAGCCAGTTAAATAACCACATTCTTACAGTGAGGGATGTAATATTGTGTTTTTAAGCTTTGATCCATGAGAATTGCTGAGACCCTACACGCTGTATATCATTCTGTAAGCAAAATGAAGTCACTGAAAAATGAAGCGCAGGCCAGAAGATGTCAGTATCAAGTGACAAATATCCGATCTAGTGATTTTTAAAAACGATATCGTAATACTTAATAAAATCAACCCAGTTCTTAATATATCATTGTCAGACAAGAAAAGATCCAGTAACAGGTTGATACTGTACCTCCGATGAAGTAGCTGGATGCAAAGCCATGAGCTCAATAAAATAGTAATAACTTCAAATTGGTGTTTTCGTATAAATCATTATAAGTGGCCACACATCTATGTTTAAGTGAGTTAAAACTCTAACCGCACTAGTTATCTTTGTGCTTTGTTGTTATGAATTTTGTTATAATTTAATTTTTAACACACACACACACACACACACACACACACACACACACACACACACACACATTGACAGACGACATATTTATATATTCTGAGATTCCATCGCAGATAAAAAATATGGACATTTTCAAACTCACATCCCAGTGAACTTACATCCCATACCAATCACAACTCTCTCGCTCGTCCACAGACATCACTTGTGTTCACCCACATTTTCACTTGTTACCACCTGGAGAACGGCACCAGAATTCTCATCAAATCATCTCCCTATCATTATCACCAGAGGGATGCGTATCTTAACCAGACCGATCTCACACTACTTACAGAAACTACAAAAACGCAGACTAGAGAAAATTCACTGAAAAAAACAAAACAACGCCACAGCACACTAAACAACACACCCATCACTCGGGGCTGTTCAGCCAGATTGCCTTGGGAACAAATACTACACACCCATCACTAACATTGAGAGACATATTAAGATATTAAACATCATATTTAACCCAGACATGCAAAACGTTCCACGAGGCACCAGCAGACAAGACAACCTAAGTTTTGTACAGCAGACTGCTTGTTTCACAAAGCAACATAAAACCCTTAAACACAGCTACAACCCAGGTTTTACACAGCATACTGCTTGTTTCACAAAGCAACATGAAACCTTTAAACACAGCTCCCCTCCCCCCCCACACAAGAAACCATTACAAGGCTCAGATAATTAAACAAAGAGACTTAACAAAATCAAAACAATAAGTACAGAAAACTTAAAGGAATTTGTAACAATACTCAGTCACTCTGCTCGACTCTGCAAAACAACAGTATCAATAAAGACAGTCACCTTCAAGACCCATGCTACAGTCCCCCAACACGCAACACATTCCCTGATATATACTAGGGAATCACTATACTAGCGTAAGTCACTGTAAGGATAGGTGGGAGGGAAAAGCAGGAAAGAGCTTAAGATTTTTATTTTTCTAATGTTTTGGACTACACAGAGCCGATCCTCAGAGAGAAAGCACTAAAGTGAGGAATCACAGGTACTGTATTTATACATAGGGGGATTCTGGAACCCTTTAGGTATCTGTTGCTGATTGGTTGCTCTCCATTATGGCACTAACCAGACCTGATGTTTTTACAATGACCTGACCCTGCTCCTCCTTATGCATTATGTACTTCTCCACCCCTCCCCCCACCCAGCATTTGGTGAGATCAAAGCTGATAATCCTGCCACAGTAATTGCCCAACACATAATGCCATCTCTGTGGTTAGTGACTTTCTTTGTACGTGTATGTTCTGTTTCTAAAGATCTCATTTTTTTAAATCAACCCCTCCTTTAAAATTTTAGATTCCTGCCATTTTGGCAGATGCTGACACTGATTTATATGCAGGAGTAGAGCATTTGAATTGCTGTCCTAATGCACATCTGTCTTAGGTTCTACTATTTTTTGCACTGGACCTCTCCCAGTCTCACTTACATTTGTCTTTGGGTAATGATTTCTGGGTAGAAAATAGATATCGCTCTTCTCATTTACATTTTCTTCTTTACATTTTAATAGTTTGCTGATCTTTACCCATGATGAGGCACCAACTCTTAATCCCTTTTTTGTAAGTGGTCACTTATTATGGAAGCCTTGACCGAGTCATACGTCACTGTACACTGAACACCAAAACAAACCGAGTTTGAAAAAGAAACTTTCTTGCGTAGACAGTCCTTTCCACTTGACCACAAGATAACTTCTTTTGCTCCAGACAGATACACAGCATTATAAGGAAAGTAAAGACCTCTACAAGCATAGGACTGGACAGCAATAGCAATTTATACCTAAAATATTCAAGACTGTGGCATCCAGTCTCTCAGTGACATTAGCAACTATTCATACGAACACTACCATTACCAATGTTCGCAAACATGGAACAACCATTACTCTACTCAAAGCACATAAAACACAGCACACCCGTCTTTATACAGACCTATAACACTACTTAGCACACAATCCAAGGTTACTGAATGCCCGACTCTTATAAGTCACACCTCATATTAATCTTGCTAACTGACAGTGCGGCTGAAGAACACTAGACTCCAATTACACCTTAAAAACCAACCACACACAACAGTACCTGATGCTTCAACTCTGCAAGACTTGCACAGCGTTCACTTCTTACAACAATGGACAACAGTAAAGGCTTGGTTTCTATTCACGATGCAGCCTAGCCACTAAAGGCTATAACACAAATATGGGGAACAACAATCCCTGGCTTGCCAACTAACTGTCAGGCAGACAAGCCCACTTTACACTCCAATAGACGCCATCAGAAACGCGAAACTTTCCTAATGGGGATTCCTTGGTTTTGTTCTCACATCTACACTATTCCACCTATACATGCATGATCTTCCCACACCGAAACCCCCCACAAACACTGCCACATATGAAAATGATATTACCATAGTAACTACATAACACATATCAGATACAGCTTGCTTATTCCAACCTGATTACCTCAGTAGATTTTAGGCATTTCTCGAGGACAACAGGCTGACGATTGCTCCACCCACATCCCTTACCACACTCATCACCAGTGGCAATCACGCGCACAGGTGTACTAACATCATAATTAATGATGCAACTCTGCCACATACCAGGGCTTCCACTAAGATCCATGGAGTGACATGACAGACCACACCTTCGAGGACCACATACAAGACAAAAAGAGGTGTTGCATTCCCCAGAATAACTGCACTTAGGGAACTTACATAGACAGACTTGGATAACTACATGAATCCCTCTACCTACTCTACAAGCAGTATAGACAATCAGTGATGTCCTCTGCTTCCCTAGCATGAGCTCCCATCGCATCTAACATTGACTACAGCACATTGCAGACCATGCAGAACAACACGACATAGCATCACAGGTTGCACCAATTTTCCTCTCATGGAGTACTTACAATTAAAAGAAAAAAAATCCGTTTTCGAGACTATATCGATATGAAATGCGCAGTTTTATGCGGCTTCCTGAATTAACGCACAACTCCCAGATATTCATACACAGACAGTAAGGAAACATTTGTTTACACAAGTCACGCGCAGGGAACACCTTGATCGTATGATAGTACTACAAGCCATTCCCCCCCTCATGACGTCCACCCATCACAGGTATCCTTAAAAGAGCAGATCGACTTCCTCTAGATAGGCTTAGATCAGGAAATCACCCAACCCTTTTGAGTTACCAGCTTAGATGGGTGGAATCACAGACGACACGTACCCTGCTGTAAAAAAGGCCCACACAATATAAGACACATTGGAGCACCGCACAACACACTGAAACACAATTACTGCCTCATCAACGTAGGGTCCCTAAGGCACTTGTCGTTTATCTGTACTAGAGTTTGCTTGGTCAGGGAGACCCGGGTCAAGCACCATCATTATCATCATCATCATCATCATCATCATCATCATCATCATCACCACCACCACCACCACCACCAACAACAACAACAACAACAACAACAACAACAACAACAACAACAACAACAACAATAATAACCTATGTATTAGGCAATGAAGTATAAATCTGTTTAATATATTAGTATCATAAAATATAACAGTAACGTGAAGACTGTATTAAAAAGGATAGTGCAAACACAGCTACTACCTATCATCATCATGATCATCATCATCATTGTCCACTTTCACTTATTCATAGAAAATCGAGCGATGCAGAGAAAGAAATATCTTTTGGGATATAAACTTATCTAGAAAGATAATGAGAGATACAGACTCTCACCTTTATGGTCCGCAATAAGTAGCAGGAGTAGAATATTTCAAGCATGGCGGAGGAATATTGGGTATGTCTTGTATGCAAAGAAATTATCTCTTCTTGTGTACAACGGCATGGTTAGGGTCGAGGTATGTGTCTATAGGCACAATTATTCGAGGTCTGTGTGTGTGTGTGTGTGTGTGTGTGTGTGTGTGTGTGTGTGTGTGTGTGTGTGTGTGTGTGTGTGAGTGTGTGTGTGTGCGTGTGTGTGAAATATTTGTTCTTTGCTTTGGTCAGGAGGGAAGTTACCCAACTTCCCCTCACCTCTTGCTGAACTCTATAAGTCTTCAGAGCAAGTCGTGTGGAAAATGAAGCATTATTCATTCAGATGTTTTCCCGTTCTGTCTGCCCAGCAACAACAACGTTGTTTCACGAAGGGATTTTTTTTTTTTTGCTTGAGTATTTTGTCAACCTTTTCTTCCCAGCGAATATTGGTAAATTTCTGTCGAGACCTCTAGGTTCACACGGGGGGTCGGTAGTGCATGGGTTAGCATGTCTAGCCAGCAACTGGAGGAACCCAAGATCAATTTTTGTGCCGGTCAGACTCTTGAATAAAGTTAGCTCACCCATCTGTTTATTCAGTAACACAGGTGGGGACTTTTACATGACATCGTATTCCAATGAGAGACTGGGACTCAACATTTAACGGTCTGGCTTACTAATCCTTGTGCAATAAAAAACATAAAACCTTAGTCTGCCTATGTATCTACAATAATTATGAAGGCCAGCAGTCTCTTTTCTACTGATATCCTTTTGTTGACTGTAAATTGTGCACAGTTGATGGCTTACGTTGCCGGTTGCAACAGGAGCTCAACTTTAGGGTCAGCTGGAGGGAGGTATGGTTTTGTTGTCCAAAAGGACGCGAATCTGATTCCAGGCAGGATCAATGAACAGTCTGGTTAAGCTTGGATAAACAGAATTCAGTG
Source organism: Coenobita brevimanus (assembly GCF_032717465.1). Taxonomy (NCBI): domain Eukaryota; kingdom Metazoa; phylum Arthropoda; class Malacostraca; order Decapoda; family Coenobitidae; genus Coenobita; species Coenobita brevimanus. The sequence goes on along the minus strand of NC_137048.1, from coordinate 5,085,462 downwards.
ATATTCCACAAGAACGTAAAAACATCCACACTAATATCAGCTCATTCCTGAACAAGACAGCCTTCATAGGTAATGAGTATGAACGTTGGGTATTAATATCGAAATGGTGATATGTGAAGGTGCGCGATGTTGGCTGCCGGGAATGTGTTGTCAAGTCTGCTCAGTCAGACTGAAGGCAGAAACTCCAGTAAAATAAAACTACTATAAGCAACACAGTATTACATGATTCATTAATGCTATGGATCAGAGGATGTACTGTACTTTTTTTTTCTTGTAATCTAAATTCGATTTTATTGACTCAGAGAGATACTATTCGATTTGGGGGTGTCAGATATAGCCTTCACTAACTCCTTCACTAGCAAACACCTTTCCATTCGAAATATATATATATATATATATATATATATATATATATATATATATATATATATATATATATATATATATATACAGTAATTTTTGAAAATACGTCATGGCATTTAAAGGGCTAAGGACGATAAAACAAAGAATTAAGGAAAATATGCACGCAGACAGTGCTGGCAGACAGATCCAGTAAACTCCGGCAGCTAGTGTGTGCTCCTCCTGCCAAGTGTTTGCCTTCAACTCGCTTCCACTTTGTTTACATTTCTCCGTTTTCTGTCGGCTCAAAGTTGAGAGGGGGCACGTAGGAAGAGTCACGTCGCATCGAGAAATTCAGTGAACCTTCCATATGGCTCAATATGATTGAATCTGCAAAAAAAAAAATCCTTTAGAAAAAGAAGGCATCTTTGTTCTCAAGAACAACGTTTTCACTTATTTACAAACAATAATTGTGTATGTAATAATGCTGTTACTAATGTTACAGACATTTGTCTTGTTTTTACAAAAGTGAACTGGATTTGATCCAGTGTTTTACAAGTGAAGTGCTTGGAAGCTTTAATGTGAACAAAAAATTTACTGCCCTTCAATTAGACCCAAATACAGTTTATTACACCAGCCCTGAAAGAGACTCATAGAACATTTCAGTATAGGCTACGTGGTTCAGACGTTCAGTATTCCTGCAAAGATGATGACATGAGGCTTTGCGAGGCCATCTTTCGGCACGTGGTATAACGTCCAAGCCATAGGAAACGGAATCACTAGAGCGACATCTGTATCTATCTCTTTCTCACCCACTCCATTATTGCCACATGAGAAGCATAGCGATCTGGGTCTAAAGACTCAGCGAGTACCTCCCCACACAGGGACTTGGATGAATGGTCGTGGAGAGAGCGAACGTGCGTGCTGAGCTCTCTTCAAGCTTATACGGCTCTCATTGGCATGAGCTTTTTGCTCACTTCTAGGGTGCACTTAATTTAAGCTACCTAGTTTTAATTTTCCTCTCTTCCTCATATAGAAACATAGTAGCAGCCTTTATTTATCGCCCACCTTTAGAAGGCAGAGCGATAATGTTTTTGCCTGCCTGTGTGTGTGTGTGTGTGTGTGTGTGTGTGTGTGTGTGTGTGTGTGTGTGTGTGTGTGTGTGTGTGTATATGTGTGTGTGTGTGTGTGTGTGTGTGTGTGTGTGTGTGTGTGTGTGTGTGTGTGTGTGTGTGTTCCCATTATATTACAGGAACGGCTTGAGCTATCAACATGAAACTTTCAGTGTATCAAAATATGGCCTAAATCTTCACCGACTTCGAAAAGGGGCACTCAGTTTTAATCATTCAAGCCGTAGTTCTTGAATCTGTAAACAGGGTGATATTCTCAGCTTACACATAGGTAATGATAAAATGTATACTAGGAGTTGTATTATGTATTACTACCGGGTATAGCTGGAGATGCAGAAGAATGTACCCATACATTTCTTGCATGTCATAAATGTAAATGTTCACTAAACGGTATAGAATGAATGAATGGACAGTCATTTTTTCGTATTGCTGAACGGATTTATCAGTCTCATCACCATCACCCAACATTTATCGGATTTTTTGTGTCTGGTACACTTCTCTCATTTTTATGTAATTTTTGCCACTAATGTAGTTTTTTAATCTGATTCCAATTTTGAATTTATTTTGGGGGAGAAATTGTTTTGTTAAAAGTTAGGTTAGGTTAGGTTAGGTTAGTTAATAGTAATAATTAGGTTAGCTAATAATTACAAATAATATTTAAATATAACATTTATTTCTCAGTATTTCAGTATAATGTTTATTTATTTATCTATTTATTAAAACGCCCAAACATACGCCGTTCTGGGACTATGGCGTAGAAGATACGAAGATAAGGACCTATTCAAGAAGATTTTGCAGAGCATTTATGAGTTAAAGCATTAAACAAACACTGAAATTTTTGTTATTGTGAAATAAAGATCATTTATTTAAATAATACTATTTGTTACTAATTTTAACTAACCTAACCTAACTTTCTGCAAAATAATTTCTCCCCAATATTAATTCAAATGCAGACTCACCTTATAATACTGTATTAGTGACGAAATTTACATATAAATGGGAGAACATGCACCAAACACAATGGATCCCAATTGTCTTCCAAAAATGTTGTTTTGTAGTGTACCTTGTATAAAAAAAAGAAGCAAGATTACCTGTGGATTGCCCTTGATAATCGTACCCATGCAAAGATGGAAAAGTGGGAACAGATAACAATGATGATGTAGTTTATTATTTTCTTTATTTATTTCCCGACACATTTGTCCAAATTACCCATATGGGGCAATTACCTTGGGTGGGAAGTCCCTACTCCAGACGATTTTCTCCTGGTTAAGAGAGACTTCTTACATTATAGAGGTAATGTAATGTTTTATTTAACTTCTGGTGGTCAAAAAGCCTTCTCAACCTGAATGAAATCTCTTGGGAACCACAAAATTATACAATATTGAAACAAATTATTTATTCTCCATTCCTTCTTGTCATTCTCTTTTGCATAGTCAGCACATGATGTTCACTTCAATAACTGTCTCCTGCCTTTCTCGTCCAGCTTGTTCTTCTCATACTTTTTATTCCTTCTTTCTCTTAACCCCCATCTGCCAGGTAACTTGTATACACGTCACAATTAGGCTGCTATAAGACCGCCGGGTAGTGGCTATACGTGCAAATTAATGTTCTATCGTCACCGTCTGAACAGGCAGCCATTTCATCTTGCCAACAAAAGGTACGGGAGGAGTCCCTCTATACTGCACAAGTGAGAGTCAGCCTGTTCCTTGTCAATGCCATGTGTACAATGCCTTCTTCAGGTTACTCTTTGTCTGATTCCATCCACGTCACCTGCAGCCAATTACATCATCCACCCCTGTCAATCCTCTTTCCAAAGATACTAGAAAGGGTTCAGTGACAGTGCCATAAGGTATGCCTTGGATGTAATAGTGTCTACTTTATCTAGTAGTGGACTAAGTTATTACAATGAAAGCAAAGCAATAGTCGCCGCTGCAGGCAGACGCACGAACACGTCCTGCTCTCACGCTGCTCCTGGGGGGAAAATTAATTATCTTCCTCACGCATTATTCATCAACACAAAGACCTAGGGACCTGGGGATACTTCATTTGCAAGAGGAAGAGTTGGTGGGTAAAATGATAATTAATTCGTTTTCCTAGGACTATAGTGTTCGAGATATTAAAGTTTAAAGACAGGCAATTGTCTGCGGTCTCCGAAAAATTGCCCATAGTGAGGTGACGACTTCGTTAAATATTGCCCGGTGTAAAACAATTAACTCTAAGCCATTGGCCACCCCGTCTGGGATACATGGCGTCTGGCAATGAATGAATGAATGAATGTTTGCGGGTTGACTTTTATCCTCAAGCTGTTGCCCTCTCCTCTTTCATCCTTGCCTCCTTCATTTGCTCCTTGATTCCATGTTTCTGTTCCCTCCTTCACAGCATCTCGTATGATAACTTCTCTACTTTTTTATATCCTCCCCTGTTTCTTTGCCTCGTTGTTCCTACCCTGGTCTTCATGTCATGATCTGTCTCGTAATCTCTGTCTCTATCGGCTTCTCTTTACCCCATCCTGCGTTGTATCTCCTCCTCAACCATCGTTCCCTTGCTTCCACTTGCCTACCACAATCAGCCAGATCTGCACTTCAGATGGCCCAGTAATATCAGTTTGCAGGGAACGTGAGGCATTAAATAGAACATCCAGTTAATAACCAGAAGAACTCGAGATTGATTCTCCTGCCGATCAGGTTACTGGAGAGTTTGTTTCGCCCTCATCGTTGTTCACCCAGTACTATCACTAAGGGACCTGAATGCTTAGTCACTGCTGCGGAAATTAGCAAAGAATATGTTTACTACCTTAGTGACCCCTTTCACATCCACACGTCCACTTTTTTAAAACCCAGTGCGTATATCCTTATCACCTTCTCCTATTGCGGCCTCTTCTGTTTCACACCATACCTTTATTTTATGCATATCTTGGCTGCCTCAACTCATGTGTCTAACTATGCAATTTCCACTTTTCATGTTTTGCCATGTCGTTTTATCTGATGCCTCATTTTACGTCTGCTTTCTTTTGATGTTCTTTTTTCATTCATTCTCTTATTTGTGCATATTACCCTCCCATATGATGCAGCATCTTCACAGTTCCTTATGAGTATATGTTAATTTTCCATGTTGAAAATTTCCTTTCGTTTTGCTTTCTCCTTCAAATTTTGTTACTGTTCCACTCTTTGATTCTTTTCATTTCCATTTTCACCATTTATAGCCAAAAACTTCCCACCTTGCACTATTCTAGATGAATGAAATTACGTTACTTTTACTCTAACGTGGTCCAGAAATTCATCCTTGGGCAGCTTATTTCACGTAGTTCAGTGGCTGAATAAGGCGATACTGCATGTCCATGTACTTTCCGTGACACTTCTTTGTGATTAACAGCCTATTCTAATGTTAATTTGTTACAACGCAGACACAATAGAGATGTCAATTCTTGGTCAAGTTAAAGTATAAAAAATACGGTATAGTTAAGGTACAGTCCCCTGCAGTATTTCTTTTCCTCCTCCTGCCTTCCAATAACCCATAAAGGTATATTCGCTTGAGAGATGTTGCGTGTAGCCAGTATAATCTTTTTTTTTTTTTCTAAAGTTACTTTTAACTAGCTTTCATTTTCCACTATAAAACTATTACAGTGTATTGAGCTACAAATAGAAAGGAAGAGTAATGGATCTGTCGCATGGAAATGTACATTCATCCCATTCAGACCTACCGAAGCACATATATATTAATTTAGGCACACTTACGCATGATTCGGTATAAGTAAATATGGCGACAAGACAGACTTGTGAAACATACGGCATCAACTTAGTTGGTTTCCTAGAAGCTTCATGAATAGATGTGTATTATCTTGCGTCTGATGATCAAAGGTGACTCCCGTGGCACGTAATGGTCTCACGTTCATAACCAGCGCAAAGTTTATTACATTCTCGCCTCACAGTGCCGCTGCCTCCCGCAAACTAAACTAACACTAATGGTAACGTGAGAGAGAGAGGGAGAGAGAGAGAGAGAATTTATGGTGGCACTGTCCGAATGATATATACTAGGAATGTTAGGGTAGAATCAAGAAATATGCAGTGGGGAAGAATATTGGCCACTTAACAGAATGGTGAACGAGAAAACACACACACACACACACACACACACACACACACACACACACACACACACACACACACACACACACACACACACACACACACGCACACAATCCATATAAGACTTTAGGCTTAAAAAAGTGAAACTTCTTACCCTGAGGGGGCACGGTAGCTCAGAGGCAGAGCTTCGGGGTCGGGACCTGGAGGTCGCGAGTTCAAGCCGCGCCCGGAGACTACAGTGCCTGGAGGGGTAGCTCCCTCCTGTAACCTAGCGGGGCGATATGATCCAATCCAGGGTCTAGCTCGGGGGAACGCCATTTCTCTCATTTCTTACCCTGAGGTTTTTTCTACTAAATTGTATTCAAGGCTAGAAGCCTGCAAAAGTTGTTACCTTCAAGAAAAAATAAAAGCAAGATAATAGAGAGCTACATTCAGGACTGTATCCATTCATTTCGAGATGGACACACTGTGTTTAAAAGACTGGGGGTCATAGGCACTAGGAAAGAGAGGCAGGGGAAGACAGTTCCAGAGGTGGTCTGTTGCATACATGAAGGACTGGGACTAACGGTTAACTTTTGCACTAGAAAGTTGGACAGAAAAGGGATGAGAGTTTATTGCTAGACCGATGCTACGCGCCAGTCATAGAGGTGAAGGGATGCAAACAGACAGTTCATAGGAGTAGTGACCAATGAAGAAGTGACAGAAAAGAGATAACGATGCAACAATGCGGCGAAGAGACAGAGGTTGAAGGGAGCTAGTAAGACGAGGAGAGTTAATGAAACGATAAATCCTTGATTCCACCTTGCTGGACAGAGCTGTATATGGGGAAACCTTCTCACAAACGACAGTTGCACTCTTCAGAGGGACGAATAAAATCCGTGTATAAAGTCAACAACTGTGCATGGGTAAAGCAGGCAGAGAGTCGGCTTAGAACATCTAATCTTTTGGAAGCAGATTTTACAAGTGACGTAATATGATCTTTCCATGATAAATCCCGGGATAATGATACTCCCCAAAAATTAGAGGATTTTCCTGTGGTAGATTTTGACAGGTAGAAAGATGTAAAAACGGATTTTTTTATTCATTGAAGACTAGATTATTTTTTATCCCAGTCAGTGATATCAGCCACGTCAGACATTAAATGGGCCATAGCCCATCCCTTGTTTATTGAAGCAACTGCTGAGAGGTGGATGTCAAGCTGATGACAGGAAGAGCTGGAACCCTCGTTTCACCAGCCCTCAGGACCTGTTCCTGACCATCTCCATTTGATGAACATTTTCAGATTAACACAGAAAGTAGGCCATCATACTCTCATAAACCTTTACTTCGTATTGTATACACCACACTACATGCACGTCAGATCTCACACCTTCTATTTCCATCCCCTCATAGCAATGGTTGCTGCAGTATTATCAGCGAATTTGGTGGTACCTCAGATTGCCACCACAGGCAGGGTAGGGCTGGTAGCACAGGGCCCTCCTGTCTGCAGTCAAACAATTATGTTGACAGCGGTTGTTGCAAACAGTAATGCTCTTCAGAGGAGTAGTGTGGGTTTTCCCTTAAATTTTTACTAACATCCGTGGTCTCAGTACCAGTCTGAATTCTATTCACTTTTTATTTCAGTCCGTATCTCCTCTAGCCCTATTCCTCATAGAAATCCAAAATTCCCTCTACTTACATTTTTTTTTATGTGTCCTACTCTGGGCATAGGCTTCACAGTCTGCTCTCAAGGCCCAGTAGTCCTTCTACATACCATACACCTCTACATGACACCACTTCGGCGCTAACACTCACCATCCATATTGAATACATGCTAGGGCTGTCTCATACAGGACTGGAGTATTGGCATTTGCGGGGGTATTTTTACAACATGTCGGTGGGTCTTCTGGTAGATCAGTAAAGTCTGATTCTGTGAAATTCAAATCCTTAGACTGTTCCCTGCCCCAGCGGTGATTTGAAGCTGGGTCCAGTAGGACTACAGGCCACCTCTCTACCGGTTGAGCCACCGCCTCCCCCATTTAGTTTTCCTTGTTACCATCTCTACACAAATTTTTGTAACAAGGGGTTGCACCTGTTATTATATCAAATCAGTACATGTAGTCGGCACTCTTTTAAACTTAACTTCAGCCAACTTTGATAATTCATCATACAAACTAAATTGCCTAAATATTACCAAATATAACTCTAATGTATATTGCTCCTCCAGTGATTCTCCAGAACCCAGCATACGTGACACCATTACCACACAGTTGACCAATCTTAATCTTGCCCTTACCACTGAACTTACCATTTTGGGTGATATTAATGTCAATAATGTAGAGTGGTTATTGCATTCAGCCAAGACTGACGATACTGGTCTAGAATGCAAGCTGTCTGCAAAATCATTTAATCACACGCGATTGATAAGTTAACCAGCCAGAATACCAGATAATCCTGACCATGGCTTTTGACCTATTCCTGACGAACAACCCAGATCAGTTCAGAATAGACTTACTGTCACCACTTGGATCCTCCGACCACAAACTCATCAAAGCGTCATTAGTCAGTTTTCCCCAAACCTCCCCATTTCGAACCAGTCAGACTGACCAGATTGCACTTTGACGGGGCAGAATGGGTGGATTTAGAAATTATTTTGTTGATATTTCATGGTAGTTTTTGTTCTGCACTGACATCAGTCTTACCCAGTCCCATATTAATGACTTGATACAACCCGGTATAGAATTGTTCATACACAGTAATTCATTCATTCATTGCCAGACGCCATGTATCCCAAACGGGGTGGCCAAGGGCTTAGAGTTAATTGTTTTACAGGGAGGGGCACTAATCCTCCACCAACCCCACTTGACACGTAGGGATGCCAACAGCATCTGGTGTTCCCAGGCGGTCACCCATCCAAGTACTAACCAGACCCAGCGTTGCTTAACTTCGCTGATCGGATGGGAAGCGGTGTACTCAGCGTGGTATGGCCGTTGCCTGGACACACTGCGTCTAAATGACGTGAAATCACAGGTAGCAGGAAACACAGTAAACAATTACTAAAAGATTGGACTCTCCCAAATGGCTTCACAGCAATTGTGCCAGAGCAACGACCCAAAAGTCCTTAGTATATAACTTTTACTTAAAATCAAAAGAATCAAAATCTCACAATCAATTTAAAAATGCGAGAAACCATGCAAAAGCACTAACAAATCTCGGTAAGTCAAACTTTCTTCACAACCAAGCATCTAAACAATTTAATAATCCTAAACAATAGAGTATTCTAGTAAATTTTCAGTTGTTTCGATAGCAACTTAGGAAGTCATCACCCATTCCCCCACCAAGATCTTCAGATGAAAACATTATAAATGACTCGCGTGGAAAAGCGAGCATCCTTGCTGGTACGTTTGCCACGAATTCTACCTTAGAGGAAGTTACTCACAACGTCTCTGTACAAGAACGCGACTCTCCCGAAATTGCTACATTTAAGATACAAACTAGATACGCAAGGTAAATCCTAGACAATTTACCAGCCAGTGAAGCTCTAGGTCCAGCTGAAATTCCTCCAATCGTTTTGAAAAAGTGTTCCCCAGAACTTGCTTCTGTTCTAGCTAAATTATTTTGACTACTGTATGCATCCGTAATTTTTCATTCCCTAATCCGTAGAAACACGCCAATATCTACTCAGTCCCAAAGAAAGGAAGTTCCTCTTACCTTTCTGATTACAGACCAGTAACTATGACATCTCTTGGTGAATTATTTGCAACTGTAATTAATATCATAATATTAAACATCTTGACCCCAACAATTTAATTAGTGATAGACAGTTTGTTTTTCGCCATAAGAGATCCACTGTTGATATACTCAATCTCTCGACTCCTGTCATCCATCAGTCAGTTGGCCAACATGGATAAGCCCATGCAGTAGCCCCTGATATTTCTAAAAATTTTGACAGAATGAGGCACCGTTCCCTTCTATCCAAACTCCAGTGCTATGGCCTATCATCTCTTGTTCCACTGATTCCCTCATATCTCAGTGACAGAATGATAAGAATCACGGTAGATGATGTATATTCCAATTTCCACTCGATTAATGTCGTTTAATGCTGACGTGCCACAAGGATCAGTCCTGGCTCCAGCCCTATTCCTGCTTGAAGGATTTCTTACATATCACCCAGAATCCCATTCACTCATCTGCAGATGACTCAACATATCACAGCTCTGTTGCACTAAACACCAATTCACAAAATTTAATATCTCAAATATGCAGTTCATTACAGCAGTCTCCATAAATCAAGACATTTAAGATCACTGAATGGGAACAAAGTAACACTGTTTAATTCAATGCTAGAAAGACCAAATATATACAGTTTACTAATAGACAGATATTGCTTGATTCCTATATTATCCTCAAAGCTACTAATATTCCCCTCTCGAAAATACCGAAATTTCCGGTGTTTCACTTAACAATACCTTCAGATGGACCTATAATGTTAGATCACTTGCTAAAACCTCTTTAAAGAAACTTGGATTATTGTACAGAATCCGCAGTTACATCACTGACGAGCAGTTTGCTATCATTTCTTGAAGTCATGTGCACTCTCTGCTGGAATATTGTTCACCTTTGTGGAGTGGATACGGAGAGGTTGCACTAAGACAACTGGACAAGATTCAAAACAAAGTTGTAAGACTTATAAATACCCTTGTAATTAAAAAGGGAATGGAAATGTTGCCTTCCTTGCATTAATTTACAAGTACTTTTGTTGCAAACTCTCAGACGAAGATGCATCCAATGTGCCACCTCTCCACTCTTTCCTTCGTGGTAAACGGGTATCTGGTAGCGCTCATGACTGGACTCTGCCATATTGCAGAACATCCGCCCATCAGAATTCTCTTATTTCCTGAACTCAGTCTCTCTGGAACTTGGTTCTCCAGAAAAATTTTCCTCCCAAACTTCAACCTACGGCACTTCAAGTCCCACTGTTACAGATTTTTTTTTTTTTTTTTTTTTTTTTAATGAATGGAGGACATCTGTTATCTGGTTTATGGATTATTTTTTTATCTGATTGTTTTTCCTTCCTCTGTTCATCTTCTGTAAAAAAAATAAATAAATAAATAAATACAAAATAAAGATGGACGTTCCGGGAAGTTTATGGAAAGGTGAAGGATGGAGTCATCAGCGTATATGCAGATAATAGTAGATGTACAGCTTAGGTCATTGATGAATAGAAGGAAGAGAGTTGGTGATAGGACAGAGACCTGAGGAACACCACTATCGTTAGTTCTAGGGGAAGAACGGTGGTCGTCTGCAACAGCGGCTATAGAACGACCAGAAAGGAAGGTATAGATGTAGGCACAGATTAAAGGATGGGAACTATAAGCCGGTTGTTTGGAAATTGAAACTTTACGACAGACTCGATCGAAAGCCTTTGAGATGTCAAGTGCAATGGCAAAGCTTTCGCCAAAGTTCCGAAAGGAGGATGATCAGGAGTCTGAAAGGAAGATGAGAAGATCGCCAGTGAAGCATCCCCGGCAGAACCCATACTGACAATCAGAAGGAAGTTTAGGCTAGGAAAGATGCTTTAATTACTTTTTGCCGTTAAGAATAGGTTATAAATTTTAGAAAAGCAGGATGTTAAAGCAACGGGGCGTTAGTTAAAGGGCTGGGGATGGTCACCCTTCTTTTGGACAGGCTAAATGAGAGCAAACTTCAGCAAGAAGGAAAGGTGCAAGTTGACAGAGGAAGGCGAAGGAGTTTTCCTAGGCAAGGTGTAAGCACAGAAACACAGTTCTTGAGGACATCAGGAGGGACTCAGCCCATACGCCTTGTTATAACTGAGGTCAGTGATGGCAGAAAACATATGAATTGAAGAAATTTTCATGTCAGCCATGGGGAAGTCAGAGGGGAGAAGTGATGGAGTAGCAGCACCGGAATCATCTCTGGTGGAAGTCGAGGAGAAAGTGTGAGGGAAGAGTGTTGCTCTATCAGTAGAAGCAGCAGCTACAGAATCATAGCGGAAAAGAGGAGGGAAGGATGATGAAGTAATGTTGTTAGAAAGGTTTTTGTCAAGGTTCCAGAAAAAGCGGGAAGAATTTGAGTCAGTGTGTAGAACATTTAGTACGAATGAGCGAAGGACAGACTTCGCATGGTTCCTGGCAGAGACATAAACAAGATGAGATTCAAGGGTGAGCTAGCTCCAGTACTTTTTGAAGGCCCTCTCCTTGTTGTGGACAGCATAAGAGCAAGCATAATTAAAACTAGATTTGTTTGCATTAGTCACAGGATAAGAGAATGGAATGTATGTTCCCTTGCCCGAGTGAATACCCTCCATACTGCACAAGGTAAACGGGGATGGGTCTCGGTCATGTAAGCAATAAGCATTCCAGGGAAAATCAAACAAGTACTGCCTGTGGACCTCTCAATCAGCTGCTCCAAAGTGCCAAAGCCGCCGTCTCTTGAGAGGGTCCACAGGTCTTTCTGGAGTGATAGATAGGTTAAGACTATAAGGTTGTGATCGGAGGAGCCCAACGGAGAGAAAAGACTAACAACATAAGCAGAAGGATTAGTTGTATGGAAAAGGTCAGGTGTGTTGGAACTCGCTCTAAGACTGTCAGGGATATGGGTAGGGTGCCATACAAGCTGCTCTAGGTCATTAAGGATAGAAGAGATGTAGGTTTGTTCACCTGGTGGATCAGTGAAAGGAGAGTAGAGTCAGAGGTGGTGGTGAACAATGAAATCACCTAGAAAGGAGACTTCAGAGAGAGGAGAAGTTGATAGGATGTGATCCTTCTTAGAAGTAAGATATTTTTATTCACATACTAGAAGTCTTATAGTCAAGGTTCTTAATAAAAGTATACATGCAACTCATTCAGTCCGTAACGTCTCTCCTAAGCTGAATATAAAATCCTACGATGGAAGTAGAATTAAATTTCAAATACGGTGCTTAACTGCAGTGAAGAGGATAAAGAAGAAGGCTGTCAAGAATAATCCATGGAGGTCAGAGGATGTGATGGATGGTATTGGTTGCAGGTGTAGGAGATTTTTTTTTTTTTTTTTTAGCACCGATCGTAACGATAATGGTTGCAGCAACACATTAGAGCCAGAGTGATGGCAAATACGAGGTGGAAGATGGACGACGTTGGAAGTTAGGTACGTATGAAAGAAGATTCAAAAGTTAGGAGGAAAAAGATTTGCAACGTTAGATAGTAGCTGTAAAGGACCCAGAATTGAAAGTTAAAAATAAGCACAAAAATGAAATAATTAGTGTTGGAACATTTTTTTTTTTCTATTTTCCGATGAAACATATTATTGTCTGTTTTGTGAAAAGAAACTCACGAATCCTGTTCATACTCACATTTCAGTCTATCTCAAATAGCGTATTCTTCAGTTCTTGTGTTTCATGCATCTTTGTTCTCCAGATGCTTTGTTTATACATTCTCCCCATGTGTTCCATTTAGCAATTCTGGATCAGTTTGAATTTCATTTTATGCATCCTTTCATAACACTCTAGCTATCACAAACTAGCTTTTTTCTTCTCTCGCTCATCCCACTCTCCAAGCGTCTCACTGATGAACTCATCACCTTCACAATCACCGCTTTTCTTCTTCACACTAGTGATTTCTGCAGTTTAGTGGCATACTGTTTGTATATCCTTCCAAATCAGGCCATAGGTATCTCTGGCAGAATATGCCTTCAAGGATGTAATATCTGTTTATGTACCTCAATCGTGCTCTCTGCATCACTGCTTTACGTCGGTAATTTTCTTTTGCAAATAAGGTCAAAGAAAATATAATCCTATGTCAAAGTTTTCCGTTCAGATAACAGCTAAACCAAAGATTGTCATTATCAGTTCAATGTGAAGGATTCCTAAACTTGTAACTTGATAGGCCCGGTGACATAAGCAGAGACTGAATGGCTGGGGACGACTGTTTCAGAGCTGACCAGTTCTGTACAGGAAGAACTGAAAATTTTTAAACACTTCTAGTGTTAGAATTGGAGAGAAAGAGGCTAAAGTGGGTGAGCTGATGGGTGATGTGCGCATGCCGTAATGAAGGACGCATATTTACTAAGATTTCAGCAAAACAGTCATTTCTGTAACAGACGTACACGAAGGTTACAAACTAATGTACTATTGCAATGTAGGGAAAAAAAATGAAGATTCAGTAAGGAAAAGGGACATGTTTCATTCGTGAAAGCTGTGCTGAACGTAAATCCTGGTTATGGGAGAGAGAACGGGTAGGTAAGACGGGGATGTGAATGTTTTCCTCAGTACAAATACAATAGAAAATACAAATAATCCTCAAATATGCAAAAACCAAGGAGTGCCAGCGGAAATCTCTCTACTTGCATCTGCTTCATCATGGCTGCCACTTAATATAACGGAGGAGCCCAGCCAAAGATAAATGACGTATTAGTGGAGCATTAGAGAAAATCCTGCTGCCAGTAATGAGTGATACAGAAAATACATCAAATAGTTGTCAATTAACATAAAAGATAGTTTCCATACTCGCATTTATGGCGACCACTTCACTAACCAGCCACACAGTTCCGAAAAGAGAGATACAACAAGCAGTAGCACAGCCAAATTCACACCTCGACTCTGTATCCATTCAGAACTTATGCATTTTCCTTCAACGGACAGAACTATTAGGAAGACGAATTTCAGATGGCGGGAGCACAATTACAGAGAGCCTTTAGGAGGATCATCCGGAAATCAGATTATACACAGCTTCATCTCAGTGTTTTTACATGACCAGTCTCTCATCTTCCCAGACAACACCTTTGACTGCCATAGAGAATAGTAACAAAGGCCAACAGACAGCAGACTTCACTCACGACATATCTATGCGAGAAATTCAAATGATTCTTTGCAACTTGTGGCCAGGATCGCACACACAGAAAAGAAGAAACTTTGGACATATATGCAATGAACACAGGTACACAGATATTTCAAAGATTCGACTTCAGGAACGGAATGCAGTAAGAGAAAATGGAGAATCAAAGACTGTAGAAAGAAGTTGGAGCCATGTAAAAGCGTAGCAGTTAATGACTTAGAAGTAAGCACAGACTACCAATGAGGAAGAAAAATGCGTGACTCAAGTTTGGCAGACTAAGGGAAATTCTGAAGAAAGGAATGGGAGAAAATGGGTGAGAACAGGGATAATTTTATATCAGAGACAAAATTAAGAAGCAATCGATTCAAAATCAATAATCAAAACAATAAAATTAAAGGTTCTGTTAAGAATAAGCGTAAAGACAAAATACTGTCTAAGCAGGAAGACACATAAGCCAAGAACATTTCACGCTTACGTAAAGTTTTTTTTTTCCTGTATATTTTTCGGTTTTGTTTACATCATCACTTATTTGGCTCACTGCGGGACGGTAATTTCTCTTCGAATGGAGAGTGATAGATAAATAAACTCATGCCGATGCTGAAGAAGTGCGAATGAGGAACTTGTGTCTGTGGAAAGTTTTATGTTTGTGAGTGTCAAAGTGTTGCGCTGGCTTTGGGTGTGGCAGAGTTTGTAGAATGACATGGTGGAAACATTATGAATGTAAGTGAAAGAGGATATTAGCAGTATTCATTTTAAAGTTCCGCCACGGTACGGGTTCGAACCGTGGATTCGAGACACACACGAGATGAGTAGCCTGCTCTAACTAACGAGCCACCGCAGCTGCACCCTTTATTCAATTATATCCCTTTGGGCTTCAACTGGATTGCAGGAGAGAAGTCAAGGGTGCTGTGGCCTACTGGTGGCTCCTTCTCCTCCCTCCTGTGTCCCGTCTTCTTCTCCCCCCCCCCCTCTTTCCATCCCCTCTCTCGTCTCTTCCCTCATTTCTTCGCTTTCCTCCCTCCTCTTTCCCTTATCCTCCATCTTATATCCAATTTCTTCACACACCTCTCGGTTTTCTTCTATCTTCTTTTTGGTCTCTACTATCCCCCCTCTCTTCTCTTTCCTCTTTTCTCCCGTTTTCTCCTTCCTCCCTGCTACCTCCCGTCCTTTGCCATCTCTCTTCTACCTTTTCCCTTCTTTCTTTATGTACACTAGCGCACCACAATCTCTAGCCCACCTGAGTTTGGGCCGGAGATATGGCTCGGATCCTTTCTGGACGACAGCCCACTCAAACTATCACAAGGCCAGACACGCACGAACACATATGCTTCGAAAAATAGAAAAGAGTCCTGACTCACTGTCTGTCATGTAAACCGTACAACTCTTGCTGTTGTTATACTATGCAATAATATTTTGGCTGCAAAAATATCAATATATTTCTTTACTGCATTTTAATTCCTCAAATATTACCTTAAACAGGGACACATTGGAATATACCCATAAGTTTTTAAGAATTACGAATCAAACGAAGCACTTCCATACCACCCAGTGAACACACAAGTATTCAGTGTGTGTGTGTGTGTGTGTGTGTGTGTGTGTGTGTGTGTGTGTGTGTGTGTGTGTGTGTGTGTGTGTACTGTAACATCAAGATTCTTCCTCAGTAATTGTTTCTTTAATGCGATTACTCGTATCTGTTGTGTATAATTATCTAGCACGAAAATCTGATAAGCTTAACGTTAGTGAAAGTTCATTATGATCGTGATTCCTCCTAAAGCTCAGTGTTTCCTTCACACTCATTCTTCATTCTTACAGTCATTTAGCCGTGTATGATAATCTCATTAAAATGGTTATGCTTTTCAGATATAAATTATTATTTCACATTATATAGAATCGACAGTGTTGTATAACACGAGCGTTGGATAATGAGATAACACCGTATTCATATTTGTCATGTTTATTAAATACAGTTCACGAAAATTTTAGACAATTATTATAAGTATCCCAAAAATTTTAGACAATAATTACAAGTATCCCAAACACTTTAGACATAAAATAGAAACTACCAGTATGCAGTGTGCAACTACCAGCCCTGCAACACAATAACATTATCAAACATATATCACGTGTAATATAGTTACATGACAAGGCCTCTATCGCTGAAATACCTGTTGGACCTAGTTTAGTATTCTGTCCAGCCTCCATTTGCTTCTATGACTTTCTGTAGTCTTGTAGGCATGGATTCTACTAAATTGCTACATATGTTCGGCCTGTTTCTTATTCCCTCCCATACCAATCTTGCCTTGCGCCTCACTGCCTCCCTAGTTTTTTCCTCCACACCCCATTCCTGAACCATAAATGCCCAGAGATTCTCTATTGGATTGCAGTCTGCTCCTTTAGGAGGCCAATCCAACAGAATAATTTCAGGGTGAGCCTCGAACCAACGCCTGACCGTACGACATGTATGAATTGGGCTACGGTCTTGCACCATATATATGGGCTGTGGTTCAGGAATTGCATAAGCCCGCACCGATGGGATAAAGGAGGTCTCTAATGTATTTATATATTATTCTCCATTCATGTGCCCCTCAATGTCGACAGTTCACCTACACCTCCCCACCACATCCATCCATGGAGGGAGGTTGTCACACGCCCACTTTTTGATAACTCCTGAATGTTTCTACGCACATACCTCGTATTACGCAATCTCCAACACTGGCAAGTGGCTGTCGAGACAGACGTGAAACACTTTTCATCTGTGAAAAAAAAGAAAAACAACAATTTCCAAAAGTCAACCCCCACATTCACATATGTCTGGGCAAACGTTTGACGTGCCTCTCGCTGCGCCTATGTTAAAGTTTCCTTGTGGGCTGGTGTGAAACACCGTAGCCCACTCTCCTGTAACCATCGTCTGGTGGTTATCGGGTGACAGTGAAGTCCGGTTGTATTTGTTATGCTCACGGCATTTGATAGTGGTGCTCTCTCTGCTTCTCTTCTTATCAGTTCATCCTCCTCAGATGTGGTGACTCTTGGTCCACCTGGTCGGGGCCGGGTGAGCACGTGACCCTCCTCTTGATATCGTCTCAGCCAAAGCCTAACAGTATCTCTAGAGATACCGAGGAGGAGACCTATCTCCCGTATCCCCTTCCCTGCCTCGTGATAAGCAACAATCCTGGTGCTATGGGAGATAACCTCTGGACGGTTAGCCCTCGTTCGTGGTGGCCTCACACGACGTCGTGGCTGAACATCCATAACTGTTTCTATAGAGCGATAAAATAGACATAAGTAACACCTATGCATTGGTTAGCTTTAATCAGATTTTAATAAAGTGTGGCTTAAGCCACAAGAAGTTTATGAAGGTGACAGTGGTTCATTCAAATCGTCGAATATCAAAGTATGAGTGCTGTTACCCTGTTACCGTTAAGCTACAGCCTATTTTCAATATTTACACATTTAGCTTGCCTGTATATATCATAATGGTTGGACTACTGGATTAGTTGCTCATCGACAGAAGGCCAGATTTTTTAGCTGTAGGACTTGGTTCTTAATAATAACTATTAACAAATCAGAGGATATTTTATTATCTAAACCCCACAATATTTTTTTTTCTTAATAGGGCATTAGGCCTAACACCAAAGGATCATTAAGGTGGGAGAATAACTCTAGTAGCAAAGATGCGGTGCAGGTATGGAGTGTAAGAGAGTAGAAATGTGTGGGCGTGTTTATATCTCTATCTCTATCTCTCTCTCTCTCTCTCTCTCTCTCTCTCTCTCTCTCTCTCTCTCTCTCTCTCTCTCTCTCTCTCTCTCTCTCTCTCTCTCTCTCTCTATAAATATATATATATATATATATATATAAATATATATATATATCTATCTATCTATCTATATCTGTCTATCTATCTATCTATCTCTGTCTATCTATCTATCTATCTCTGTCTATCTATCTATCTATCTCTCTCTATCTATCTCTCTCTATCTCTATCTCTCTCTCTCTTCTATCTCTCTCTCTCTATCTCTATCTCTCTCTCTCTCTCTCTCTCTCTATCTCTATCTCTCTCTATCTCTATCTCTCTCTCTCTCTCTATCTATCTATCTCTCTCTATCTATCTCTCTCTCTCTCTCTCTATATATATAAATATCTATATCGATCTATCTATAGATCTATCTATATCTATCTATAGATCTATCTATATCTATCTATAGATCTATCTATATCTATCTATAGATCTATCTATAGATCTATCTATATCTATCTATAGATCTATCTATAGATCTATCTATAGATCTATCTATATCTATCTATAGATCTATCTATATCTATCTATAGATCTATCTATATCTATCTATATCTATCTATAGATCTCTCTATAGATCTATCTATAGATCTCTCTATAGATCTATCTATAGATCTCTCTATAGATCTATCTATATCTCTCTATAGATCTATCTATAGATCTCTCTATATCTCTATCTATAGATCTCTCTATATCTCTATCTATAGATCTCTCTATATCTCTATCTAGATCTCTCTATATCTCTCTATAGATCTATCTATAGATCTATCTCTCTATCTATAGATCTCTCTATCTATAGATCTATCTCTCTATCTATATCGATCGATCTATCTATCTATCTATCTATATCGATCGATCAATCTATCTATCTATCTATATCGATCGATCTATCTATCTATCTATCTATATCGATCGATCTATCTATCTATCTATCTATATCGATCGATCTATCTATCTATCTATCTATATCGATCGATCTATAGATCTATCGATCTATATCGATCGATCGATCTATATCGATCTATCGATCTATATCGATCGATCGATCTATATCGATCTATCGATCTATAGATCTATCTATCTATCTATATCGATCTATCGATCTATAGATCTATCTATCTATCTATATCGATCTATCGATCTATAGATCTATCTATCTATCTATATCGATCTATCGATCTATAGATCTATCTATATCGATCTATCGATCTATAGATCTATCTATCTATCTATATCGATCTATCGATCTATAGATCTATCTATCTATCTATATCGATCTATCGATCTATAGATCTATCTATCTATCTATATCGATCTATCTATCTATAGATCTATCTATCTATCAATATCGATCTATCTATCTATAGATCTATCTATCTATCTATATCGATCTATCTATCTATAGGTCTATCTATCTATCTATATCGATCTATCTATCTATAGATCTATCTATCTATCTATATCGATCTATCTATCTATAGATCTATCTATCTATCTATATCGATCTATCTATCTATAGATCTATCTATCTATCTATATCGATCTATCTATCTATAGATCTATCTATCTATCTATATCGATCTATCTATCTATAGATCTATCTATCTATCTATATCGATCTATCTATCTATAGATCTATCTATCTATCTATATCGATCTATCTATCTATAGATCTATCTATCTATCTATATCGATCTATCTATCTATAGATCTATCTATCTATCTATATCGATCTATCTATCTATAGATCTATCTATCTATCTATATCGATCTATCTATCTATAGATCTATCTATCTATCTATATCGATCTATCTATCTATAGATCTATCTATCTATCTATATCGATCTATCTATCTATAGATCTATCTATCTATCTATATCGATCTATCTATCTATAGATCTATCTATCTATCTATATCGATCTATCTATCTATAGATCTATCTATCTATCTATATCGATCTATCTATCTATAGATCTATCTATCTATCTATATCGATCTATCTATCTATAGATCTATCTATCTATCTATATCGATCTATCTATCTATAGATCTATCTATCTATCTATATCGATCTATCTATCTATAGATCTATCTATCTATCTATATCGATCTATCTATCTATAGATCTATCTATCTATCTATATCGATCTATCTATCTATAGATCTATCTATCTATCTATATCGATCTATCTATCTATAGATCTATCTATCTATCTATATCGATCTATCTATCTATAGATCTATCTATCTATCTATATCGATCTATCTATCTATAGATCTATCTATCTATCTATATCGATCTATCTATCTATAGATCTATAGATCTATCTATCTATATCGATCTATCTATCTATAGATCTATAGATCTATCTATCTATATCGATCTATCTATCTATAGATCTATAGATCTATCTATCTATAGATCTATCTATCTATAGATCTATAGATCTATCTATCTATAGATCTATCTATCTATAGATCTATAGATCTATCTATCTATAGATCTATCTATCTATAGATCTATAGATCTATCTATCTATAGATCTATAGATCTATCTATCTATCTATCTATAGATCTATCTATCTATAGATCTATCTATCTATCTATCTATAGATCTATCTATCTATAGATCTATCTATCTATCTATCTATAGATCTATCTATCTATAGATCTATCTATCTATCTATCTATAGATCTATCTATCTATAGATCTATCTATCTATCTATCTATAGATCTATCTATCTATATCTATCTATCTATCTATAGATCTATCTATCTCTATCTATCTATCTATAGATCTATCTATCTCTATCTATCTATAGATCTATCTATCTCTATCTATCTATAGATCTATCTATCTCTATCTATCTATCTATAGATCTATCTATCTCTATCTATCTATCTATAGATCTATCTATCTCTATCTATCTATCTATAGACCTATCTATCTCTATCTATCTATCTATAGATCTATCTATCTCTATCTATCTATCTATAGATCTATCTATCTCTATCTATCTATCTATAGATCTATCTATCTCTATCTATCTATCTATAGATCTATCTATATCTATCTATCTATCTATAGATCTATCTATATCTATCTATCTATAGATCTATCTATCTATCTATAGATCTATCTAGATCTATCTATCTATCTATAGATCTATCTATAGATCTATCTATCTATCTATAGATCTATCTATAGATCTATCTATCTATCTATAGATCTATCTATAGATCTATCTATCTATCTATAGATCTATCTATAGATCTATCTATCTATCTATAGATCTATCTATCTATCTATAGATCTATCTATAGATCTATCTATCTATCTATAGATCTATCTATAGATCTATCTATCTATCTATAGATCTATCTATAGATCTATCTATCTATCTATAGATCTATCTATAGATCTATCTATCTATCTATAGATCTATCTATAGATCTATCTATCTATCTATAGATCTATCTATAGATCTATCTATCTATCTATAGATCTATCTATAGATCTATCTATCTATCTATAGATCTATCTATAGATCTATCTATCTATCTATAGATCTATCTATAGATCTATCTATCTATCTATAGATCTATCTATAGATCTATCTATCTATCTATAGATCTATCTATAGATCTATCTATCTATCTATAGATCTATCTATAGATCTATCTATCTCTATCTATCTATCTATAGATCTATCTATCTATCTATAGCTCTATCTATCTATCTATAGATCTATCTATCTATCTAGATCTATCTATAGATCTATCTAGATCTATCTATCTATCTAGATCTATCTAGATCTATCTATCTATCTAGATCTATCTAGATCTATCTATCTATAGATCTATCTATAGATCTATAGATCTATCTATAGATCTATCTATAGACCTATCTATAGATCTATCTATAGATCTATCTATCTATCTATAGATCTATCTATCTATCTATAGATCTATCTATCTATATCTATCAATCTATCTATCTATATCTATCGATCGATCTATCTATCTATAGATAGATCTATCTATCGATCGATCTATCTATCTATAGATAGATCTATCTATCGATCGATCTATCTATCTATAGATAGATCTATCTATCGATCGATCTATCTATCTATAGATCTATCTATAGATCTATAGATCTATCTATAGATCTATCTATAGATCTATAGATCTATCTATAGATCTATCTATCTATATCTATCTATAGATCTATCTATAGATCTATCTATAGATCTATCTATAGATCTATCTATCTATAGATCTATCTATCTATAGATCTATCTATCTATAGATCTATAGATCTATCTATAGATCTATAGATCTATCTATCGATCTATCTATCTATCGATCTATCGATCTATCTATCTATCTATCTATCGATCTATCTATCTATCTATCTATCGATCTATCTATCTATCTATCTATAGATCTATCTATAGATCTATCTATCTATCTATCTATAGATCTATCTATCTATCTATAGATCTATCTCTCTCTCTCTCTCTCTCTCTCTCTCTCTCTCTCTCTCTCTCTCTATATATATATATATATATATATATAATATACAGTATATACACACACAGTTTCAATAATTGCAAGAAAGATGATTTTACTTACCCAATAAGCACTGGATACATACTGTAACTGCTGGCCTTCTCTCACCCACAACATCAGGTCGATATTATCCGTTTCATTTGCTCACCTATATGCAGATGCTTCAGATCTTCAATTCGGAACTCCAGTGAGTGGAAAGTTACTCTCACTACCTTGTCTTTTATGACAACATTATGAACGGTATGCAATGAAATTTAATTTTTTTATCAATATAGAGTAATTACAGTCACCTATGTATCCATGCTGAATACCATTAACAAAAGTAAGGTGAGATTAACATGACAATGAACAAGATTTGAAAAGTATATAACTTGAGTAATACTGTGTCTGTGGCCCCGAAACACCAACAGTGTGTCTCCTCTCCGTATGAATAGATGGGATTATTGTAAGATAAAATTGAGAATGTATAAAATGTTAGTTGAGTAATTCATAGGAAATTATTGTTTTTTTTAAATATATGCTTTAAATTGTAAATACATTTTGTCATCCTTACACACATTATTGGAAATATAACACAATAAACGGTCACTATGTTGCGGTGGAAGCATCATCATTTTTAGCAACTGTGCTTAGACGGTCACTTAGGTGAACCTATACTCATATTGTCTGATAATTCTCTCTCTCTCTCTCTCTCTCTCTCTCTCACACACACACACACACACACACACACACACACACACACACACACACACACGCTGGCGCGCGCCGAATAAACCTCTGGGTTCAGTTGCTGATTTTGAAGCGTGTTGTTTGATTAATAATTTCTTAAATCCTCTGGCAATATTCTTTCGTGTGCTTGTTCAGTGTAAATGTTGGTGAAAGTAAAATGCAATAATTACATATATTAATATTATTCACACAACCAAAATATGATTGCGTAGCATAAAAAAGACGAAATAATTATACATGACAAACAGAGAGTCAAGCTTGTATCGTTTCAAAACGTATGTTCGTGCGTGTGTAGCCTCTTATAGTTTGAGTGGGCCTCCGTCCAGAAAGGATCCGCTCCATATTCCCGGCCCGGCACGGGTGGGCTATAGATTGTGGTGCGCGAGTGTACCTCTAACAACGGGTGAAGGTGGCATGGAATGCCTCTCAATTCAATGGTCGACAGACTCTCCCTCATTTTCTTGATAGCTTCTTGTGAAATAGGACGTCATTTTTATTATAATCTTGTAGTATCTGACTGCTTTTTAACTTGGCCTAGGCTTCTCGAACAGGAAGGAATGGATACAGCCCTAAGTGACTCAAGGGGCTGATTAGATATGGACAAATTGCCTAGAAGCAATAGCAATGCACTAAAAACGTCATCATCTGGTTGAAAGGGCGAAACAGATTTTCCGCTGAGCTGTTCTTCCTTCTGCATCAAAGGTCTTTGGTTGGCTACATTCAGTATTGCAGCCTTTGCCGCCATCAACCTCTGTGTCTACATTGGGTAGAAAGAAATCTTTAGAGCGGCGTGTTAGTTGATGCCATTTGGTTACGTAGTGATTATTACTGGTAGGCAATACATTTTTAGCATAATATTTCCTTAGTTCCCTGAAAGTGGGATGAGCTAGGCAACTAGGTAACACTCAGTGTGTGACAGAATTTGAAGGATGCAGTTATATTGATTTTTCAAATGGTATTAATAAAGCAACAAACAATTGGCTAATTCAAACTGTGTGCTTCTTTTAACATATAACTTGTCTTCTCTAAGAGAAGTAATTATCAAGGTGTGTGACAGAATTTGAAGGATGCAGTTATATTGATTTTTCAAATGGTATTAATAAAGCAACAAATAATTGGCTAATTCAAACTGTGTGCTTCTTTTAACATATAACTTGTCTTCTCTAAGAGAATTATCAAGGTACAGTCAGGGAAAGTTCCGCATTACCCACCTCTCGAAGCACTGGTGTGAGACGGATGAATGTGAAGCGGCAGCCAGCCCTCATGTGTCTGGTAACTGTGAGTGTGAAGGAGGAGAAGGCGGGGGATTGGGGACACAGGAGGGTTTGGTAATAGGTTGGGAATCACGTGTAAGTCTGCATTGTATGTATGTTTGAGTTACCTTAGTACGGGTAGATGACAGTATGATGCTTGCATTTTATTTAAAAAATTACATAGATGTCTGTAGAGTTAATATTGTCAGGAAAGATACGGAAGTTTGCTGGGTTCGGACAGAGGTTTGAATGTTTTCATTCCCTCTAACATGAGACGTTTCCCCAGGAGATACTCGTAACGATATAACAGAGATTTATATTTTGGGTCGACTCGAAAACAAAGACACTATATTATATGTATCTATTTGTCTGTGTCTGTCAGCCAGTCTGTCTGTCTGTCTGTCTGTCAGCCAGTCTGTCTGTCTGTCTGTCTGTCTCTGTCTGTCTGTCTGTCTGTCTGTCTGTCTCTCTCTCTCTCTCTCTCTCTCTCTCTCTCTCTCTCTCTTCTTGTAAATTTGTTTATTTATCCTCTGTCGTCCACTATAAACATCCGCCTGCGAACATTCCTAGTGTTATTCTGGTTATTATTAATCTCGAACTAGAGTCTAGGGTAGTGTGCAATAATAATTAAAAAAAAAAAAACTATATGAGCAATTAACAGACTTTTCGTTTTCCTTTAGAAAGAATGACATGGGAAGTCCCAATTACAAGATCAGTCTCTGTAACTATCACTCCTATCGACCATTACGAAACGAAGGCAAAGAAGCATACCTTTGACAGTAAACATATAATATATATGCAGTAATGTAGACAGACTCAGAGAACAGTGTGATACCATACAAACAACAAACCTCTTTTGCACTTTGAGAATACGTCGGACGCATTATCATTGGCTACTGATACTGTGACGTGAGCAACTCTCCAAACCCTCCCACCCCCGGCCACCCTCCCTTCCACTCACAGTTACCAGACATGTGGGGTCTGGCTGCTGCTTCGTGACTCTTCGTCGACCACCAATGCTCCGAACATTGGGCAATGCGGAACTTTCCCTGACTGTACATATTCTCTGTCATAAGTCCAGGAAAGTCAGTAAAATATTATGATGCTAAATGAACCGCTTAACTACCGCATGCAGATCACATTTTATTCTTTCTGACGGTAGAAGAGCCCAGTATAAGTGTCAGGGCTCCTTACTAATAGTTTCAACAGGCTATCTTTCTTCCCTTGCTGGAGTCCATAAAAAATGTGCTTTTGTGTAAGAGTAAACCTCGAAATACAATTTGAATGAAGTTTTCATTGTGTGTGTGTGTGTGTGTGTGTGTGTGTGTGTGTGTGTGTGTGTGTGTGTGTGTGTGTGAAAGATAGAGACATGAGACTAAAAAATAATGTGGAGAAAAATAACGCATATTTACCGAAAATTTAAACTTTATTTTGAATATGCATGCGAAAATGCGGGAATCGGTAAGGGAAAAGTAAAAAAGAAATTACTGAAGAAGTAGGATGAATGCTATCAGAGCTGTTTAAATAAGAAATAAGTGAAAAGGCTATACACATTTGATGAATGGGATCGGTGAGAGCAGAGCGACATAAGACATTTGGGTTGGGTGTATTCAATAAAGCACTGTGATGACCAAGTTTGTTAATGGAAGAAGTAAACAGTACTCTGGAAAAGCCTAAGAGTGGGAAGGCAATTGATGACGCTGAGTTGTATGCAGGAATGACATATTATTGACTGCAGTAAACTGTTTGTGAGAAATATATTAAGAAGTCTGGACGAGTTTGAGTCTTACCAGTGGCAGAGGAGGAGGAGGTGGAGGAGGAGAGAGTGGAAGAGGACCAGAAAGAAGAAGAAGAAGAAAGGAGATTTATTATTGTTGCCCATTTACATAACAAGGGTTATCGAGGCACATAAACTTTCCCCTGTCAACCAGCAATTATCGATGTTGCAACCAGGTCTCCAGTGGTATTTCTGGGTGAACAGAAGCAAGGGAGGAGAGGAGGAGGAATGTTAGACTGTACACCACCAAATTCCCTCCTGCCCTTTGTTGGCTGGGTTTCAATATAACCAAAGGACGGTGACAACATTTGCCAAATTTATTTATGCCGCCTTCCTTCCACCTAACCCATCAACTTCATTGGCTTTTCAGCCTATGCACTGCAATGCCGTAATTATAAATTGCATTCATGCTATCTCCACACCAATGTATGCAGCTTTGGAGAGACAACTGGTAGTGAAGGATATAAACACTGCTATTAATCCACGCAAATGGAGAGACAACTGGTAGTGAAGGATATAAACACATTCACAATAAACTCACACCAGTGGAGAGGCAACTGGTAATGAAGGATATACACACATTCGCCATTAACCCATTCAGTACACAAATTCTTCCCCTTAACCTGAAAAACATCGCAAGGAGGAAGGAAAAAAGGCGGATGAATAGGTTAACGAATATAGTTTGATAATTTAATTCTCCATGTTGTGCTTGCTTCTTTCACACGATTTTATTTAGGTTTGGAAGAATTTCTTACACTGAAAGCATTAAACAGGGCTGCATCAACTGCAGGGAATTTGTGTAACCAGTGGTTTCTTGAAATTCCTAGTAAATTTGTGAAATGAGTTTAAAGTGGGGTGGGTAAATTTAGGTTAGGTTAATTGAGGCTGCGGTTAGGTTAGGCTGGGATAATCTAGGTTAAGTTTAGGTTATGTTAAGCTACGTTAGTTTGGTAAGCTTAGGTTAGATTACTTTGGATGAACACTTACCATTACTTAACATTCATCTAATTGAATCTAGCCTAACCTAACCTAACTAACCCATGGTAACATAACCTAACTTAACATAGATTATCCCAGCCTAATTCAACCGCAACCTAAATTAAGCTAGCCTAAATTAACCCATCCCAATTTAAACTCACATCACGATTTCACCAGGGACTTTTTGAAATCTCTGGTTACACAAAATCCCTGAAACATATCCAACCCCTCCCGATCGATGGATTGATAAATCTCCCTAACTGAACAAAATCATTACACTGTATCAAAAATAAGATGAAAACTACGTCACCGGATGCAAAGGGCTGAGTTCAACAAGGCCTGAAAACATTTTAAGCAATAAAAATTCGGATAAGAAGTACTATATACACGTATTACTGCAAGTTATCACCTGTTTGGGGGGGGGGGAGAAGTTGAAATGTTAGCATTATGCGATTAAGAATTGTCTAAAATAAATATAATATTCTGCAATAAGGAGTAATATGGCAAGAATAAGTAGACTGCATCACTATTTAAACACACACACACACACACACACACACACACACACACACACACACACACAGTGCAATGGAGATGATGCACATCCATAGTACTTCTTTTTTTGCACCGCTCTCTGGCTCAGTGGTAGTGTTGTCGCTTGCCATCTGGTAGACGGGAGTTCGCGCCTCGCTCAGGTTGCGAAAAGTTTCACTAAGTGTGTGGTTGCTGTCCCCCTTGAGCAAGGGAACGGATGTGTGCATGTGTGAAGGTCACAGCCTTGCCCTTAGACAGGAGTGTATGAGCTCTCATCTTCCTTCCGGGAGGGTAAAAACTGATGATCACGACCATCAAGTGATCCTGACCGACCCGGTGAATTACACAAAGATTGTTCTGTTATGAGCCAGTTCGGCTAAATCGAGACGGTCTGTACTTTCTAGTCACTACCGTGCTTGAAATACCGGTATTCGTTAAGTGCATATAACTGAAATACATGTTACTCTTTTCGAACAACATTTTTTTATAACAAAACATCGAGTCATGTCATAAAACACACAAAAACTTATCCAATCACTAGGTCTTCCACACTTCACTAGCAGTTGAGGAATCTATAAATAAACCTGCTTGACGTTATAAGCGTTTCTGTACGCATTTTGTATACACACGATTTCTAGATACAAATTGATTGTGTCATTCTACAATTCAGGAATTTTTTTACCAAGGATTTCGATGGCTTCAAGAGATTGTTTCACATGTGCTGACGTACTGAGTGTTGAGTGAGCCAGGAGGAAAGAGGGTAGTGTCATCGGAGAAAGGGGACATGTCTATTGTCCATTACCTTTACTATCTCCGCCAAGGAGGTTATGTTTTACCCCGCGCTGGTTTATTTGTTTGTTTGTTTGTCTGTCGGCATGTCTGTTGGCAGGATTATTCAAAAATGTATGAACGGAATTTGGTGAAATTTTGTGGAACGTTGGGCCATGGGCCAAGGAATAAATGAATTTTGGGCCGGGTCCGGATCGGTAGTATCCCGCACAATATATCCAAAAGTTCTCAATAGATTTCATTGACATTTTGTGGAAAGGTGGGCCATGGACCAAGAAAAAATTGATTAAATTTTGGGGCGGATCCAGATCCGGCTCCTTTTTAATGGCAGGCAGTGGAGGAGGTATGCACTTTCTGAGCGCTTTCTAGTTCCTACATCTATTATCAATCATTACCAATGAAACAAGAAAACCATCACATGTAATAACTGTCTTCATTGAACTCAAACCGAACATTAAACTCCATGAATACTTAATGAGTTTACTTTTGTTAATGATTCCCAAGGAACTGCTTCATGAAGTTGGTATTGGATAAAATTTATATAAATGCCACAAATAGGCCAAGCATCCGAAGGAAATAATTAATGTGTTAACTCAGTAAATGGGCAGCGGTGGGGCATGTAGTAAAAGTCTGGTTCGGTAGAATCATTTTAATTAAGTACTGTACAACATGGAACGGAACTACAAATGTTCTCATCTACACTACAATGGCAGCTAATTATATTCGCCAGTGTTATGAAATGAAATTGATCGTTTAGACATGATCTGAATACAGTCTTTTAAGTCATTTATTTTAGACTGATTTTGCATTTATATCTAATTGCTTAATGATGATTGTAGTAAAGGTATGAGTCATGTTATCAGAAGCTGAAATGAAGGACGGATGAATTAGAAGATGGACAGATCAGAACTTTGAAGGTTGTATTAAATGATGGGACGGTGAACGAAGATGATTCATCTTGTGAATTAACACATGGGTAGAAGGAGCAATTGTTGCTGAACCATAAGATAAAGAACGTACGAACACTTGGATAGCAGGAGAAACTGTTGGTGAGAAAAACATTTGGCTGGATGGGTGGCTGCCTTTCAGATAAAGACAGGAGAATTTGTGTTAACAAGAATAACATATCACCCTGGGCACTTACCGCCCCTATCCCATGTACTCAAAATCTTAACCTTCTAACTTGTCACCATTCTCCCGATCCTGCCTTTTCTCGTGTTCTCATTAACTTCATTTCTGCATCTCTGTCCTGAACTTTCTTCATTCGCACACCCCTGCTGGTCGATTTCCATATCTTACTGTTGTCAAATAACCTATAATATAACAAAAATCAGTAATATCACAGGTAACATAATCTTAATTTCTCATACAGTTGATCACGGAAATAACTATTTTTTGTCTCAAACAATCGCACGAACGCGGCCACAGTAGTTCCCCTCTGAATGAATCACAATACAGTATAAATGGAAAATACTCTAAAACGCCTAAACATATGAATGTACCTCAGTATCGGAGTGAATCCCATCTCTTACGCGACAGTGTTGGGGAAACCGTAGGCACAATCGTGCTCTAGGCGATTACAGTGGTGATATCCAGACTGAGGCGGAATAACTGCTCAGGCTGTCAGTGTTGGTCTCTTGTCTTGTGAGACAGTGATGCAAGTTGTGGTGCGGTGAGGATAATAACAGTGGTAATATTTGGAAGCAGAGGGTATAGGGAGATAAAATTAATAACACATATTGGACGATTTAGCTAGTACAGTACTGAACATTCTGTTGTGTATTGTTATCTTTCACCTCATTCTGTGATATGCTTCATTAACAAAATTCCCGACATTACCTATCAGGCAACTAGGAGAAAAAGAAAAAAAATCAGTACTTTGAGCACAGAAAATGGGGCAGTCTAAGTTGATTGATACATAAACTGAATATAATAATAAACATTAACATAACAGAAAGATGTGGGTTAAGGAGGCTTGTTGATCAAAATACAATATATATATATATATATATATATATATATATATATATATATATATATATATATATATATATATATATATATATATATATATATATATATATATATATATATATATATATACTACGACGGTGTGGTTACATAAAGAGACTGCATATAGCCACATATGTGAAGGATTTTATTTGACTGAGCCTGACTCTACGAAGGTGTGTAGAAGACTGAACAGGATGTATTTTGATATAGTAACTAACAGTTCGGCTATGTGTGGACGGCTAGAAAAAAAAAAAAGTCGTGCTTTCATCGTTGTAATTCTTACCTTATCCAGTCATAACAACGTGAAACTAGTTATGAGCATGATGATAATGGTGATGAAGATATTTATTTCATGACTTTGAAACAAGGTATCCAAAGACCTACAGTATGTGGGAAGGCTGACTCGGATGCGAGTGAAGATATCACATATGTAATATGGGATGCGAAGAATAATTATAATAGTATGGTACAATTTTTTATTACCAGAAACTTAGTTTCATTTAAAATTAACCTCCTGCGTTAATTTTCCATACAGATTGACAACCATACGAGTATACTGGCTTGAATCATCAAACTGATGAAGCATTCAATGTTACTCGTTCGTTTTGCTGCCTCTGTACACCAGCACCGATCACCACACTATCCTGTTGCCTGGCAACGTTTCTGTCTCGCGAATTGAGATGGTGACCTGTGACACATCCGGCCTCACTCCAACACCAATTACCACAATATTAACATTATGAAGGAAAACTGTGTGGTCTCTACTATCATTTACGGCACCAACGCCACACAAAGGAATCTTCAGCACCTCTCAAAGGCAGATTTACAGATCCATGCAATAATACTTGTCTACACAAAGTATGAAGAAGCAAAGCAGAACCGACAGAAATGACAATGGATTATCCAAACAATGATCATGTCAGTGACAGTATAAAAAGTATAAGTAATACTGAGGAAATCCCATCAGATGGCAGTGACAATTTGATCATAACAAATAATGATTATGCAATTCATGAACACAGCATAAGTTAGAGGAGCTAAAGAAACTGTTCATCAGTACACAGCAACTGAATGAAAATACGGAGAGCAGTGAGGCAACTCTTATTCTTGGTGAATAAGGTGAGATTGATAGAATCTGTTTCGAGAATGAAGACCCGAACTTCTGACAAACTAGGCTGTTAGACTTCTAGGTGCGATAAACTAAAACCCTGAAGATGATATATTGAGTACAGGATGGGTCTGCATTAAGAAATTAAGCAATGAAGGCAAAAATCAGATTACACAGAGACAATTGAGCACTTACCCTGCCATGCAGACAGCACGCACACCACAAAACACCTCAGCATACAAGAAATACAATTGGACTATAGTAAAGCAGCAGAGGCTGCAGAGCTCTAAATCATCAGGATCTGCACAGTAACAATCTACATTACAAAATCGTAGAGAATCACAGCAGCATGCATGGAATAATATCTTTCACAATAATGACCAATGCAGCACTAATAGCAATCATGATTGAGTAAGAAATTGTTACAACTGTGGCGAATTCATCATCAACAACCAACTCTCCGATTTGATCACAAAATAAAATGTTATCTATGTCATAGCTTTGGGCATGAGAGTCGACTGTGCCACTTGTGTAGTAAATACCGTGAATAGGCTATAGGCCATGAAATCTACGCCGAACAGTGCAAAACTACAAATTTAAATATTGAGTATTTTAATGCAAAATTATTTATGCCAGAACTTGAAGGTAACGAACATATTTAATGAGAATGAATATAGACATACTGTGTATAACAGGAACCTGGCTTCCAGATGAGATACCGGATAAC
Organism: Coenobita brevimanus; assembly: GCF_032717465.1. Classification (NCBI taxonomy): domain Eukaryota; kingdom Metazoa; phylum Arthropoda; class Malacostraca; order Decapoda; family Coenobitidae; genus Coenobita; species Coenobita brevimanus. Next base: position 5,052,817 of record NC_137048.1, on the reverse strand, counting down.
ATAGTTTGCTTTCCAGATTACAAACTATACCGTTGTAATGGTAGACGAGGTGGAGGTTCATATATTTATGTCAGTGATGTCCTTCAGGACACACAGATAACAGGCAAGTTTCCTCAATTAAGGAAACGTGCCATACCCATAAGTAAGTAAGGAGAAGTAATTGAAGCTAAAAACTACAGTCTTATCTCCCTTCTTCGCGTACTACATTACGAAAAATTGTAGTATTGTATAGCAATGTACTGACTATAATTAAGCATACGTCTTCTTTCACACACTCAGCATAGGTTTAGGAAAAAAAAATCCAGAGACAGCACCAATAAATGTATGCGAGTGTATTTATCATAATTTGGATAGCAAAAAGGTAATGATATTATCTCCCTCCGACCTATCCAAGGCATTTGACAGTATCAGTCATCAGCTTTATTAAGAAAATTATTTAGATTTAATGTGATTATCTTCTGGCGTAAGAGTTATTTAACAAACAGAATAAAGTCGGTGTGATTCAATAACTGTTTGAGATAACATGTCTGTATGGTACGGTTTTCCCCGGGGATCAATATGGAACCTACTATTATTACAGTGTTCGTAAATGATCTGCATATTATAGCTAACGACTGTGTTCATTTTCAGCACGCCGGCGGAGCTCAGTTTTTGCATTCTGGTTATGTATCTAGTCTGGCTGTTTTTAAACGACAAGCTGAAGACAGTTTCCATAAAGCTAAAAATTATTTTGACAAAAACGGTTAACTAATCAATACAACAAAGACAAACTGAGTTGTTATAGCCAGTTAGAACCTATTAACCAAAACCTTACATGATTTTTTTTTATAAATGTTGAACAGGACACTAATATTCACACAAAGCAAGCCAAAAATTTAAGTGTTTGGGTGAATGCCACTATGACATTTGACATCCATATAGACAAGGTACTTTAAAAATGTACAGGTATTTTCAAATACAGAAAGGAAAACAACGTGCTTACTTACAGCACCAGGAAACTACTGATACAGTCACTTATGATAAGCAAAGTATTTTACTGTTCATTACCCAGGGTGATGTTTAATAAAACTCAGATATCTAGGATACAAAAACTGCGGAAATTCGTAGCTAAGGTGGCCGTTGGTCACGGTAAAGAGCGTGACCATGGTACTCCCCTTATAGTAAGCTTAACTGGTTAAGGGTTTCAAGTAAGATCTAATAAGAAATCAGTATAATAATTTACACATTACTACATGATATGATTCTATCTTGGGTGCTTGGGTTTCAGAGAGTTGGTGAAGTACATTCAAGCAATATCAGACAAAAATCTGATTTATATACAACAAAGAAACTAACCATAGGATGGAGATCACAGGCCAACCAAGGACCACTGCGGTGGAAGAAATTACCTACATTTTTTTTTTCTTTCATGCAAGGAACAAGAAACCAAAGGCCAGGAGCCCGCAAACTGTTCATTCCAAGCAAGAAAATACAAAAAAGAACAGTATTTAACTCCAGTTCAACGTTAAATACCCTTGAATGTAATATGTCGAAATTTCTTAATAATAAACACTATACTTTGAATACACTTTCTTTTTTTTTTTTTTTGTCTCTTTTACTGTATACAACAATGTATGTATATAACCTTAGAGGTTTGCAATTTTAATTCTATGTAAGAATACCGATGTATCATCATGGAGTAAAGGTATTTTAATTTTATTATTATTATTTTTATAATGATGATGATGATAATAATGTTTACTTTTACTATTATTATTATTATTATTATTATTATTGTTATTATTACCATTTATTATTATTATTATTATTATTATTATTATTATTATTATTATTATTATTATTATTATTATTATTATTATTATTATTATTACCATTTATTATTATTATTATTATTATTATTATTATCATTATCATTATTATTATTATTTTTATTATTATTATTATTATTATTATTATTATTTTTATTTTTATTTTTATTGTTATTATTATTATTATTATCATTACTCTTATTATTAGTAGTAGTGGTAATAGTTGTAGTAGCAGTAGTAGTAGCAGCAGTAGTAGTAGTACTCATAGAATTCAGTACAAAAGTCTGGTGACACCAAACTTTTATCAGTTAACTCACAAGAGGAGAATCATAGATTTATGGAAGCTGAAAATCAAATTACTTTTAACTAGTGGTGCAAGGAACAACAGACGTCATCCGACAGCAGTTATTTTTTAATTTAATGCCGACTCATCTTTGCCATTTACTCAGTGTACAATAAAACTCTAAGGCGATGGCGCAGATGTTTTCAAGATACGCCCTCTGAAAATTAATGATCTTGCGTTTGACCATTCAAGGTTACTCAAGGTCAAAAGTCATGCTGCCAAATGAAAGCCCAAATTATTAGACTTCCAGTATCTTGTTAATAGTAAATATATCTTCGACGAGTTTCGAGTAATAGCTTCATGAATATCCGTGACCTTAAGTTTGACCTTTTATAGTCACTTACGGTCAAAGGTCAAGGTACCAATTAAAAACACGTATGGGACTTCCTATATGTTGATAATAGTAAATATCTCAATCTTCAACCAGTTTCGAATTATAACCACTTGAATATCCGTGACCTTGAATTTGACCTTTCAAGATCATTCAAGGTCAAAGGTTTTGGTGCCAAATGAAAGCCCATATTACGAGTTCTTGTATGTTCCTAATAGTGAATATCTCTATCTACAACTGTTTTTAAGTTATAGTCCTGTGAAAACCCGTGACCCTGATTTTGACCTTTCATGTTCAATCGATTGCTTCCAAAATTTAATTACCTTCTTTTGGGACCAATGCCCACATATCCTGAAAGTTTCATGTAATTTCATTCAACCTTTTTTCCGTAATGCTTGCTAACAAACAAACAAACAAAAGACAAACAAAGAAACTCGACCAAAAACAATATATCGCTGACCCCATCCAGGCGAGGTAATAACTGCCTCAAATAATGATGTCCCATGATCTGTTGAGCAAGCCTCCACCCCATATATCACCATCATCATTACACTGACCACATACACCATCACATATCACCATCAGTAGTACTTACCACGCATCCCATCATACATCACCACCAGCATTATTTACCGCACATCCCCTCATATATCGCCACCTACATTGCACTAGCCACAAATCCCCTCATACATCTACAACATCATTACACACACTACAAATTCCTTAGTATATCACCACCAGATTTTTCATTAAAAAATACTGACACTTCTGGTAGTGGTGTTGATATATATATATTTTTTTAATGCATGGAAGAAGGAACCAAAGGCCACGAGCCAGACGACTGTTTCCTAAAATAATAAATAAGATCGAGGTTCTCGGACACTGCATATAAAAGACTGGTTATCATAGGAAATAAGAAATATAGACACAGGATGACAGTTCCAGATTTTACCTGTTGCATACTTGAAAGACTGGGAGTTAACATTTGCATTAAAAAGTTGGACAGAAAGGGATGGGATTTTGCTGTCAGACGAGTGTTACGCGGTGCTCGCCTTGGTGGAGAGATACTGTTCAAGCCGACAGTCAAGAAAGAAGTGACCATCGAAGCAGATATAGAAATGAGATAAGGATTCAACAATGCTGTGTAGTGACAGAGGTTGAAGAAATCCAGTAAGAGGAGTGTTAAAGAGTAAGAAAAGGGAAGAGTTGAATATTGGAAGCCTCCCCACACATGAGCGTTGTACTCTACACAGGGGCGAATAAGACCTCTGTATTAAGTCAACAACTGTAAGGGGGTAAAAACGGAATGGAGTCCGCTTAGCACACTTAATCTCTTGGAAGCAGATTTTACAAGAGAAGTAGTTTGATCACAGCTAATCTCTTGGAAGCAGAATTTACAACAGAAGTAATCTGATCTTTTCAAGATAAGTCCCGAGAGAATAAAACCCCATTTATGTTAAAAAATCATGCAGGACTAAGTTGGATATTATTAAAAAAAAATAGAGGATATTACTACAGATGATTTGCTTCGGTCGAAAGACGTAAGAAACTGAGTTTTGGTGCACTGAAAACAACAAGATTATCTTTACCCGAATCAGAGATATGAGCCAAGTCAGTAATTAGGTTCACCGGCGGTCCCGGTAAATAAATGGAGACACTACCATAATGTTGGTGGTAGCGGGGTGGTGTGTAAGCCAGCCGGGCCCCTACCAACACACCACAGTTTGCTGCCATAAAGTTGCTCGTGGCGGGGCACTGTGTGAGCTGGCCAGGTTCCTCCATCACACCACAGTGTGCTGTCATAAAGTTGGAGGTTGAGGGGGGGGGGGGTTGTGTGAGCCGGATGGGTCCCTTCACCACATAACAATTTGATGGCATCATGCTGGTGGTGGCGGGAGTTTTGTGTTACTACCATAATGTGGGGTGTTGGTCACTCCAATACACACCAATTTATTCTCTCACGTAGACACTATGGAGTATATAATTACTCCTGTGTAAATCCAAGTTTTAGAGTTACTGTGGCGTACTTTCCTCGCTATGCATCTGCCTCTGCTCGATGGTTCAATCCCAAGTCTTGGCGATCTTTTAAAGTGTGTTCCTGTCGTATGCGCTTTATTATGCTTGCAGAGATTCATACTCCGTCGGCTCTACCGATGGCTTATACACATCAGAACACTCACAAGTATATACTTTCCAACACTTCGACTTCACAAGCATAACTTTGTACACAGCCCTTTTACCCCTGCGTACTTCGCCAGCATGGACACTTGATGAGCCTGACTACCACTCTACCACGGAAGAGAATCCTGCAGTGGTTCTCATATAGACTGATAGCTATAAAGATGCAGACCTTCACTTTTAACTTTTTTTTTTTTTTTAATAAATTTACATTCGTAATATGGTGACTATACAGCTTGTTTTTGCTGCTCCCACTGGATGGCCAAATATAGTGTCTGTCCCTGTCGTGTTCACTCATTTGCTTACCTGCTCACTGAGTTATTTTTGAAGAATGAGGTCCAGGCGTTATTGGAAGGGGGTGTTAGGAAATAATAATGCATAATGAAGAACTACACCCAGGCCAGGTTTCAGGCAAGGTAGGACCCTGAGGGCTGACCTATACGAGGGAGGTGGCAACCTACGTTCCCATGTTAGGCGTTAGGCAAGGTCATAGATTTTAACCACGGAAGAGGAATACTAGTATTTGCATAATGATAAACGTTCATCCTGTCCAGGTTAAGGTAAGATGTACCCCCCCCCCTTTGTCCAAGAGCCTACCCCCACAGGAGTCATTCCCTGCGGTTCAAGACAAAGCCGTTGTGTATTGTCTTATTTTTCTTTTCTTAAGAATACTTATTTTTGTACAGTGATGGACATGCACATTGATCAGGTTATAGAAAGGAATAGGCCCTCTGTAGCCATACTCAAAGCCGTTATGCGCGATTTTTTTTTTAACTCATAAACATGGCTTTTTCCAATGGTAGACCTTCACTCGGGCCCAGCGTGGGGGAGGATGTGGCCTATGCAAGTCCCGACGAAAGCCGTTAAGCACAACCATAGTTTTTAATCAGGGAAAAGATACTTTGCATATTGGTAAACTTTCATCCCGTTCACGTTTTATGCTGGGTGAGGCCTCCGCTGGCCATCCTCCATCGGGAGGGGGCGGACTCTAGAGGGGACAATGCCATTTTTTTAAAACATAGTAACACGAAATATTTGCTTTGTGGTAGACTTTCACCCTGGCCATAACTAAGCCATGGAGGGAACTTCCAAGCGCTACCTATCCCTAGTAAATAATTATTTAATTCCCCTAACATTAGTGCAGTATGTAGGTACGGCAATTAGAAACGTCCTTTACCTTCTTCAATTATAATAGAGAACGCTGGAAGTGTTATAGTGATAGAAAATTACGTAAAAAAATGAAAAAGAGAGGGAGTCAGCAGAGTGAACATGGGACCCAGATGTTTGTATGTAAGAACCGTTTTCGAAGAGGGAAATATTTAAGCATGTAAAAAGGAAACTGGAAAAAAGAACGAATGAAAGAAGCAAAATAAGACAGAAGAACATGTACTAAACGCAGGAACAACAGGGACGTAACGTGGGGCTTTTCTTAATTCAATGAGAAATACTTAATGAGTGACTGACGGACAGCCTGGGTCCAGTAGATTCTCTCACATCAAATAATGACACTAATCCGTCAAGCAATCTGCAGTGGAGAGGGGAAGTAAAGGTTGTGAATGAGAGGGGTAATCAGAATGGACGGATGTTGAACATGAATATCGGTATATGCAGCGCATTACTGACACTAAATGTTTTGAGGATGTCAGAAAAAATATGTACATTCAATGAGTAAGATATACATATGTAATTTGAGGGAATAAATAACGCATGTGTACATTCAGGGAGTTAGCAGCACGTTTGTATTTTAAAGAAGTCTGCAACATATCGATTTTCAGGGAGTCAATAACGCATATGAATTTAATTTTCGTTTCACAATGTGTATAAAAGCTCAAACGTGTTTGCGCGTCACGGCATTAGTAATTTTATGACTGCTCTTCATGCTGTTCGATCTCTACCATCCTCTCTGAGATCACTCTCTATGACCTCGTCTCAGCTCTTTTTCAAACTGCCTCTCGCAAATCTACCCTCAGTGTTCACACCTCTCACCAATCGCACTCAGTTGTCATCCTCCATCTTCTTATCTTAATCTTCCCCTTTTCATCACAGCGGCAATATATTCAGTATTATAGTACATATATATATATATATATATATATATATATATATATATATATATATATATATATATATATATATATATATATATATATATATATATATATATATATTGTGTGTGTAATTAACCGGGTCGGTCAGGAGGATCATGTGATGGTCGTGGTCATCAACTTTTTACCCTCCCTGAAGAGAGCTGAGACCTCATATAGTCCGATCCAAGGGCAAGGCTGTGACCTTCACACAGGCACACACCCATCCGCTTCCTCAAGGGGGACAGTAACCACCCGCTTAGTCTCTGAAACTCTTTGCATCCTGGCAAGCCGTGAACCTCGTATACCAGATGGCAGGAGAGAGCGTTACTACTGAGTGTATGTACTCGTATGTACAGTATATTGAGGAGATAAGCAATAAATATATGTTTTGGGAATAAGAAATATGTGGTTTTGTTATGTGAGTCAAAAACCGGTGAACAGAGGGGTGGGAGCATTATGCAGAGACACAAATCCGTGTATAAAATATTACGGACATGACAAAGTGGCACAAAGATTAAGACAGAAATACCTAGAGATGGTAAAAATATATTTTCAGGAAATGTCACCGAATGTACGAAGCTCTGATACGAGGTTCTGTGAAGCAAAGGAATTTAAAAGAAAAACAAATACATAAAAGTGGTTTAAAACAACAAGGTATTTTAGGCACGGTGGCAGAAGCTTGAATGGTGTTGCATAAAAAGGCACAGCTGACGCAGTGCACGACAGTTATAAAGGATGTGGAGTAACTGTTTTCAAAATTAATGTTGCAAATGTATTTATATATTCTGTGGGAGTAAACGATCGAGGGTGCTGTAATTTCCAGTGTGTGTGTGTGTGTGTGTGTGTGTGTGTGTGTGTGTGTGTGTGTGTGTGTACTGTACAGCCATGCTCCGAAACGGAGACAGTGATGTACTATCCAATACTGTCCGTATTGGCCGTTGATAATAATGAGGTGACATTCACTAGTGTTTGGGGATAAATTCCCTTCTCTGTGTGTAACAGGTTCTGCCACACACATGAAGGAACAGTCACATAATCACATGACAAATTATATCCGAGTCTTGCAAAACAAGCCTAATTCAAAACACCAGTTACCCTGGAGACTGTAGAGAATATCTCTCTCTCTCTCTCTCTCTCTCGCTATATATATATATATATATATGTAGTCTCTGTGGTACAATGGTAAAGTGTGAGTTTTCGTACACTGAAGAACGAGGGTTCGCGCCCCGCCAGGGTAAAATACTTTGAGAGCGTTCTTCTGGCCAAGTACTGCATTGGCGGACAGAAGGGGTGCTGTGGTTGAGCCAGTGTCGTATACTATAAAGTATACTTGCACCCAGTCAGCTTGTGCGGGCCGATTACACTTGGTTCACAGACTACACACACATCCAAAGCCATTCCAACACAACAATTATACTTACAAGCACTTCTCACCCTACATACTGTACAATCGCTACTAGACAGCCTAAACCACTTAGTAGAGATGCATTGGCTGTTTCGTCCCCACTTCGGTAGGGATAGGCTGGTCCTGCAGTGGACACTCAAACGGCTGATGAGATGAGGTGGATCAAGAGAGAAAGGAACAGTTAGGGAGAAAGACTGAAAGTTGAGAAGCTGAGGATTAAAGAAATGGCAGATGAATACAGAACTAAAGTAGAGGACGAGTTAGAATTACTGAATTGGAATGAAATGGATCTGGACAGCCTGTGGAATGCATATAGGGATTGCTTAGTTAGGAATGCTAAAGCCATGTGTGGTGTGGCAAGAGTAACAACAAAGAAGAAGGGTATGGCATGGTGGGATGAGGAGGTAAAGAGAGAGATGGAGGACAAGAGGAAGAAGTGGCTAAAGTGGTTACAGGATAGGGGTTCAATTGAAATAAGAACTGAATATGTGTAGAGCAAGAAGCACGTAAAGAGACTAGTGAAAAAGAAAAAGAAGAAGGTAAATGAGGATCTAGGAAGAAAAATGAATGCAAACTACTCTGAAAATAGAAAGTTATTCTGGAAAGAGGTGCAGAAATGTAGAAGTGAAAGCGGAAAGAAATGGGATGGTGTGAAGGATGCAGGTTGTAGATTATTAACCCATGGAGATGAAGTAAGGACCAGATGGAAAGAATATTTTGAAAGCCTGATGAATGGGAATAGAGAGAGCAGAGCAGCTGTAAACATGATTGGTTTTGGAGGTGTGCAGAGAAGGAATGCAGTGCCAGGAGACGTGACACTCGCACAGGTGAAGAGTGCTGTGAACCGGCTGATAAATGGGAAAGCAGCTGGGGTTGATGAGGTGTATGCAGAGATGCTTAAGTGTAGTGGAGAGAATGGAATGAAGTGCTTGTTGGAGATATGTAAGAAGGCATGGATGGGTGAAACTGTGCCTGCAGAGTAGAAAAAGGCTGTGATTGTACCTTTGTACAAAAATAAAGGTGAGCGAAGTGAGTGCAAGAATTATCGTGGCATAAGCTTACTGAGTGTGGTAAGGAAGGTATATGGAAGAATTATTATAGAAAAAGTAAGAGAGATATCAGAAGTCCTAGTGAGTGATGAACAGGGTGGCTTTAGGAGTGGCAGAGGATGTGTGGACCAAATATTTGCAGTGAGACAGATAATAGAGTAGGCTTGTGAGAAGGACCATAAGGTGTTTATGGAATTCATGGATGTGGAAAACGCATATGACAAAGTGGACACAGAAGGACTGTGGAAAGTTTGCGCATCTACGTAGTAGAAGGTAAGCTGCTAGGTGCCGTCAAGAGTTTTTATGATGGTAGTGAAGCATGTGTCAGGGTTAATGGGCATCTAAGTGAATGGTTCACGATCAGTGTGGGCGTGCGACAAGGTTGTGTGATGTCCCCATGGTTGTTCAATATATATATGGATGGGGTGATGAGAGAAGTAAAAACACGAGTAATGGGGAGAGGGATGGCATTGGTAATGAATGGTGGTGGATGGAATATCTCAAATTTGTTGTATGCTGATGACGCAGTATTGCTTGCAAGTACCGGACAAGAACTTGGAGGGCTAGTGCAGAGTTTTGCTGATGTCTGTAAGCATCGTTCCTTGAGAGTATGTAGGAAAGAGTAAAGTGATGGTTATTGAGAGAGAAGGTGACTCCCAGTGCAATGTAACAGTGAATGGAGAGAGACTGGAATTGGTGAGAGAGTTCAAATACCTGGGTACAGTGACAGAAGAGAGAGGAAAATGTGCAAAAGAAGTTGAAAGTAGAGTGACACAAGGAAGAAAAGTAGCTGGTGCAATGAAGGCCCTGATAAGAAACGGATGCTTGAGTGTTGCAGCTGCATGAGGCTTACATGAAGGAGTGTTAGTGCCAGCTTTAACATAAGGATGTGAGACTATGGTGTGGCATGAAAATGAAAAGTCATGAGTAAGAGCAGTGGAGATGGGACTGCTGACGAATGTATGTGGTGTACAGAGGGTGGATAGATGGGACTGCTGAGGAATGTATATAGTGTACAGAGGGTGGATAGGATACGAAATAATGTGTTTCATGAAAGATGTGGAATGAGGAAGTCTGTCAACACCAGAACTGAAGAGAGTGTATTGAGATGGTATGGTCATGTGGAGAGAATGGATAATAGAGTGGTGGAAAAGGTATATCTGAGCGAATTCGAAGGAGGGAGGAGGCGAGGTAGGCCAAGCAGAAAGTGAAGAGATATGGTGGATGAATGTGTGAGAAAGAGAGGTTTGGAAGTCGGTGAGGCTAGGGAACTGACAGGAGATCGAGCTGGCTGGATGAATTTTGTGAGAAATGCATGATCAGAGATTTTTGGCACCCCTTTTTAACGTGGCAGCGTCTGCATTGACTCTGTCAGATACGATTATGTGAAGCTACAGAACGTGGTGAATGTTTTTGGCGTATCCGATAAAGCCAGGATTCTAGGGGCTTGAATGATGAGTGAATGGAAGCGTGGCCCATTGGACTGGGCAATTTTGGGCTGTCTGGATATTGCTACTCCTCACCTTGCCCTAAGGTGGGAAAGGGGGTCCTGATGATGATGATGATCTATCTATCTATCTATCTATCTATCTATCTATCTATCTATATATATATATATATATATATATATATATATATATATATATATATATATATATATATATATATATATATATATATATATATATATATATATATATATATATATATATATATATATATATATATATATATATATAATCAGTATGTCTATACTTGGATATATATTTGTCGTTCTTCTTGGTGAAAGATCCACATCCAGATTTATATAAATATATATACTCTTTCCGAACTTTGACACATACATAATCAGCTTACATTTTTTTTTTTTTATGTGTCCGACTCTGGGCATAGGCTTGACAGCCTGCTCCCAAGGCCCAGTACTCCTCCTACGTTCCATACACCTCTACATGCCACCACTTTGGCGCCAACACTCACCGTCCATATTGAATACATGTTAGGGCTGTCTCATACAGGACTAGTGTATTGGTATTAGCGTGGAAATTTTTACATGTCGGCGGGTCGTCTGGTGGATCAAACACTGATTTAATGAAATTCAAATCCTTAAGCTGTTCCCTGCCCCAGTGGGGATCTGAACCTGGGTCCGACAGGACTGCAGACCACCTCTCTACCGATTGAGCCACCGCCTACATGTCTTTTATTACATAAAGTATCTGGAATGAGTGCAGTTTTAAAGCTTGAGATCTATACCTGAAAAGTAGCAAATAATACTGACAGATCGAGACCTGCAATTTTTCCGACTGCTTGCAGTGCTCAAGAAGTGGGACAATGTTCACTCTTTTTCCAGGTAACAGAACAAGGAGGAGGAGGAGAAGAAGAAGGAGGATAGGAAGGAAAGAGAAATAAAGAACTAGCACCAAAGAATATTATTGCCATATGACACTAAGGCAGAACGGATCTGAAGAAATAATTAAACAAGCCATTAGATGACGATGGCCAGCTCTAAGTGGACCAAGCTTTGTCAGTGACTGGAAGTGAGTTTCGGTATGAAAAGCCACTCCTGTATGGCGGTACTGAATGACAACATCCCACCCAAGAATCATGCCATGGCTTAACAATCTTTGGAGCCTTAGCATTTTGTCTGAGCTAGGTCGTATTTTTAACATTTCTCATATTTTCTTCAATTGTTGACCTTTGACCTCTTACCTGGAGATATTGGTCATGCATTTATGAAGCACACTTGTAGTACTCATTAACATCTTTATGCATGGAAAGTTTCATTCGATTCCACCCACCCACTGTTGAGCTAGGGAACTTGAGATTCGCGGAATGGCCCGCCAATGGTACAACTTCTAGGTGGCACTACCAGCGACTGGAAGTGCGTTTCGACACTAAATGTCGTTTTGTATGCAGGTACTCCAGTGCAACATCCCTATCAAGAATCATGGCCCTGGCTTAATAATCTTTGGAGCCTTAGCATGCGAGCACAGTTGTGATTATACCTATTTTCACCATTTTTTAATTATCTGTAGATAACCCCTGACCCAGCCAATATAGTACGTAGGTGTACACTAGAAAGCTGTGGTACTAGTCAATGTGTGTAAGCATGCAAAGATTCATTCAGTTCCATCAATCCCAACTAGGGAGGCAATTTTGACACCCAGCACTGGTTGCTCAGGACACTGAGGCCAATCTTCGCAGAGTTGCTAGTCAAAAACTAGGGGAGGGATGGGAAAATGATGGCACACTTCCGATTACGACTAAAGAAGACAGAGCTATGGCCATTGGTAATGCTTCTGCAGCTGATAACGTGAAAAATACGAAAAAAGCGGTTTATTGGCCATTGCTAGGCAATGAGTTGTTGCCTGGCAGCCAAAATCTGGCGGACACAACTAGAGCATAGGCTGGTCATTGTGTCCAAGGTTGGTTGGAATCAGTTAATTCTGAAGGGTAGAAGTGCCTACCACAATTAAATAAGAAATCAAGCTAGAAAAAGCGACTAACATTGAGGGCAGCATGAGATGGCCAATATACAATGTGATGAGCTATAAGAAAGGTGATGTTATTGGAAAAGGAAACTGTGGGAGAGTCACCTAGGATACCAGTAATCTGTGGGGGTCGACATAGTAAGAAAAGGAAAGGGAAAGCTGAGAGACAGCATTGACTGTGGACTAGCAATCAATAAAAAGGTGATGGATAATCATAGGTCAGTTACAGTATGATCAAAGAGGCTAGGAGTCATGGCTCATTAAATGACCATGAGACGGGTATGACTTAAGTGATGATGGGCAAGGATAATCTCTCATCGATGATTGGAGTAGGCTGATTTGTGCCAGGGGAAGAAGTGAGGGTTTAACCCCCACCGTGCTCATCGCCTCATATGAGGAGATATGCAGGCCACCCGTGGCCATGCTGATCACCTCATATGAGGCGATGGGTCTCTGTGCGTCAAGGGTTTCCATGGGAACACTGAGTCTCTCTCTACTTCATCAGAGCAGTTGCCAAGCCTTGCCACACCGCATTTGCCAAATACCGCTTATTTAGTAATGCAGATATGTAGGACGACCCTGGCCATGCTCATTGTCTCATATGAGGCGATGGGTCTCTGCGCCATAATTTCAAGCATGAGGAAGCATCAGTGGTTTCCATGGGAACGCTGAGTCTCACTCTATGCCATCTGAGCACTTGCCAAGTCCGGTCACAATGCAGTTGTTAAATACTGCATATTTAGCAATTCAGTTCTTTTTTGTGGCCCAGCAACGTAGGACTCAGGCCCATTTCCTCCTGCAGTACTGGCGGCTTATCGCCGCCCTCACACCCACCCATGAGGCGTAATTTGCAAAAAGACGAGGGTGATAAGGAGTTCGAGCTCAGAAACACTTGATCTGATGACAGAAAATCAACTTAACATTCTTTTAAAAGTCCGAAAACAATAACTCAGGGATGGTAACCCGGTTGTTAAGAACTAGCACATTGGAGGTTAATGCTTCAGAGTTTGTTACTTACTTGGAGGTCCCATGAGGAGTGCCAACATTCACGGATGAGACAGGTCAGAAAAGGAAAACAATCAAGGGAAGGAATAGGGTGGGAGACGACCTAGAGGTGAAATTACGGAGCGTGCAAGGGAATCTCATTGTTCTTTACCAGTAATCTCGACATGGCTAGGGACCCAGCAATTGTGAACTATCTTTTTCCAAGCAGAAAGTCGGAACAGCCACTCCTGAATTTGGGACGACGACAGGAAGACGAGGTGTGTAAGGAAGTGAGCGCACTTAGGGAATCTTAGAAGATAAAGATGGAGGAAGACAATCTAGGAAGAGTTTTCGGATCAAAAAGTATTGCAAAGATTTTTGCAATGAGAATACTGTACTTGTAAAGGATGGAGGAGTGCTTTAGAATGCGATGCCAGGGACCACAACAGGAAACTCGACACCATGACAAAAGTTGGAGCTAACAGTAAAGATACGTGTAGCAGAAGAGTGACAGGACATATGTTCAAGTAAAAAGGAGTGATGCTTATCAGAGACACAGAACAAGGGAGGAAAGAAGGGCAGATCATGGCAGAGGCAGAAGCCAAGGTGGGATGTACACTGGATGATGATGAAGAACAGGAATTAGGTGAAATCAGTAGACTGATGAGGAGTAGGGACCTGAAAGTTGAATTAAAGAAGAAGGTGGGAGATCGAATGAAAAGAGCGTTGGAGAAGGCTGGGAGGACGGAGTAACTTATTTGTGTGAAATTGAAGGAGACGTGCATAGGACCTAACAGTGAGAAGAAAACGAAGATAAGAGAGAGAGAGGGTGGTGGGGTGCCTGAATCAACACAAAGGCTTGCATTAGCAGTCGACCCAAAAGCACCAATAGCTAAACGAAGACCAGTAAGATGAAAGAAATTTTTTTTTGACAGTGTGTGAGTGGAAACAGAATAAACGTAGCAACCATAATCGAGTTCAGGAAGCATAAGGACATAATGAAAAAGAAGTGAGACTCGATTAGAATCCCATGAGAGATGAGGCAGTGTTTGCAGCAAGCGAAGACAATGGAGAGTAGATGACTTAAGGGAAGAAACATGCGAATTCCAATTTAAGCAGGAACCAAGATGAGTCCAAGAAAAGTAGTAGAGGAGCGGTAGGCAATTGGATGTTATGCAGGTAAAGAGAAGGCTGCGGTACTGTTTGTGAACGGGTAAACTTTACTGCATATAACTTTGAGGTAGAAAAACGAAACACATTAGTTGCTGCCCACGTTGAAGAAGCATCAATGGCAAACTAAAGAAGGGATTGAAGAATAGGCAGGTTTGGATATGCAGCATTAATGGCAAATCAACACTCAGAGAGACCGAAACAAAAAGGTGTTGAGAAGAGACAGTACCAACTATAACTATAAGAAAACAGGTGGTACTAAGAATGCAGCCCTGGAGGACCTCTTCATCCTGTGGAAAGTCACAGGAAAGTTGGGCTCTTATACGGACATGCGAAGTTCAGAGAAAAGTAATGAAGAAAAACGCATGTTGCCATATAGGCTTAGGTAACGAAGACAACAAAGCTTATGATATCCCTATGCAGTATCATGGGCCTTTTCAATAAAAAAATAAAATAAAAAAATAGACAAAGATGACTGACCTGTGGAGTAAAAAAGCAGATTGGATAGAATTTTCAAGTCTAAGAAGAGGATCCAAGGTGCTGCACACTCTGCAATACCCAAAAGGCAAAAGGAAAAGAAGACGCTTCGATTTAATGTGCCAGACGGGTCAATTGTTGAATATCCATTCAAGAAGTTTACATAAACAACTAGTCAGGGCTACGGGATGGTAATCTTGAGGATGGTGACCAGGTTTATCAAGTTTTAGATGTGGGATGATGAACAGAATAAGCCAAATTTTATTATACAGAGCCAAGAGAAAGGACAATGCTTATGGGGAGAGATGTTTTAACTTCTTTTAATGAACACCATCAAGTTCTTCACTTGTGTTTTTACAGGATTTAAGTGAAGACAACAATTCACGAAAAGAAAAGGGAGCGTTAAGGACTCCCTAATATGATAAAGTGAGACATTGGTGCGGATTCAGAATTAGATTTAAGACAATGGAATTCAGGATAGAGGTGAGACCCACTGCTACTAAGATTAACATAATCATCTAAAGCATCCACAACTAAGGAAGAATCAGCCACAGACCGGCCGTCAGTATTAAGATCCGGAGCTCAGGGCGGGATATGTTTCCTTGGTATCATACGAAGTCAAGACCAAACTGCAGCAACAGCCGTATTTTCAGAAATTGAACATACATAGTCCCTCCAAGTAGATTGTTTGGCCTAATGGATGGTATGAAGTAAGGCAAAGGAAGCTCGGTGAAATATGAGGCTACGAATCTGATCAGGAATGAACTGTGTACAATGAAAACTCTTCCAGGTAGTGCGTTTTACACAGAGGGCCCGTGAGCAAGTAGAAATGCACCAAAGAACATGTTTGGCAGATGTCATGTATCATGGAGAATAGCACTGGGATCAGCACTTACAGCTAGGAAAGGAAGGACAACACATCTTGTGGAGAGGAAAAAGGGGAAAGGGGGGAAGGGGACACCGTAATGGAAGAAAACAACTCCCAGTCAGCTAAATGAAACTGCCAACAGGAGGGCCGGGGAATAGGACAGAAAGTGGCGAAGTGAGTTTGACGAGAAAGTTATCATTAAACAGATTGCCTTCTGATACTGACCAATGGAAATGGAGAGAAATCGAGGGGAAACCAAGTGAAAGAGCCAAGCAAGAGGGAGAACGAGTACGGAGGTCAAAGTGAGTAGGAATGCCAGTGTTAAGACCAAAGAGATCTTGAAAAGAGAAAAATTGCTCTAATAAGCGTCCCCTAGTGGTGATCACAGTCACTCGATTGAGAATATCGGCAACTGAAGTCACGAAGAAGTATGAGCAATAGAAGAACAAAAAGAACGAGATTCAAAGGTACGATTACTGTGGATAAGGAGGACAGTGTCATATGATGGAGGGGATCAAAGAAAATAATAGCTAGGAACAGGAACTGGGGAAGTAAAAACAAAGGCTTCCTGCAGGGAGAGAAGAGACTTATGCGAAGAAACAACGAAAGGAAGGTCTGTACGATGGGTATAGAAGCCTCTAAGATTCCAATGAAGAGGTGTCATATCAGAGGAAAGAGAGAATTAAGTCTGGGAGGAGCGCCGTGATTGTTTGTATCGTTGAAGGCGAGAGTAACTACGAAGCATTGATAAAGCAGAAAAGGAAATGATCAGAGAAGAAAGGGAGGGGTAGTAATCATGGAGAAAGTGGGTGGCTGGATAGAGGAAGAGAGAGAAACAGAAGAGGGTGGCGTGGTAGGCACAGGAGGGGTAAGAGGAATGGTGTAAGAACAAGTGAGGAATGAGAGGAATATATATTCCTAGGTATGTGGATGGATGGATGGATCAATAAACATCACTACAATTCACCAGCGGAAAAAAAAAATGTGGGTACAGTATGGGATGTAGTAACAAGTACAAAACTTTGAATCTCCTCCCATTCCAGATACTCGTTGTTTTTGCCTTTGTTTTTCTTTTGTTTAATCTTTAGTTAATGTACGTATTGCATCCCTACAACTTAATCCCTTTAGAGTACAATTTTTGTTTTCTAGTTTATGAATTTCCTGTGGAAGCTAGCTACCAAACTGACACTAGCTATATTAAAAAAATTACATTTACCTGTATGATTACCGATACATTATATGCACAGTGCTTATGTACAGTAGAATGTGGCAACATGAAACAGTAAATTTATCATCCTGGGAAGAAGTCGGAGAGTGATTTATTTATTCTTTTTTTTATTTACGTCTTTTTTGTTTTGAGATATGACTGATGAAGAGAGAAGGAAAGAAAAAACAACAGAAAGAGAAGAGAGAACAAAATCCATGTATTTATGAACCGAATTTGCGACTCCTGTGAAAGTTAGTGAGGCTTTGCGGTTGCTTTCAAGTGAAAGTCTTTAAGTCCGTATGCTTAAAGCCAGCCTTCGCATCGTTTTGGTGCGCGCGCCGCTATACTAAATGGACAGAACATCTTTTAAACCTGCGTCAACCTTAATTAGTAATGGTCACCTCCTTTACTAATATCAGAGCAAAAACGCTGAGCAAATAACAGCAGTATGTCCCGTGCTACTGGCCATACATCCATTCATTTATCATTCCTGCTTTCATAATTCTTAACTTCACATTAAAAGTCTAATACTCCATTTAAAAATGCAGTTCATAATGGTTTTGGAACAAAAATCTTTCCTTTGACTTCCAAGTTAATCAAGGAGTATAAACCTTTTATTGTGAACATCAGAACATTTTCATTTATCCATTTCATTCTTGATAAACACATCGGCAGTGTAGAGCTGGCCCAGCCAACCACTGCTCCGTGTCAGCATACTGATAAAAGACACAAAGATTGTTTTTACTGGTTGTCCATGTTTGTTCTGCCTTTTCATATAAGTACGCCATTGTTTTTACTGGTTGTCCATTTTTGTTCTGCCTTTTCATATAAAGTACGCCTTCAGGCATGAAAAACAAGGAGGGGGGGGGGAACCCAGCCTCATCGTGTTCCTGCATTTCAAAGGCAAACCAGCTTATCAATTTCATCAGGAAACGATTGATGTGTTTGAAGATGATTGCCCATCACATGAAATGGTTGATTAGTGGAAACTGCATTTCCAGACAGGTCACATGTCCATTTCTGACAAGCCGAGCTTTCGTCGTTCATCACAGATTATTAAGACAAGGTGATGAAAGTGTGGAAGCTAATCCTCCAAAACAGACGCACAACCGTCTAAATAAAAAGGAATAAGGCCAATCTGAGTTATATATCTGTTGGACACTATTTTCTGAATAGCCTAACATGTCCAAGGCATCTGCTTGCTGAATTCGGCGGCTTCTGACTCCTTTTCTGATACAAGCAAGGGCAGAATCTGTTAAGTAGCTGTTGGACCTGTGGGGAGAATGAAACGAATGTCTTTAGTCTCTCGTTTCTGTGCACGAATGTTAGATTTACCTCTACGACCCTGAGGTGCAAGATATTAATAAAGAGTTGAAGCACCCTTCATCACCACCTCCCAAAAAGGCAAAGGTTTAAACAATCATCCAAGAAGGTCATCTTCTTATGAAAGAGGCGGGGAGCTATTCTAACAGGCTATCTTAAGAAGGATCACAGCATCACCAGCAGCTACGGCTGCAACTTTCTCAGGAAATTAATGGACGAACAAAAAAAAAAAAAAAAAAGAAAACGGTGGGAGATGCTGACGTTAAGTGTTCGTCTCCTGCATGACAGGGGGTAGGCCATTCTACACAAGTTACCACCAGTACGGCGCACAACTGTTTTAACGAAATTTTGCCGCTGCCCACTGATTCAGCTGCTTTAATAACCAGAGTTTTTTTTTTCTTATTTCTGGTGATTAAACGTTCTCTTCAACGTCTACGGTTTGACATCACTGATTAAGTCATGCAGGAAGTGGAACAGTCATTTTCGGTGCAGGCACAAGACTTCTAGAATTGGGATTTCAGAAGACAAAGTGAAGACCACCATCATCAAATCTAGCTAGCATGTTGTATCTTTTATAAAGTCTTAAAAATTATTTGTTATAACCACCTATCCAGCCTTCGTACCCCACTGTGCATTCTCTAACAGCCTCTTTTCTACTGGTATCCCTCTGATTATTATTTATATTCATGCCATGTACAACTCTTATATGCTAAAAGACACTGTGTGAAAGTACTATATCCGTCTCACTAATAAGAAAATTCAGACGAATCCCTTGATTCCCACATCCCCTTCTTCCTTTCTCTCTCCTTGAAGAGTCATTGGTAACGTATTTTCATTCTATCTTTTGTCATTTCATTCTCTCCTTAAATTCCTCCTAACTTACGTCGTATTCCTTTGTTCTAAAATTTTCTGTATTATATTTCTTTCCAATGATTTCTCTTAAGTACTTTCTGTTTGTTTCTGTGGTCACCAGGATGTTTCTCTCTCTCTCTCTCTCTCTCTCTCTGGGCCAAAATCTGCGTCCATCTCCCACCTTATCCCAGGTCATTTCTCTCTGTACGACGTTAAAGGGAAGTTCATATTGCTTTACATATAAGTAGTACGTTTAAATCTAACCCCTTATTTTTTTCTCTAAGTTTTATTATTTACTTAGTTAACTCATTAAATAACTACAACATGCCCCCCCCATAAAAAAAAAAAAAAAAAAAAAAAAAAAAAGAGTTCCCGCCTCTCTTCTGAAAACAAATTCACCAGTGTTTGGTTTCCTTAATTCGGTGGACCACATGCCAAGTGCTTCATGTTTCTGCCTGATGAACATAACCAGCACCTAGAAAATGTAATTACGAGCTATCAGTGCGCCCTGGAGGACTTAGAAGAACGCAGACCTCAAGGCCTAATTAATCAAGCTAAAGAAAACCCATTGAGTATGACCCCAGCTGACCAGGTATTTCAGACAGTTCATAACAAACGTAAATCTATGCAGATACCCAAGAAAATGCCCAGATTTCATACAAGTTTTCAGCTCTTGCAGTAGGGAAAAAAGTGTACGCAGTCAGACTGCATGTATGTTAATGTGCAAGCTGATAAATATGTAAAGGATAAGGCAGAGAAACTTCACCATTATATAATTATCAGAACAAAGGAAAGTACCACACTGGTGATGGGAGATTCTGTAAAAAAAAAAAAAAAAAAAAGTCAAGGCACTGCCTTTGCATAAAACAGTATAGGAAGGAAAAAGATCAGTAAAATTGTACCTGGGAGTAAGATAAAACTTATCTCTAGGGCACTGAAAGCACAGCAGTAAACAGAGATTCATGTCTTGTTGTGAATGTGCTGTAGAGACAAATAATGCCCATGACGAAGGTAAAGTTTCCACCAGAGATATCCTGATGAAATATAAGGCTTACCTTAAAGTGATGTAAAATACGACAAATAAATGTTTAGTAAATGTTTAGACTACAATGCAAACCCTATTGTAAAAAGAGAGTAGTAGAAATTATTGGAGCTCTTAAAGAAATGTGTGAATGAGATAATATTACGTTCAATGATACCTGGAACAGAGCTGTGGGTACACCAAGTCTCTTTCGGCAAGGTGGCATTTATTTATCCAACAGAGGAATAATGCAATTGTTAAATTATTGAATGCAGCAGTGTTTATAGGTCGCTAGGACACCGTGCGTGACAGTAATGCTTCACGTCACTTTCTCATCTCAACCTCCCATAAACCTATAATCCTCCAGCCCGTAGATGTTCAGACTCCCGCCCCATCTTCCCGCCCCCCTTCATCAGCCACACCTGAAGACAGGAAAGCTAAATCCCTCCCTTCCTTCCCAGGGTGATGTTATCTCGTAACGAGACAGTAATGTAATCGCCTACATCTGAGTGTGTGTGTGTGTGGGGGGAGGGGGGGCAGTTCCCAAAATATCTAAAAAACAGGAGGGTATATGTGTCGAAACACTGTGGACAGTACCCTAGGATATTATTGATTCTTTGTATATAAAGTTTGATGAAGCTGCAATGATCTAAAGATATACCTCCAATTATTTTTTTTGTGCAAGGAAGAAGGAACCAATGGCCAGCAAATTGTTCCCCCCAAGAAAAACAAAAACAAAAACAAGATAACAGAGAGTCAAATTCAGGATCCGTTAATTTCGAGATGCCTGGACGCACTGCGTTTGAAGACTGGAGATCATAGACAGCAGGAAATACAGACAGAGGGAGACAATTCCAGAGTTGACCTGTTGCATGCATGAAGGACTGGGAGTAATGGTTAACTCGTTCATTAGAGAGTTTGAAATGGGACGGGAGATTGTTGCTAGACAGGTGTTATGCGCCCGCCATAATGGTGGAGGAATGCAAGCAGAGGTGCAAGTAGCAACAGAAAAGAGATAAAGATGCAATAATGCGGCAAAGAGACAGAGGTTGAAGGGAGCCAGTAAGAGGAGGACAGTTAATGAGATGAGAAGCCTTTGACTCCACCTTGTTGAGAAGAGCTGCATGTGGGGAGCCTCCCTACATGTGAGGGTTGTGCTCTACACAGGGGCGAATAAAACCAGTGTATAAAGTCAAAAACTGTGCAGGGGTAAAGTAGGCCTGGAGTCGGCTTGACAGAGGATATTGCAAGAAAAAATACCTTCTATTTTTTTTATTTTAACCTTCCCTCATGTATCATTTTCTCTCACACCCTGAACGAAGAGAACAGCTATTTACACGGTAAGTAATAGAAATTCTTCAAAAACTTGTCATATGTATTGAACTTCGCCAACATAATACCCCTGGCATCAAGCTTCTGAATGCTAGGGTGATATTTAACCTAGTAGAGTTAGCAGCAAAATCCTTAGACCTTTTTTATTCGACCTTGCCGAAGTTGCGATGATATACCTCCGATTGCCAGAGGATTATTGATCATTTTTTTCTTTGTGTGTGTGTGTGTGTGTGTGTGTGTGTGTGTGTGATAGCTGTCGATAGGCTACGCATTCGTGGGTGAATGCTTATGCTGTATTGTATCTAGATAAGTCCCACAGTGGCGACAACTGTAGAGTAAAATTCAGTTCAAGTTATAACATTCAATGCTCGTAGCCTTTGCAATAACTTTAATGAACTCAGGTGCCTCCTGATTAGTGAGGAATTCCATACAGTAGCAGTTACAGAAACGCATCTTGATATAGGTAAGAGCACAAGAACATAGGAAGAGGGTAACAAACACTTGGTATCAGGATATCAGTTTAACTCGTATAAATTTCATTTTAAATGTAGAAATAATGGACGTCCAAGAGATGGTGTTGGACAATATATCAAATCTCATTTAAACCCCACAGAGACTCCCCTAAGTAATAATGGCACCGAAACTGTTTGCGTAATGATACATATGAAAAATATGAACGAAAATTTTGCCATGGACTATCGTTACCTGAATCAAACTGTAAAAGAAGGTATAGACTTTTGCAATATCTTGCAGGAAATTCTAAATGGGGACGAAACATTTGTAGTCTAACGGGAATACAGTCACTCGTAGATGCGTTGATGAAAGAAGACTGACCGATTTTATAGAGAATAACGTTTTACATCAGTGTGTCACAGAACCGACATGATAGGGTGATATCTTAGATCTTGTCATTATCACAAAGATATGATATCAGACCTAACTTGGGGTGCCTACTTAATTTCAAGTGACCATAACCTCGCAAGGTTTACCATGAATGTTTCACATAATGTAAATATAGGTAAAGCAAAGGTGCCGGACTTTTAAAACGCCGATTTTGATGGCCTCAGTAACGCACTTAGTTCACTATCTCAACAGCTAGAAAGAATTACCAGACCAGTTAAAGACAAAAATCGTTTCCACACTTTAAGTCACACTAGCGAGTATGTCACGAGGCAATACAACGGTGCAACAAAGAATGCTAAAAAAAATAAAATAATGAAAACAGCTAAGAGACATCTGAGATGAACATAGCTAAAACGAGCTCAGTGGATCCTAAAATCTTTTTAACCCTTCGTTAGTCAGGTAGGGTGTTTTGGCACCCTAAATTTTTTTAAAAGTTCATATTTCCTAGCCGGTAATTCGAATATTTCTCCCCGTTCCAATACTCTCCTGATTCAGCGAAGGTGAGGGAGCATGTGGATTGGTTTAGTCCTGCCTCTGCTGTAGTGAGAAGGGGCACTTCCCCCCCCCCCGGGTGTCCAGTCACCCTATCAGACTAACCATTTAGATCATATTGATATAGATTTTATTTTGATCTTATGTTTGCATATTGTTTATCATTATACTGATTTTAAAAATCACAAAATGTATTTTCCTGTGCGTGTTTACCTGACAAATATGGGTCATTTGTTATTTTTTTCGTGACATTGTAATTTATTGTATTTTATTATTATTAAAATAATAAACACCACCTACAAAGCATTCAGTCTTTTCATTAGTGATTGCAGAGATATGCTGAAGCGGCAGTATGAATATATTTTACATGTTAGTAACACTACATGTATTTTTGTATTGGGGTGTTGTAACACCCGACCCGACTAACCACGTTTGAATACCCCACAGGATTAACGAAGGGTTAAGGATACATACATGGACATAAACGTCGTAAGATCGGTATCCAACCACTCAGTAGCGCCAAAGGTGCCCTTATCTAGGACGATGAAGAAAATTTTTCTATCACATATAGTGTTTTCAGTTCAGTCTTCACAAATGACGGTAATGTAATTACCGAAGAGTATTCACTGGTGGCTGAATTAGTAGAGAGGTGGTCTGCAGTCCACATGGAATCCGGTTCGAATCCCGGCTGAGGCAGGGAACAGTTTAAGGATTTGAATTTCATTACAGAAGACTTTACTGATCTGCCAGAAGGCCCGCCGACATGTCCTAAAAATACCCCCGCTAATACCAGTACACCAGTCCTATATGAGACAGCCCTAGCATGTATTCAGTATGGATGGTGGGTGTTAGCGCCGAAGTAGTGACATGTGGAGGTGTTTGGAATGAAGGAGGACTACTGGGCCTTGAGAACGGGCTGTGAACCCAATGCTCAGAGTCGGACACATAAAAAAAAAAAAAGTAGATACATCACCAAGTAGTAAGTATTATGCGTTTTAGCATTAAAGGCGCCAAAGATAAACTTAGTAAAATGAATAGTAACAAAACTCCCGGTCCCGACAATTTTCTTCCCCTGGAGAATGTAAAAATGTACCTGATGTAATATTTGATTCCCTTACTGTTATTTTTAATAAATCTCGATAGCAAAGAAAGCTTCCGGTAGACTGGAGAATAGCCACATAACTCTTATATATATAAAAATGATGCTAGAGATCAACAAGGTAACTCTACACCAGTTAGCTTAACCTCTGATTTGGAAAATTTCATCAATCTTTGATAAGAGATGGGATAGCCGACTTCCTAAAACCTACTAACGTAATTTGTAACAACCGTCATGACAGATCTCGGAGATCATGGCTTACAAATCTAAGCGACTTTTATGATAAACTTTTTGCAATTAATGAGAGTACCAGGTCCCTAAATAAAATCTTTTTAGATATCGAGAAAACATTTGAGAAAGTACCACATAATAAATTAGCGAAGAATATAAGATTACTTGTGATCGACAGAAAAATTCATACATGTATTGGTAGCTGGCTAAGTGTCGTCATAAATGGATTAAAGTTAGATGAGGCCCCCGTCATTAGTTATATTCCTCTAGGATCAGTGTCGGGATCAGCTTTGTTCGTAATGTATATTAACGATATCGTTGTGGGGCTAAACAGCTATGTTTTTATATTCGTAGATAACAACAACAACAACAACAAAACAGCAATACTGTGTTAGCTAAAAAGAACAGAAGTAGCCCTCAAAATGACCTCAAGAAAATTACTGAATGACCAGACATGAGTAACGGCAAATATTCTCCAGTTTAAGTAAATGCCAGGTACTGGAATATGGGACGAAAAAAAAATAAATACAATTACGAAATGAAAGACCTGAAAATTAGCAAGTCCCCACAAGTTAAACATTTAGGAGTAATAATTCCATATAAACTCTTATTTTCCAGTCAGTGTGCCCTTCCCGCGAACAGTTAACAAATCCGTAGAATTTTGCCTGCATAAGTAGGTATACTGTGATATCTCTAAACAAAAGCATAGTTAGGCCACACTTGGAGCTTGGGGCTCAGTTCTGGACACCATATCTAGTCAAAGGTATGAAGAAACTCGAAGCTGTACAGCGCAGAGCCACCAAGTTAATCCCATCCCTGAGGAACCTCTCGAGAGGCTTAAGGCTCTTAACTGATTCTCTCGCAGAAACCGTAAAATCAGGACTCAAATTATTTAGTGGTTTAAAATTTTAAAGGGTTTAGTTACATTGCATCCAGCAATCTATTTAAAGTTATTACCAAGACAACAACCCGAGGAAGCAGCCTGAATCTGGAAGTAAGGAAGGCTCATCTAGTTATAGCTTTAAACTTCTTCGCCTTCTCCATTGTAAATGACTGGAATAAGTTCCCTAGAATTGTGGTTGAAAGCTGAACCATAATTAGCTTTATAAAGAGATTAGTTATACATCTTCATGTGATAGGTATAAATAAGATAGAATGTGTGTATTCACAGCTGTAGTAGTGTGCACATGTACCCGTGTACGGTATGCGTCTGCATATGAGTAAGTGTATATCTTGTCTCTGGGGAGGAGAGGGTTGAGTGGCGATCCATGATCAGACTCGACCTGACCTGCCCCTACCAAATATCCTGTAATAAGTGTGGCCATCACCTTCACCATGATATTCCTATACTTGTCTGTTCTCTCGGGACATGAAGCAAGGATAATTATACATAAGCATAATGCATATGTTTACATAATGTGTCCAAGTATTGACACAGACAAGTTTAGGCTTAAGCGTTATGTACATATCCCTAGATAAGAAGACGTCCCTTCTGACTTCGGGATAGGAAGACCTGTTCCAACTGGATACAATGATGCAAAATAATAAAAGAATAATATACAAAGATGTTTTATGCAAAGCTAAGGAAGCTGATATACAAATATAACTCCTGTGGAGACCAGATGACTAGGAATGCTTACCTAAAATAAATACCTTTATGGGTTACTTGAAAAAAAAAAAATGAAGGAAAAAAATAGTACTGATCTCTTCTCCTCCTGAGATACACATACATGGAACTGAGCTAAAAAACTCCCTAAACCAATAATTATAATACCTAAATATCACAGTCGGCCTGCCAACCCTGGGTTCCACAGACAACTGGGTGCCTGGCATAAATGGAAATAGGTAATAAATATATACACCGCTACCCTCAAAGCACTCAATCAGTGTGTCAGGCTCCTGTTGTGAGTCCTTGTGTGGTGTAATGACGGGCGTCACACCACCACTATGGTCACTGGTACACTCAATCAGTGTCACATCACCCACACTAACTAACATCTCGGGTTTCTGTGTCACTCTAGGGTTCCAGTGTGGTGTCAACAGTCCTGTTGAACTTCTCCGACTTCAGATACTCTTCCAGCTCTTCGTCTGACAGGTACCTTGTTCGTTTGGGGCCCATGACTACACACCTGTAAATAACAATTCCCAATTACCCATTATTTCGGCCACGTTGACCCCTAAAACCACCCAATTACGGGGTCACTGCTACACGAGGTAACTTTCCCATCACCCACCATAACAATCAAGGGTTTCTGTGTCACTCAGGGGTTCTAATGTGATGTCAACAGTTCTCTTGAAATACTCCAGCTTCAGAATATTCTGCCAGCTTTGTGTGGGACAGCTACCTGGCTCGTTTTGCCTCCATTACCTGCGCAATACACTAAAAGCCAAAGAGAACCATATATACTACTTTATACTGCATATAGTGGGACATGTTACACGCATGTACGTGGTCATATTGTGCCTAAAACACTCAAAATGTGCGTTCAAGTCTTCGACCTTGACCAGAATGGCCCTCCTCTCTCTCTCTTTTTGTTTTTACAAAAATTATACGCTACAGGAAGACATGTGCCAATTGGATACATAGGTACTCACCAGAGAGTCGACAATGACGGGAACTTGAGCCTGCGGGCAGAAACAGCATAGGCTAGCTCAGGACTGCTTGGTGTAAAGAAAAAGTTGTCCATTACCCATTGTTCTGGACACCATGAACTGCGAAACTTAAACACACCCTGGCCGTGTATCCATATGGCACAGGTCTTCCTATCTAGGGATATATATGGCTGTGCAGATTTTTGCTTGCATACACAGGAGTTAAGTTCAAATTTGCAATAGGTTAAAGTGCATGGAATAGGTAAAAATCGGAATTATTTTGTGGCTGTATGCTCAGCCTATCCATTTCCATAATATTCTACTTTCCGCCGATCCTCTAAAATGTTATTTAGGCTTCTTAATCCCGCAAGATGCTACTTGTCATTTTTTTATTCGTACGGCAAAAGAAAAGGGGCTGGAGGGTGAGGGAAAGAGCCCTCTGCTGTCCTATCCTTTTCTCCTACTTCTATAACTTTCGTCCTGTTTCAGCGTTGAAGCTGGACCACCTCGTAAAGACAGTATGGTCTGTATGTTCTGTGTATCTGCAAAAAACTCTCTCTCTCTCTCTCTCTCTCTCTCTCTCTCTCTCTCTCCCCCACGTGTTGCTTTTATCGGCCGGATTTTTTGCTACCACACTCGAGCACCACTTGGCACTCGCCTGGTACGGTACGTGACTTACATTCTTTTTATCGATATCTTCGCCCTCTTTATAGACACTAAGCTTATACCCGTGTGTTTACCTCTTACCGGGTTGGGAATATCCATCACTCAAAAGAAGGTATTTATCAGAGTTCATTTAGAAGTGATCCCATCTTATGAGGTGACTAGCGCGTTGGATATTACTGAATGTAGAGTGCGAAAAAAGGTGTGTGTGTGTGTGTGTGTGTGTGTGTGTGTGTGTGTGTGTGTGTGTGTGTGTGTGTGTGTGTGTGTGTGTGTGTGTGTGTGTGTGTGTGTGTGTGTGTGAAGAAAGGAGGGAGGAAGTTGTAAAGGGGAGACAACTGAAAGTGAACAGTGAAAAATAGAAGAAAATTTTCAGATTTGTCAATAAATATATCAGCATATGGGAAATGAGAAACAGGCATTATTTCCTGTGAAAAACTATTATACAAATGATGAGAGAAAGACAGTAACACATGAAGCTGTGTGTGTGTGTGTGTGTGTGTGTGTGTGTGTGAAGGAATGGACGAAGAAAAATGAAGGAAAAAATAAGTACACAATTTTACAGAAAAGAGGAGAGAGAGAGAGAGAGAGAGAGAGAGAGAGAGAGAGAGAGAGAGAGAGAGAGAGAGAGAGAGAGAGAGGTATTAAAAGTGAAGGGTGTGAGAGGAATCAACTCTTACTCCATGTCTCATCAGTTTCCGTGTCACTCCACTAACAGTAAATCATAAACATTCCCGTCACTGTTTAATGAGGTAGAGGGACCACTGTTTTCTCTCTCACTCATGCCCTTCGACTTATTCATATGAGGTAAAGTCGTCCGCCTGAATATCGAACGTCAGATTCAGTGCTGTTTCGAGTATTCTTCACTTGATGAATATAACCCCATTTCATTATTATTATTATTATTATTATTATTATTATTATTATTATTATTATTATTATTATTATATATAGCACATTGAGGATTTGCTGAATGTAGAGAGTGACAGCAGTGAGAGTATAAGTGGCTGGGGAATGGCTGGGAGAAGAAGAGATGAGAGGAGGGAGGAAGAGATCAGTAGGGCGGAAGTAGTGGAAGCAATGAAGAAGATCAAGTTGGGAAAGGCCCCAGGAATTGATGAAGGGTGTGGTGAAATGCTGAGGTATGGGGATGAGATTGTTGTGGAGTGGATCTGGAAGCTGTGTAGATTGGCTTGGGAAGAGGGAAGGGTTCTAGAGGACTGGAAATCAGGTATAATTGTGCCTTTATACAAAGGAAAAGGGGAGAGAAAAGTATGTGGTAACCATAGGGGTATTTACCTTGTTAGTGTGACTGATAAAATATATGATAGAATACTTATTGATAGGGTTAGGCATATGACAGAGGAGCTAGTTGGAGAAGAACAAGGGGGATTTAGGAAGGGAAAAGGGTGTGTAGATCAGATATTTGTTCTAAGATGTTTAGTGGAGAAGTATCTAGAGAAGGGAAAGAAAGTGTATGCTGTCTTCATGGACTTGGAGAAAGCTTATGACAGAATAGATAGGCAAGGTATGTGGAAGGTATTAAGAATATATGGAGTGGAGGGGAAATTGTTGAGTGCTGTGAAGAGTATGTACGAAGGAGCTATGGCTACGGTGCGAGTGGATGGTGAGCTGAGTGAGTTCTTTGATCTCAATAAGGGACTGAAACAGGGTTGTGTGATGTCCCCATAGCTGTTTAATATATACATGGATGGGGTTGTAAAGGAGGTGCAAGGTAGGGGAGTGGATGTAGGGGTGGCTCTAATGAATGAGGGTGAGATTTGGAAGAGTCCTGTGTTGCTGTTTGCTGATGGTACAGTATTGTTGAGTGAAGATGAATGGGAGTTGCAAGGTTTGGTGAATGAATTTGGGACAGTGTGTAAGAGGAGGAAGCTGAAAGTTAAT
Source organism: Coenobita brevimanus (assembly GCF_032717465.1). Lineage (NCBI taxonomy): Eukaryota > Metazoa > Arthropoda > Malacostraca > Decapoda > Coenobitidae > Coenobita > Coenobita brevimanus. The sequence goes on along the minus strand of NC_137048.1, from coordinate 5,023,009 downwards.
GTAAACTAAAGTAAAGTTATGGTGTTTGAGAGGAATGAAATCACAGAATGTACAGTGAGGTTGGATGGTGAGGATATGGAGAATGTGAGTGCATTCAAGTACTTGGGTAGTGTGATGAGTAAGGATGGAACTATGGGGGATGAAGTGCGTGAAAGGGTACAGCAGGGAAGGAAGGTTGTTGGTACACTGAAAGCAGTGATGAGAAATAGGGAGGTGAGTATGGTAGTTAAGAAGTCACTGCATGACAGTATTGTGATCCCTACCCTGACGTATGGAAGCCAGGCGTGGACCTTGCAAGAGGGGAACAAGTCAAGAGTGAGAGCAGTGGAAATGAGCTACTTGAGAGGAGCATGTGGAGTGACATGAAGGGACAGGTTGACAAATGAAGAAGTGAAGGAACGTTGTGGGGTAGATGTGGATGTGGTTGAGAAGATTACGAGAAATACACTGAGGTGGTTTGGACATGTGGAGAGAATGGAGAATGAAAGACTAAGAGGATGTATGTAGGTGAGGTGGAGGGAGGGAGAGGGAGGGGTAGACCGAGGGTGAGGTGAAGGGATGGAGTTGAGAGGTATATGAGGGAGGGGGGGGTGAGTTGGAGGGAGGGTAGTCAAATGGTGGGTGACAGAGCGATTTGGAGGCGTTTTGTTTGCGGCCACCCTTTGCGGGATTAGGGCGTCGACCTATAGATAGATAATTATTATTATTATTATTATTATTATTATTTCAGCATTATTGTTATTATTGATACACTTATTGTAATTGTTGGTTTTATTGTTGTCGAAATGAATTGTTTACTCTTCTGCCTGCAAAAATGCATAATGATGAGCCATTTATTATATTATTCGAGATGACGGAGGAAAATGCTGCTAAAATTTGTATCGACCCAGTGTGTTGCTAACATGCAAACTCTGATCAGTTTATAGCGGGATTCTGAAATATTTCCTCTTGTTTTTCAAAATATATACTCCCTTGTTTTCATTTATAAAAATAGTCTCCAGTTGGTGAGGATTCCCATCATCCACTCAACTGTTGTAGTGATACCTTCACGAGTTTGCACTGGGTGACAAAGCAAACTGTTTCTAGGAGCGCAGGAAACTAAAGGATAAAAGTGCATAGGTAGCATCTATTACTCTTCCGATGGCCTTAAATCAATGGGAGTAGGACTGCTGTAGCTTTAATAACTCCAGAGATATACCAAATTTTGTTCTCAGTTAGGCAGTGTTTATTATCAGCAATGTGGTAGCGACCTTTGAAATAAAGAAATTTATATAAACTGCATTACTTACACTCAAGCTTTCCCGTGATACCCAAAGGTCCGTTGTAGCTGTCGTTTTAGCAGTTTCCGAGATAACTAAATTTTGGTGCCCAGTTTCACCTTTTTTTTTTTTTTTTTTTTTTTTTTCGCAATATGGTGGCGAATATAGAGAAAAGTCTCTTATGTAACACACTTTATCAGAATCTTTCCAGTGGTGTGAATAGATAGTGCAGCTGGGTGCACGGTTGGACTGTTAGATTTTTTTTTTTTTTTTTTTTCAGCAAAATGACAAATTTTGTGAAACAGTGCTTAGGTTCCACACTACACTTTCTGTTGAAAAATTTTACTAAAAATGACAACCAGTCACAAAACCTCGGAGTCCCAAGGGAATGGGACCATCAAAGCCCCTACATCCTCCCCTCTCACGGTGACGACCAAGTGAGATGCCTGAAACCACTGTCTGACCCACTTCTTCATTTTTGCAGCATTCACGGCCTTTCCTCTGATTTCTCTTGTTGAGCACCACCTCTCCTCCTCCTCTAAACCTCACCTTCTCTTTCTCACTGAGACTCAGCTGTCTGAGACGATCTGATAGCAAATGCTTCTCTGCCTCCTCCTATTGTCTCTATACTCATTTCTAAACCAAAGGTGGCTGTTGTGTATATGTTTGCAACGACATACTATATCTTGCTCTTGTGTTCCTGAACTTGAATCTTCAGAATTCTCTACTCTTTGGCTTCAACTATCTGTCTTTCCCTGAATAAGTATATCTCTGCTGTTTATTTATCCCCTAATTCTACCGATTATGAAAAATTCTTCGACTATCTTACATCTAAGATGGAGTACATGCTATCAATTTCTCCTTTCTCTGAAATCTCAACTCTAGGTGATTTCAGTGTTCACTATCACCTTAGGCTCTCCTCTCCTTTCACCGATCCACCTGGTAAACAGAGCCTATATCTTTCCTATCCTGAATGACCTAGAGCAATTTGTACAGCACCCTACCAGTATCCCTAACCTTCTTGGAGAGAGTCCCAACATACTTGACCTCATTCTTTCATCTAATTCTTCTGCTTACGCTTTCAATCTTTTCTCTCCATTGGGCTGCTCCAATCACAACCTTATCACCTTAACCCGTCCTATCGCTCCAGTAAGGCCTGTAGACCCCCCAAGGAGCAGCAGCTGTGGCACTTTGGAACTGCTGATTGGAAGACTCTCAGGCAGTACTTCTTTGATTTTCCATGAAATGATTATTGTTTCCATGGTTGAGAGCCATCTGAGCATGCTTTGTTCATTACGAAGGTTATTCTCTCGAGCTTTAAGCATATATTCCTTTGTCGTTCCCTGTGACTAATGCAGAATAACCTTGGTTTAATCACGTTTGTTCTAATGCTGTCCACAACAAGGTACCAGAGCCAACCCACCACTGACTCTCATTTCTTTTATGTTTCTGGCCGGAATCGTGCTAAGCATGTTCTTCACTCTATCAGTAATAATTACATTTGTATTAAATGCTCTGAACTCTCCAAGTCAAATTCTTCCCACTCCTTCTGGCACCTTGCCAAAAATCTCCCCAGAAACTTTACCTCATCATCCTTCCCTCCTCTTTTCCAATCTGATGGTTCCGCAGCTATTTATTCTACAGATAAAGCAGAACTCTTTGCTCAGACTTTTTCCTCCAGTTCCACCTTAGATGATTCCGGTGCTGTTCCTCCATCACTTCCCTCCTCTGGTTTCCTCATGGCTAACATTAAAATATCTTCAATTGATGTTTTTTCTGCCATCACTGGCCTCAGTACTTACAAGACATGAGCCTGATGGGGTCTCTCGTGTTGTCCTCAAGAACTGTGCTTCGGTGCCTACATCCTGCCTCGGTAAACTCTTGCTCCTTTGTGAACTTGCACCTTTCGTTCTTGCTGGAAATTTGTTCTCACTCATCCTGACCCAAAGTAGGGTGACCATTTCCAGCCCTCTAACTATCGCCCAGTTGCTTTAACATCCTATATTTCAAAAGAATTTGAGTCTATTCTTGATGAAAAAAATCAAAACACCTTTCCTATCACAACCTTCTTTCAGATCATCAGTATGGGGTCCGCCAGGGACGCTCCACTGGCGAGCTACTCACTTACCCTTCAGATTCCTGGTCATCCTGCTTTCGGGACTTTGGCGAAAACTTTGCCATTGCACTTGACATTTGACAGGCTTTCGGTCGAGGATGGCATAAATGTTTTATTTCCAAGCTGCCCTCTATCGGTCTCTATCCTTCTACCTGTGCCTACATCTTTTCTTTCTACAACCTTTCTGGTCGTTCTGTAGCTGCTGTTGTAGACGGCCACTGCTTTTCTGCTAGAGCTATCAATAGTGGCGTTCTTCAGGGCTCTTTCCTATCACCAATTCTCTTCCTTCTGTTTAGCAATGACCTTCCAAGCTACACATCTAACCCTGTTTACCCATACGCTGATGGCTCCATCCTTCACCTTTCCATTCTCTTCCCGCAGCGTCCATCTCAGCAGTTATTTCAACAAACAGGGGTTGAGTCTAAAGCACACCAAATGTCTGACTTGATCTGTATCTCTGATTGGGGTAAAAGTAATCTTGTTGTTTTAAATGCTTGAAAAACTCAGTTCTTGCATTTTCCAACGCAAAATCTTTAGCAGGATTGTCCTCTAAACTTTTAACAATATCCAACTCAATCCTGCATCATCTTTAAACATACTTGGGGTTTCATTATCTCAGGATTTATCTTGAAGATGATATTACCCCTCTTATAAAATCTGTCTCCAAGAGAGTAGGTATGCTAAACCGACTTTGTGTCTTCTTTACCCCTACACAGTTATTGACTTCATACACGGGCTTTATTCGCCTCTGTGTAGAGTGTAACTACCATGTGTGGAGAGATCTTCCAAATACAGCTCTTGTTTTTAAGGTAAAGTAATAGGCTTCTCGACTCATTAACTCTCCTTCTCTTAGTGGCTCCTTTCAATCTCTGTCTCCTCGCTGCAGTGTTGCATGTTTATCTCTTTTCTATCGCTGCTTCAAAGGCCACTGAGTTTCTGAACTGTCTGCTTGCATCCCTGCACAACTAGAACAGGCGCATAGCACCCATCTACAGTAGCAACAAACTCTCATCCCTTTTCTATCCAACCCTGCATGCAAGAGTTAACTGTTACTCCCAGTCCTTCATGCATGCAACAGGTCAACTATGGAACTGTCTGCCCTTGTCTGTATTTGCTACTGCCTATAATCTTCACTCTTTCAAAAGCAGTGCGTCCAGGAATCTCGAAATGAACAGATCTTGAATTTGGCTCTTCGTTTTCTTATTTTTGTTATTTCTTGGAGGGAATGATCTTGTGGATTGTTGACCTTTGCTTCCTTCTTTCTTGCATAAAAGAGGTCAAGTAATGCCTGTTACATTAATATGGTCTCCAGCTTTGTGCCTAGACATTGTTTGAAATAACCTAGTTTCTGTGGTGTTCGGTGCTCAGCGGAGCTTTTTTTTTTTTTTTCAGGAATGTGGTAGTGAGTTTTGAGAAATTTCACATACGTAACTCCTATTATGTTTTGATGTGTTTGCTATCGATATGAGTAAATCCGACGGCAATTAGTCTTCATAATAATATTTTTTGGCGGTGTAGATGGTATAGACGATATTAAACCCCCCAGGAAGATTTTATGTTCGCTTCGCTCCCTCGAACAATAAAGGCTCTGATATTTATCTTATTTTCAGTCCATACGTTTGTATGGACGGCACACACACACACACACACACACACACACACACACACACACACACACACACACACATGTTCAGGAGAAACAAAAGGAAAATACACATAGGTGAAGAGTAATACACAAAAACAGTATACATGTAATTAGGAAGAAGAGCATGAGGAGAGAAGAGAAGACAATTACTCCAATCAGGCAATGACGGGAAAAACGGTGCACTTTTTCTCGCATTGTAATGACCTGGCGAGAAGGAAGAGAGAGAGAGAGAGAGAGAGAGAGAGAGAGAGAGAGAGAGAGAGAGAGAGAGAGAGAGAACATAATGAAAAAAAAAAGTGGTGCCAAGGCACAGCAAACCCATCCCCGGCAGTCATTTTAGTGCCGACGTATAAACACAACAGGATGTTCAAAGATATCACATATAAAATTTGGTGCAAATCGGGTGAAAATTGACGATTTTATGCCCATTTGAAACTTTAGGCCCGACCCACCTAACATTGACCGCTGACTGGGAGGTGGCCCCCCCGATGTGTGAGACATGTTATAGGATGCAGATTTGAAAGATGCACCTTTAAGTTTTGGCTTCATGTCCATATGTCGCATTTGAAAGGAGAAACGGCATAAAAACATTTTTTTTCTTTTTACATTTTTTGGGCCAACAGCCTAGGCCTTGGCCTAATTTGGCCAAAATTTAATCAAATGATCATAGCCCATCATCCCTGTAAGTTTAGTCAAAATCACACCAGCAGTTCTCGCGTAATGTAGTTAATAGACAGACAGACAGACACAGACAAACAAACAAACAAACAAACCTAGTGAAAACAATACCCGTCCCTTAGCCCCTCCGGAGCGGGGACGGGTAGTAAACGAACCAGTATGAGAGCTGAAAGTGGTGACAAAATTTTAACAAGGGAAGGGAGGAAAACTTGAGTATTCATATCATGTGGGATGTTGTGTGATGAAGGCGGTACGGCGAGATGGAAACAGACGTTGGATATAAAGACAAGAAACGCACAAAGCAAGGTGCGCCTACCTAGTAAAGGCTGTGTGCGTGCGTGTGTGTGTGTGTGTGTGTGTGTGTGTGTGTGTGTGTGTGTGTGTGTGTGCAATTTACAGTTTTGTTGATACAATAAACTTCACTATTTTTTTCATATTAATTATCATTTACTTTTCTCAGCAATCTTTTCAACCCTTTCATGGTCGGGACAATTTTAGCTTTGCATTCTGTGTAACACCAGACGAGTTTCTTCAATTAAGAGTGAGTCACAGGAATCTGGGAGCGTTGTATATATTTCCGTCAGTGTATTCGATATTCCTCACCTTTTCCCTTGTATTCTTTTCCTCTGAAGTGTTGTAACTTCTTATTTTATTCATCTTGAGTTAGTTGGTGGCGACTACCATCCACTCACTTGATATAGTGCTGCTTACTTCTTCGTTCACATTGATCATTCTTTTTCTGTATCTGCCCTCTACTCTTATCTTTCCCGCCACTTTTAATTACTCCTCTCACCACTTCATGTTTCTCTACACTGAGTGACACGTCCAATGGTTTCCTAATAACCAGGAAACGATTTACAACGCTGGGTGGTAACCATAGAATCAAGTAACGGGGTGATGTGAAACCTATTATGGTGCTCGCTTTAATTGGCTGGAGAGACGCAAATACGTCGGCCATCCGGAACCAAGCCTCTACACTTCCCCACATTTTGCAATGACGAGGCGCTGTCTGCCGCAAAGGAACATCGCTTTGCTGATCTGAACGGTTTGCAGAGCTGATTGCTCGCCTGCGGTTGATATTTCGGCTTGACTGAAGAGGCTAGGAATATTTAACAACAGCATCTATAATTTTCCATTTCCAATAACTTACCCAAAATTATTGCAGAACTGTGGTTAGATGCACTGAAGGTTCGGACACAAGTTGGTCAATTTCACGCCAACTCTGCAGACCTAGAATGAGAACATGGCGATGTCACTGTGAAGCACAAGTACTGCATTTGACGCTATGGATGCCTATTGTATTATTGTTTTTACTTGGCATTATCCAGGTTGAAATACACAAGTTTGTTTATGGTGCCGAAAGGGTTCATGAAGGAGGTCTGTAAACTGAGTATAATGCAGGAAGATTGATCCTACTGAACGGACTGGTTCTAGTAACAGTCGTGGCCTATGTTTACTAAGTCTTGTAGATAAATGTATGCAACAACAGTGATAAAAAGGAGAACGAGTGTCAGAGAAAGTTATTAGATATTTGGAACTTACTGACCTTCATACAATACCGGTAATACAACTGTACAGCTATGATAAAAAGTCGTACTGTAAAGCGCCGTGGTTCAGACATGGGAGGTGGCCAATAGTTTTACGATCTGTGAGCCACTGTGCCTGACGTATTGTGGTTCCTACTGCTTAAATCTCCGGACTGTGGTAGCCTAAGCTTTGGTCCGTGAATGGCTTCAGCCCTTCGGGGTCGCAAGAGGTCAGGAATGAAATGGTTGCTTTACTCTTGACCAAAAACAAGCATATGGCAACACGAACATTGGAGCATGGAAGGATTATATGTGTTGGGGACGGGTACTAGCGAAAGAAGATAATTATGCTGTAATATTTTTTTTCATATTATCAACGAAAATAATAGCTGAATGTTTTGGCAAATGAATGACTGAATTACTGACCTAATATTAAAGTCCATGTGAGTGAGGGTGTGCGATGTCTCCATTATAGTTCATTTACATTGACGGATATATCACATTTGGAAGGTGCTGATAAAGTTTTGCTGGTTGCTGGCAATGAGCAGGATCTTTGCAAGTCTTGCTTGTGGTTCTGAATGGCGATATCCAAAATTACTGCAGGCAGCACAAAAATGAGATTAATCAGATATAGTGTAGCACTTGTAATGCGGTGTTAGCGGAAAAACACTTCAGTAGGTGAACAGTATTTGAATTTTGTGGTGGTTTATGGAAGAGGCAGTGAGAGTTACTATAAATGTACTGGTAGTAGTCAAAATATAGAAAACAACGTGTAATTACTCATATTAAGGTCTTGCTATTTGGGCACTGGTAATAGACAGGCTACTGAAATAATGAGACTTTCTGCAAATATACCGGTAGTAGATAAAATGTAAAAAAAAAAAAAAAAAAGTATTATTGCTCTTACTAGGGATGAAAGAGTGAGAGTTGTGAAGCATGTAATGGTGCTGGTCACAAAGAAAACAGCGTGTATTATTGTCATTTTAAAACCTTTCAGTCCAATGACGTATTATTATTTTTTTAATTAAAACTATCCCCAGATGATTTTATTGGGCTCAGAGTGTGCCCCTTGTTATGAAGGAGTAAATAAAAGTGTTGCTTTGTCTTCACACTTTGAAAAATCCAAGTTGAATATAACTACCTGGCGTCCGCAAGAATATATATATATATATATATATATATATATATATATATATATATATATATATATATATATATATCCTTGGAGTGAACAGTTTAACAAAATGGCGTAAGGATTTTTTGTGTCATATGTATGGATATTAAAGATTGAGAGTGGGTTGCTCAAAGGGAAGAAATTATACCCAACCACTGATATATTACATGTAAAAATACTGCTTCGGCCAGATCTGAATTCTCCTCAAGTATGAAGGGATCCGAAACTGTTTTGACTTCACACTGGACTGTTTGCTTATTGTCTGACACTGGATCCTGTGAAGGGAGGCCTCAACAAAGGAACCTTCAGGCGGCTTTGTCCTTACTCAGTAACGGCACATATTTCCAAGACACACTACCATCCCTTATCACTCATTTCATCCTACCCTCCTTACCTTAATATACTCGTATTTTCCTAGTCAGTTTCCCACTCTAATCACAATAAGCACATTTTCAATGTTTGAAAATAAAGAGAAAGGATAACCATTTGAACATCATATATTTGACAAGTAAATTCAGGATTAAGGACAAGCGAAACACTGGAGGGCAAAGAAGTGTATTTCGCACGGAATGAACTATTTACATCCACGTCATCTGAAACATAGTACACAGCATGTGCCACGCCAGCATCATTATTTCACCCCATTCGCAATATCATCTACAATCAACCTCAGACCTAAGCAAATACTGGGGATTATGTTCAATGAGAGGCTTACGATCAAAACTATTGGAATTCAGAGTCTGATTTGCATGAAAAACAAAACACGGGGAAACTTTCTCCACTTTCCTTTCTTGGCCTGCCAGGAAATAACATATGCTGTTTTTTCCTCTCATCATCAAGCTCTGCTTATTTAAAAGGAGAAAAAGGTCTGTGGAAAACTCTTCACTTTCCTTGTCCTTCCTGCCCTAAAGTTAGCTGCAGTCTCTCTCTCTCTCTCTCTCTCTCTCTCTCTCTCTCTCCTTGTTGTTTTATACGGCCAGAGCTTTTTACTGGCCCACCCAAGCAACATTTGACCCTCCCCGGGTATGCAGTTTACTCTCATTGTTCATGTCTACACTGGTTTATTTCCTTCGTTTGTTACTTTTAAGGTATTAACGTCTTTGTTAATTCTATTGAACCTAAAAGCACCAGCTGCTGACTTTTATCGGAATCGAGAAAATCCATCTCCTCATAAATGAATAGTTTGGTATCATCTCTCGAGGTAAGTGTTGTGATATTGGTTAATAAGTGAGGGGAAAAGAGAAAACGGTAGGCTATACATGGGTTAGAGGTAACTGGAGAAAGTGAAAATCAGAAGGTAAAAGTGAAAGACAGCTATTTGATGCTAGAAATATAATATATAGAAAAAGAGAAACAGGCATGTTATCATATGCAAAAGGACACACAATACCAATAAAGAAAAACACAGGTAATTCTACGCTGTTGCAACTCTCCGTGTCTGACCAAGCACATACTGCCCACTTCCCTGCATACCCAACCAAGCGCATAACGGCCATCTCCCCCTCCCCCGTATAACAGACATTAAAACATAAAAATCACAGTAGTTTATTCATGGTGATAATGAAGTTACGAGCAGGTTATGATGAAATTATGACTCGTGCTATTTAGGCAGCCATTTCCATGACTGCATAATAGGTAGTCATGAAACTTTATACATAATTGGATATTCATACAATTATTTATCATATACAATTTCAGCTTCCTAAGTTTAATAGTTGCAGAGTTTTGATTGAAAAATGCATTACAATAACCAGTTTTATGTATTTTTGCAATTCCATAACATTATAAAATCTCATGGCAGTCTACCTACGAAGAGGCACCAGGAGGCATATTAACACATTTTACTGGAGAGTCTTTAGCCTGTACCTATAATAGCTTCTGAGCTGTAGTCCGGAAACGAAATGTTATTATTCTTTTTTTACAATGCCACTCTTTCCCTCCCCCCCCCAAAAAAAAAAAAAAACATAAGACACAGCAGTCTATCTACCGAACGCACCACTTCACTGTAAGACACATAGCAATCTGAAATTTCATAACATTATAGTGAATACTCTCCGAGTTCTGTCCCGGAAACGAAATCTCTTCCTGCTGCCCTGCCGCCCAACTCTACGGTCGGACACCTATTGATCCCAGTGATAACACCCTCCTTTGACTCTGTCAGGTGAAGAGTTAAAAAAAAAAAAAAAAATGAACCAGGTTCAGTGCGTGAGAAAAGATGGACGATTAATAGTGACCAGCCTAGGAACACAAACTGTACAGAAATAGGAGCAACGAAAAAGTGTGAAGAGTAGATGTGGAGAGAGTGAGAGTTGTTAGTCTTTATATCATTTCTCTTATCCTGCTATGTCATCGCACAGACAGAAAATTATCTATTTTTCTCATTATTGCTGGTTGTTGTATAATGCCGATATTAGTCCCTCCCACTCATTACCTTTCTCCTACTAATATCATCTCCTTTTGCTCTGCTATATCTGAAAATTTATATACAATTATCATGCTTCTGTTAGCTGATATTAAATTATATATTGAAGAAATGTATTTACCAAATAAGACACACACACACACACACACACACACATATATATATATATATATATATATATATATATATATATATATATATATATATATATAGTGTGTGTGTGTGTGTGTGTGTGTGTGTGTGTGTGTGTGTGTGTGTGTGTGTGTCTTATTTGGTAAATACATTTCTTCAATATTAAATTTAATATCATCATCAGCAGCAGCAGCAGCCGTTTGAGTATCCACTGCAGGACCGGCCTATCCCGACCGAAGTCGGGACGATACAGCCAATGTATGTTTACCAAGTGGCTTAGGCTGTCTGGTAGAGATTGTATGTAGGGTGAAAAGTGCTTGTAAGTGTAACTGTAATGTTGGAGTGGCTTTGGATGTGTGCGTAGTCTGTGAACCAAGTGTAATCGGCCCGCGCAATCGACTGGGTGCAAGCATTCTTTATAGTAAGCGACACTGGTTCAACCACAGCACCCCTTGTGTCCGCCAATGCAGCACATGGCCGGGTGAACACTCTCTAAGTTTATTACCCTGGCGGGGCGCGAACCCTGGCTCACCCGTGTACGAAACGCATACTCTACCACACACACACACACACACACACACACACACACACACACATATATATATATATATATATATATATATATATATATATATATATATATATATATATATATAGTTGATAAACACAAAGAAACCCCTAAACAAACATAAAACAAACACAAACATTATATATACAATATAGAGAAACGAGAGAAAATTATCCATGGAGGAGAAGAGTATACTGTGTAGTGAGAATATAATATGTACAGGAAGAACGTGAGGAAGGGGAAACAAGAAGACAATGGCTCTCCTCTGGCGACGACGGGAAAAATTGTGTATCTTTGTCACTCAGTGTAATGACCTGGCAGAGAGAGAGAGAGAGAGAGAGAGAGAGAGAGAGAGAGAGAGAGAGAGAGAGAAGCACCATTAGAAGTTGCAGCAGAAGGGAAACGTATTAGTAAGTGTTAGAAAGAATGGGACTGAGAAAACGATAATACTGATTGGAAGCTGAGTAAGCTGGAGAATATTTTTATGAAGTGTGATGTTTTGTAGTGACGGTGGTAAGCAAGGTGAAAAAGGTTGTTGAGTGCAAAAGACAAGAAACACACCACCACGAGAAAACCAGTGTGTTTGGGGAACGGGGGGGGGGGGAAGGGTGGAAAGGCATAAAGAACAGTAAATGAGATAAAGATGGTCCATCACTTCTCTGTACGGAAATAAAGTAGCTCAGTCGTATCGGAACAGCTGAACTTTATTATTCCGCGTAGAATATGGTTGGGAAAGTGAAAGTGTTAATAATGTCACCTTCCAGCCTTCCTTGACTGAGGCAGAAATAGTGCACTATTTAGGCGAACACCAGACAATTCTTTTTCTTTAACTGCGGGTTTGTCAGACACCAATTAGGGGCTCCCTAGTGTAATAAAAGATAATGAAAAATTATTAGATGTGCACAAAGTGCAAACACTTAAAAAAATGTAGCATGCACAAACATAGCCATATGTCAGTTAAAGGCTTCTTAATGCAGGAGAAAGTTTTTAGTGTGTTTTATTATTCGTAATGTTCCATGAAAAAGATTAACACTTTCATGCTCCTGGCACTCTCACTCAGCTATAAAAATAAAGAAGCGGAGGAAAGAGAAGAAAAAGGAGAGAGAGAGAGAGAGAGAGAGAGAGAGAGAGAGAGTGTTACATAGATACACAGACCACACAGACATCCTCCCGACGAGGCTGTCCGGCCTTAACAGTAAAAGAGAAGGCTACTCAAGTAACATATGTAGGAGAAAAGGATAACACAGCAAAAGGCTCTCTCCCCCCACCCTCCAGACTCTCCGGCTTTTGACACACAGGGGGAAAAAAAAAAAAAAAAGAGATGTAGCGCCTTGTACAGTTTTACAAAGAATGAAGAAAATTTGATAGGAATGGGATGAGGTAGAAATTAATATAATGGAAATGAATAGGATAAGCATACACGCAAATATTAATTCAAATCTCAACTTGTTGGATACAAATTTTATTTGTAGAGATAAGAGGAATTTTTAACTTTACATAACTGCTACCTATGCATGCCACCCCCCACCCAAAAAAATAAAAACGAACACATCCATGAGCACATAAAACCATAAGTCAGTGCCAATTCCAGGATATAAATGTATACATTACAGCACAAACACCTATATACCTATGCATGTTTCATGTCCCGAGAAAACTGACAAGGATAAGAATATCTTGGTGAAGACGATGACCACACCTGGCACAGCGTATGTGGTCAGGTAAGATCAGGTCAAGTCAAGTCAGAGCATGGATCACCATTCTACCCTATCCTTCCCAAAGACAGGATATACACTTACTCGTATGCATACACATACAAATGACATGTATATGTGTATACACATATAAATATGAATACACACTTCCTTCCATATTTGTACAGATCACATCAAGATGTACGAGTATATCTAATATCTTTTAAAAGCTATTAATGGTTCTGCTTTCGACCACATTACTAGGGGGTTTATTCCAGTTATTTACGATGGATATGGAGAAAAAAAATTTGATTGTGTCACAAATAATCTTCCTTGCTTGCAGCTTCATGCCATTTTCTCAAGCTGTCGTCTCGGCAGTAGCTTTAAATAAACTGTTTGAATGGATATTACTAAAGCTGCTGAGTGTCTTAAAACATTGAGTTAGTTGACCACTGTTTCTTCGATTTCTAAAACAAATATGAGTTCCTTAAGTTTTCGAGATATGGGTTAATCCTCAGGGATGAGCTTATCTTGGTGGCTTTGCGTTGCAGAGCTGAGTTTTTCTATATTTTTGATCGGACACATTGCCCAGAGTTGAGCTATAAACTCTAAGTGTGGCCTAACTATGTTATTGTATGGAGATATCAAAATGAAATATTTTTTATTGGCAAAATAGCTTCTGATGAATTCTAGGGATTTGTTGGCTTTATTCGTGATGTGGATACACTGACTGGAATATTTGAGATTATCTGAAGTTATTATAACTAAGTCTTGTGTTTCATAAAGGCACTTATTGTTTTTTGCTCCGATTTTTTTTAAACAGTATGAACAGAGGAAGGAAAAGATAAAGTACAAAAATATTCCATGCACCAGTTTACAGGTGTCCTACACTCAAAAAATCTGTATCAGTTGGATTTGAACAGCTGTAGGCTGAAGTTTCGGGGGAAACTATTCTGAGGAAATGAGTTTCAAATAGATGCAGCACGGAATATAAAAGAATTCTGATAGGCAGAAGTCCTGCAATATGGCAGTGTGTCAGTCCAGTCGTGAAAACTGCCAGATGCCCGTGTAGTGCTGGGGAAGGAGTGGAGAGGCAGCACAATGGATGCAACTTCGTCTGTGCATTTGCCCAAAGAGGTATCTACATAATAATTAAAGGGAGGCAACATTCCTTCATACTTGTAGGGGAGGTTATTCATTTGGAACTGTAGTATTCTTAATAATACTTACAACTTTGTTGTGAACTGTGACAATTGTTTTAGTGCAACCTCTCAACTTTGTTGTGAACTTTGACGGTTGTTTTAGTGCAACCTCTTCACATCCACTCCACAAGGGTGAGCAATATTCCAGCTGGAAGCACACTTGAATCTTGTGTATTTACGGATTCTGGTCAATAATCCAAGTTTATTTGATGCGGCCTTAGCAAATGATCCAGTATGAGAGGTTCAGCTGAGAGCATTGTTAAATGAAGCACCACGAATTCCAACATGCTTAGAGACAGAAAGATTAGCAGCACTGAAGATAATACAGGAATCAGGCAATATCTGTTTATTAGTAAACTGCATATATCAGGTTTTCCAAGCACTGCAGTATCTGACATTTATTTACACTGAAGAGCATTTGTCATTTTCTGACCATTCAGCAATTGTGTTAAGGTCATTTTGAAGGATAATTCTGCCCTCTTCAGTTAACACAGTATTGCCGATTTTTGTGTCATCCGCGAATTTAGAACTGAAGTTGTTTAGTCCTACAACGATATCGTTAATACACAATACGAAAAAAGCTGGTCCCAACACGGATCCCTGAGGAACACCACCAGCGACGGAGAACCAATCTGACTCGACTACATTTGTTATGACACGTTGTCTTCTGTCATCTAGCCAGCTACCTATCTATCTATGAACGCTTCTGATGATTACATGTAAATTTATCTTACACTACTTTATTATGTGGTACTTTGTCAGTGGGTTGTAAAGAGCTTACCATAAAACTCGATTAGATTTGTGGGGCATGATCTCCGAGACCTGAAGCCATCTTTGCTGTTGCTCAATACTTTATTTGATTCTAGGAAGTCAACTACCCAATCGCTTATTAAGGATTCAAGGATTATATTTTTCTGTGACTAAGGTCAACCTAGTTGCTCTATACTCAATAGTTATCTGGTTGATCTCTACTTCCCTTATATATATATATATATATATATATATATATATATATATATATATATATATATATATATATATATATATATATATATATATATATGTATATATAAAGTGGAGTCTCTTTTATACGAAATTCTTTTAACATTCTTTAAACCGTAATATGCCATTAACAGTAAGTTTTACTAAAAACTTTTTCATTTCGATTAACCGAAAAAATCTGAAATTTATCCGAAAATTCAAACACGGCGGGCTTGTTTCGCGCCACAAGCGTTAGTTTATGGTTGCACCGCTAGTCACTTGAGCGAGTTGCCCACTCCCTCACCTGCATCCACCACATCGGAAGATTTGGATGTGGGAGATGATGTATATGATGTAAAAATGATTGAGTAAGGAAACAGAAAATATGAAAAAACAATTAGGTTTAAGACTTTATTTGTTCGAATTGCTTACAGTGAATTACGTAATTGTTGTGGTGAAGGTTTATTTAAGTTTATTTGAGTGAAGATTTAATTAAATTGACAGTTTCTATTGCAGTTACAAAAGTGCAGTTACATAAGTAGTTACTACAGTGCATTAAGTGTTTTGGTGATGGTTGACTGGCTTTTGTGATGCTGGTGGTGATGGTGGTGGGCTAGACGTCGCCAGAAATGGGTGATGGGTGACTACAGTACTGTTGCCTTGTATCCTACATGTTATTACAGCATCTTTATTTTAAAAAAAAAATCGATTAAACTAAACTTTGAAAGTCCCATGAATTTCGGATAAAAGAAACTGCACTATATATATATATATATATATATATATATATATATATATATATATATATATATATATATATATATTAGGGGGGAGGCGGTGGCTGAATCGGTGGAGAGGCTGCCTGCAGTCCTAATGGACCCAGGATCGAATCCCGGCTGGAGCAGGGAACAGTTTAAGGATTTGAATTTCCTATAAAGCAGACTTTCCTGATCTACCAGATGACCCGCCGACATGTTGTAAAAATACCCCCGCTAATACCAATACACCAGTCCTGTATGAGGCAGCCCTAGCATGTATTTAGTATGGACGGTGGGTGTTAGCGCCGAAGTGGTGACATGTGGAGGTGTAGGAGGACTACTAGGCATTGGGATAGGTCACTGCCCCCGAGAAATAGGCCCTGAAGCCTTTGCCCAGAGTCGGACACGTAAAATATATATATATATATATATATATATATATATATATATATATATATATATATATATATATATATATATATATATATATATATAAATAAACTCAGTACAGCCATCTCCATAAATCAAGACCTATCTACGATCAGTGAATGGGGACAAAACAACCTTGTCTCTTTTTATGCTAGTAAAACTAAATATATGCAATTTACTAATAGACAGATATTGCCAGATTCGTACATTACCTTCAGTGACACTAATATTCCCATCTCCAAAAGTATTGAAATTCTTGGCGTCTCACTTAACAATGCCCTCAGCTAGACCTCTCATGTTAGATCACTTGCTAAAACCGAATCAAAGAAACTTGAATTATTGTACAGAGTCCGTAACTTCTTCTCTCATGAGCAGTTAGTTTAATTTATAAGAGCCATGTGCACTCTCAGTTCACCCTTGTAGAATGGATGTGGAGAGGTTGCGTTAAAACTAGATAAAATTCAGAACAAAGCTGTTCGAATTATTAACAACCCTGCCACTACAAATAAACTACCTCCCCTACAAGTAAGATGGAATGTTACCTCCCTTGCATTATTTTACAGATATTTTTTTGGCAAATGCTCAGACTAAGTTGCATCCATGGTGCCACCTCTCCATGCCTTCCCTCGTGCTACACGGGCATCTGGTACCGCTCATGACTGGAATGTCACTCAGCCATATTGCAGAACTTCTGCCTATCAGAATTCTTTCATTCCCCGAACTGCATCTCTCTGGAATTCGCTTCCCCAGAGTTGTTTCCCTCCAAATTTCAACCCACAGCTGTTTAAGTCTAACTGTTACAGATATTTTATGAAGAGAGGACACCAGTAATCTGGTGCATGGAATATTTTTTTGTATTCATTTGTTTTTCCTTCCTCCGTTCTGTTATTAAAGAGAGAGAGAGAGAGAGAGAGAGAGAATATATATATATATATATATATATATATATATATATATATATATATATATATATATATATATATATATATATCCAGGTACGCAGGGCAGGATCCCATTGTTACCTGGCGCGTCAAAAGGTGGCGGATAGGGGAAGGCCTTGTAGATATACAAGGTACTGTCTTAGGCGGCGGGGACCATGGGACCCCCTGTAGATATATAGGGCTCCACCGAATATAACGAAAAAGGTGGCAGAAAAAATTACATCTCACCAAAAACTATGTGGCAGGGAGGTGAGATTATTTGCCACAATCCTCCCAACCAAACAAGAGTTCTATTGCAAAGGATTTGATGGGTGTTCCTGTTGGATCATCGCCTACTAAAGGTCCAACCGCACTGCCTCCTGTGCTTACAGGCAGTGTGCCACTGAAAGTGAGTAGGCACAGTGTTGGCAAGTCAGAGACTGGGATATTAAACAATCTGAAATCCATGAAGATCTCTGCATACAATAGGGAAAGCCTTGCAGAAGATTACAAACTTGATAATGACTAAACTGGAAAACATTAGTTGGAATATTGTAGGTTTGAGTGAGACCCATAGAAATAGAAGAAAAAGTAATTCACGTCGAAGACAGCAACCACCTATTTTTCTATAGAGGAAGTCAAAATGAAAGAGTTAGTGGTGTATGATTTCTAATTAACAGAAATCTTGCAGACAACATTGTTAAATTCAGCAGTGTATCTGACAGAGCAGCACTGGTGGTTATCAGACTGTGCAAAAAATATACCCTGAAAGTAATACAAGTATATGCACCAACTTCTCAGTGCCCAGATAAATAGCAACATTCTATGATGACATATACTGTACTCACGGAAGATTTCAATGCAAAAGTTGGAAAACCAAAAGTGGAGAAGCATGTATGGGAAAATTTGGAGTGGGAGAAAGAAATGAAAATGGAGAAATGGTGGTAAACTTAGCTGAAATGTATAACATGAGAATAATGAACACATTCTTTCACAAAAGAACAGGGAGAAAGTTGACTTGGAGAAGCCTAAATGGAGAAATAAAGAATGATATTGACTTCATTACAGCAGATAAAAATAACACGATCACAAATGTCACAGTTATCAACAGTGTAAATATAGGAAGTTACCATAGGATGGTGGGTTGCACAGCCAATTTCAATTTCAAAAGTGATAGAAAGAAGATGATTAAAGATAAAAAGATATGCCCAATAAAAGTAAACGAAAACAAAGCAGCCTTTCAGTTGGAAATAAGAACAGATTTCAGGCTGTAAGTAATACCGAATGTGACATTCATCAGCTGAATGAGGCTGACAAAAGTGCTAAGAGAATCAGCGGAGGTAGTAGGAAAACCTAATACAACCAAAGCCAAAGCCAAGAAGTATTCTGAAAAGACACTCGAGCTTATGAAAAAAAGAAAGGAAATGAAAGTTAAAACAAAGAAAGATGAAATAGAATGAGCGAAATTTAATAAGCTTATCAACAGAAGACAAAAAGAAGAAAAAAGGAGAAACATGAATCACATCAAAGAAACCGTCAAAAAAGGAAGTAGTCTGAAACAGGTCCGAAGTAAAATGGCACTAGGAAAGCAACAAATTACATCACTAAAAGACAAAAACGGTTAAGTCATTAAATGCAGAGATAAGATGTTGAAGAGAGTTGAAGAATTTTACAAAGAACCGCATGCATCAATGACCCTAGTACCAATAGCTAACTTTTCAGCTGACAAGCAAAATACCTGAGGTAACACCAGACGAACTAAATGTTTCTCTTAATAATATGGCAAGGGGGAAAGCTCCGGGAGAAGCTGGAATACTAGCAGATTTACCGTTGGATGCAGAAGTACAAAATAAGCTTGCTCACTTATTTACTCAATGTATAATAAAGATGAAAATTCCCAAAACATGGTGTTATGCAATAGTTATTTTACTTTACAAAAAAGGTGACTCAAAAGATCTTAGTAACTATCGACCCATCAGCTTATTATCAGTCATTTACAAACTCCTCACTAAAGTCCTTACGAACAGAATAATAATAAATTTGGAAGAAAACCAAGCTCGTGAACAGGCAGGATTTCGAAGCGGGTTTTCGACTACTGATCACCTACGCACAATGAATCAGCTGAGAAAACTACAGAAAATAATAAACCACTGTGCTTAGGCTTTGTTGCTTACGATAAGGCTTTCAACTCAGTGTAGCACATCAATCAATCAGTCAATCATTTCCTGTGGCACCCCACGGGATGCATAGGGCCTCGATGAACTCTCTCCACCAATATCTGTCTCTTGCCATCTCCTTCAGGTCCCACCAACACCCCTCTCCTGCTTCTCTTTTCGTTGTCCTCAACCAGGTTTCCCTCGGCCTACATCTACCTTTGTTCCTCTAGCAGTCCACTATGGCACATCCTGTATTAAACTGCCTTCTTTTCTGTATATGTGCCCCAGCCACTTCCAGCGAGAGTCTCACATATTCACTAACTGGTTCCACTCTCGTAATGTCCCTTACTCTTTCATTTGTAACTCTGTCTTGCCACTTTATCCCAAGAATCATTCTCAGTATTTTATTCTCAAATCCTTATACTTTCTGATCTGGTTCCACTCTCGTAATATCCCTTACTCTTTCATTTGTAACTCTGTCTTGCCACTTTACCCCAAGAATCTTTCTCAGTATTTTATTCTCAAATCCTAATGCTTTCTGATTTGTTGCAATTGTACTGTACCATGACTCATGCCCATAAATTATAATTGGTCCAACCATGGACTTGCAAATTTTTACTTTAGTATGTACCGAAAGCATATTATTATTCCAAACAGATTTCAATATCCCAACAGCTCGCCAAGCCTGTCTAATCCTCTCCTCAATTTCATTGTTTAGTGATCCATTAGATGATGCAATCGTTCCTAGATATTTAAAGTTTTCTACATTCTTCACCACATTATTCCCAATTACACAATCATTTTGGTTCTCCACGTTCATATTAATAATTTCAGTCTTTCCACAATTTATTACCAATCCCATTTTTTCTCCTTCCTCCACCAGACAATCAAGCACCCTCTGCATCTCGTAAATACTTTCGGAAATCAGTACAGTATCATCAGCATAGTCCAAATCCATCAGCTTCTTATTTTCTTTCCAGTTAATCCCTGCACCTGTTCTCCTTACAACCTTTCTTATAACATAATCCATAACCAAAACAAACAGCAATGGCGAAAGAACTTCACCTTGAATCACTCCTGACCTAACTTCAAATAGATCACTCAAAGAACCACCCACCATTCCCATACAAAAAGTACTTTCATGCAGGCTTCTAATAATATTTACAAACTTTTCTGGTATACCATAGAATCTCATAATTTCCAGCATAGCTCCACGTGAAACACTATCAAAGGCCTTTTCAAAATCCACAAAACACATACTAAGTGGCATTTTCATCTCATTAGCTTGTTCCATTAGATGCCCTACAATAAAAATCTGATCATTACAACCTCGACCCTTTCTAAATCCCGCTTGTTCTTCTCTTAAAATTTTATCAATTACTGGCTCTATTCTGTTCAACAACATGTTGATGGCCAGGTAGTTGAAGTACTTGAGCAAAGTACTGGAGTTCACATTCTGAAGTAAAAAGACTCGTTAGACATGAAAAGAGGAGGCTATATGATGAAAAGGCAACAGAGACAGAAATTAAATTAAGTAAAAATGACGGTCAGAGCACAAGAGCAGCGTATCAGGCCATAAAGGAGTTAACTGGGACTGAAAAGAGAAGGAAGGAAACACCTGTACGAGATAGAAATGATAATTTGATGACTAAAAATTTGGATATAAAACTAAGGTGGAAAGAGCATTTTGAATCTGTTCTAGACAGACCAATCCCAGCTGAAGAGGACATTTTGCCGGGAGAGATTTGCAGATAGAAACAGGGGATATAACCTTGGAAGAGGCAGCAAAATCTATAAAGGAGTTAAAGAATTTTAAGGCCCCAGGAGAGGATGGAATATTTCCTGAAATGCTTAATGTGGAAAATGATGAGTTGATGAATGTGCTTTTGAAACTTTTTAATGTGGCTTGGGATAATGGTGGAATTCCAGAAGAGTGGAAAAATGGAGTGATTATAAAAATACCAAAAAAGGGAGATTTGAGTGCGTGTGGCAATTGGAGGAGGATAACTTTGACACATGTAGTTGCAAAAGACTTTTCCAAAATCTTGTTGAACAGAATACAGCCAGTAAGTGATAAAATTCTAAGAGAAGATCAAGCGGGATTTAGAAAGGGTCGAGGTTGTAATGATCAGATTTTTATTGTCAGGCATCTAATGCAACAAGCTTATGAGATGAAAATGCCACTTAGTATGTGTTTTGTGGATTATGAAAAGGCCTTTGATAGTGTTTCATACCATAGAATCTCATAATTTTCAACATAGCTGAAAATTATGAGATTCTATGGTATACCAGAAAAGTTCGTAAATATTATTAGAAGCCTGCATGAAGGTACTTTTTGTAAGATAATGGTGGGTGGTTCCTTGAGTGATCCATTTGAAGTTAGGTCAGGAGTGATTCAAGGAGGAGTTCTTTTGCCATTGCTGTTTGTTTTGATTATGGATTATGTTATGAGAAAGGTTGTAAGGAGAACAGGTGCAGGGATTAACTGGAAAGAAAGTAAGAAGCTGATGGATTTGGACTGATGATATTGTACTGACTTGCGAAAGTATTTACGAGATGCAGAGGGTGCTTGATTGTCTGGTGGAGGAAGGAGGAAAAGTGTGATTGGTAATAAATTGTGGAAAGACTGAAATTATTAATATGAACGTGGAGAACCAAATTGATTGTGCAATTGGGAATAATGTGGTGAAGAACGTTGAAAACTTTAAATATCTGGGAACGACTTTATCATCTAATGGATCATTAAACAAAGAAATTGAGGAGAGGATTAGACAGGCTTGACGAGCTGTTGGAATGTTGAAATCTGTTTGGAATAATAATATGCTTTCGGTACATACTAAAGTGAAAATTTACGAATCCATGGTTAGACCAATTTTAATTTTTGGGCATGAGTCATGGTACAGTACAATTGCAACAAATCAGAAAGTATTAGGATTTGAGAATAAAATACTGAGAAAATTCTTGGGGTAAAGTGGCAAGACAGAGTTACAAATGAAAGAGCAAGGGATATTACAAGAGTGGAACCAGTTAAAGAATATGTGAGACTGTCTCGTTGGAAGTGGCTGGGGCACATATAAAGAAAAGAAGGCAGTTTAATACAGGATGTGCCAGAGTGGACTGCTAGAGGAAGAAGAGGTAGAGGTAGGCCGAGGGAAACCTGGTTGAGGACAATGAAAAGAGAAGCAGGAGAGGGGTGTTGGTGGGACCCGAAAGAGATGGGAAGAGACAAATATTGGTGGAGAGAGTTCATCCAGGCCCTATGCATCCCATGGGGTGCCACAGGAAATGATTGATTGATTGATTGATTCTGCTCAACAAAATTTTGGAAAAGACTTTTGCAACTACAGGTGTCAAAGTTATCCCCCTCCAATTGCCACGCACACTTAAATCTCCCTTTTCTGGTTTTTTTATAATCACTCCATTTTTCCACTCTTCTGGAATTCCACCATTATCCCAAGCCACATTAAAAAGTTTCAAATGCACATAGCTATTATAAATTCATTGCGAGAACAAGGAGTGAATCAAAACACTTGTAAAACTGCTCGAAAACTTATATAAAGCGGGAACTGCTAAATTACATTGGGACTCAGAGAAAATTAAGATTGAGAAGGGCGTGCATCAGGGAAATACAATTTCACCAAAGTTATTTACAGCATGCCTAGAAAGTATTTTAAGAAAGCTAGACTGAGAAAACAAAGGAGTGAACATAGATGGAGAAAAGCTAAACCATTTAAGATTTGCATATGACACTGTCCTAATCTCAGAAACACCAGAGACATTACAAGAAATATTAAATGACCTGAATAGAGAAAGTCTCAAAGTAAGGCTAAAGATGAACCAGAGTAAAACTAATGTTTAATCCACAAACACCAAAGAGGTTCATCAGAATAAGTGGAGAAATTCTTGAAGAAGTCAAGGAGTACAATTACTTGGGACAAATGCTAAAATTTACGAAAGGTAATGAGAGGGAAATAAAAAGACGCATTACAATCGGATGGAAAGCTTTCGGTAAACATAGATGTAATACAAAAAGTTTTTGTCACCAATACATGACACCAATGTAATACTCAAGAGATTTTTAGGCCGCTGTCCACCAGTGTAATGATCAGAATTTGGCCACCACCCCCAGCATAATGATCAGAATTTATATACCTCCAGTGTAACGCCGAAAATTTTAGGGATCATAGAGAAATGGGGTAGCGTGTTCTTATTTTGAGAAAGGGCGTGTTTAGTTAGATATTAGCACACCTTGCGGGCACCTCAGCCTCGTCTGTACCACTCCTTGGAGGATAGCAAAATACAAACTCAAAATGGCTTAATCCTAAGATTTACTATGTATTAAGGACTGAGATACAGATTACTCTTCAAACTGGGAATGATACTAAACACAACATAATGAGGATCTATATCAACAGAAATATGAATCTTCTCAAACTGAATATTCAATAATACTGTTACACTTTTCAGAAATATGAATCTTCATGAACTAAATTAATATTCAGTAATGAGGATTTACAGTATAACTCCAGCAATATGTATCTTTACACACTATATTAATATTCCAAGAATACTGATACGCATGGATATAGTCCCGTGGTCTCAGACGGACTCGTCGGGAGGAAACTTAGATTATCACCAAAGAATATTCTCTAAGACTAAATACACGATAATTGAAGAATCTTGTATAAACTTGACACAATAATCAAAAGGACCAGTAATCACATGGACTGTTATCAAATGGACAAATGGACCAGCCGATATTCACTTTGATTCCATGAACTAAAGGGGGGGGATGATTTTGTGTGTTAGCGGTTAGGCTGCTGCTAGAATGCTCGAATCCTTGGGATGCTAGCCACGGCCCTCCATAACTCTCGTCTGCAACGATGAAGAGAGGAACAGCAATCTCGTTATTCAGGACAAGAAGCATCAGGGGAAAATATCACTAATTTAAGTCACGAACACATATGATAATACACGAGGGAGAGAAAGTGGTGGGGTGAGCTTGGGCACTAACCTGCAACGACGAAGAGAGGAACAGCAATCTGGCAGTTGCGCTGTCCCCCCTGCCATTTTATAAGCATCACACACAGTATTCGGGAATCGGCTAAAACTTAAACTGATTACTTTATATACTATTATCGATTCTCTAGGATCTTCAAAGAATACAAGAGATACGTTTGCACTCAACGTACATAGGAAAGTGACTTACGATGTTGAAATTTTTTTAATAAGCGGATAGGAACTTTAATCATAATGAAGCCAAATTAATTAAGAATTTGAACAGTTTTATTACCCATGTCGGTTACTTATGCCTACGTCACTGTAAACAGGACTCAACAGCATGAATTTCGCGCTTCACAAATGACCATCTTCAATATTCTTAGTTCAGACATTCTCAATTCACCACCGCATGGTTCAAAAGAGGAAATCTATTAACTTCAGCAGGTAAATCTCTAGATCAGAATACGCAGGATGACGTTCGCAATTATTAATCCCCACTAAAATTTCGCGGTTATACGTCTTTGTTGTGGAAGAGCTGGTCCATATGTATAACAATGAATCATATTCACATTAATACTTGACTTAGTACTATCAATAGCAGAATCATGTTCAGATTATGAATATCAGCTAAGACTAGACTTAAATATAGAATTCAACGGTTAAATAAGGAGTTATACTTACAATACTTAAGCTTAAGATCACACTTACGGTACTAGCTTATACTAACTTACACTAATACTTAAAATTATGGCACTGCATAAAGACATTATGAAAAGTAGCTTGTCTGTTTGTATGAAACGAGAAGTATATAACGAATATGTACTTCCAGCTATGATGTGTAGTTGTGAGATCTGGAAACTGACAAAATTGATGGAAAATAAATTAATTCGTTCTCAGAGAGCAGTGGAGGGGTCAATGTTGGGAATATCTTTAAGAGACAAGAAAAGATCAACTTGGGTGAGAGAGCAGACTAAAGTCAAAGATATTATAGAAGTTACAAAAGAACAGAAATGGAGGTGGGCAGGCCATGTAGCAAGAATAAGGGATAACCGATGGAGCAAGAGGTTGACTGACTGGACACCAAGAGATTGTAAGCATAGCAGAAAAAGGCCAGACAGGAGGTGGAGAGATAGGGAAAATGTGGCAGAGATCGGCTCAGTCAAGGAATTCGTGGAGAAGGTTGGGGGAGGCCTTTGTTCAGCTGTGGACTTGTAATGGCTGATGATGACGCTTATGATACATACATACATACATACGTATATATATATATGTACTGGACTTACATTGGCTTGCAGCCAATCTTCCAGAACCTTTCCTTCCTGTAGAGGTTTAATAGAAATAAATGTAAGAGGATCATACATTACCTATGCTACATTTTTCAATAACCTAGGGTAGAAAAAAAATTCTGGTACAGAAGTTTTGTTATTATTCATTTTACAAAGCATATCATTTACGTGAACAGTACTAATATGCATATTAATGACTACGTTCTGGTGTATCTGCCATTGTTTTTAGGTGATTACATTGGCGTCTCTTGTGAAAACTGAACTGGTTCTTTTTTCCTTGAAGCTGAAGCACTTTCCTTATCATCCATGATTAGTGCACCTTCGGCGATAATTAGTGGACAAATACCGATCTACAATGTTTAAACATGTGTATGTATCCTTAAAAGATCTTTAGATCCGTTGAGCTCGTTTTATCCATGTTCATTTCAAACTCTCATTTGACTGTTCTAATGAGTTTTTAACAATCCTTGCAATGTCACTGTACTGTATTGCCTCGTGACATTGCAGCAATGCGATTTTTAAGTTGTGTGGAAATGATTTCCTTCCTTAATTGCTCCATAGTGGATTGTTTTTATCTTTTTTTTACCTTTATTTCATCGGTACATGCTTGCTTTGAAAAGTCATAAATACTTGCTTAAATTTTGCCCATAAATCAATGACATCATTAAATCATTATAGATGTTCACATACTGAACTAAGGGCGTTACCAACCCATGAAAACTTTTTTTTTTTTTTTTTTTTTTTTATAATCTGGCACCTTTGGTTACTTTTATGTAGAACATTTCAAAGGTTTATGGTAAACTCGATGAGATTATGGTCGCTCGAAGGTAAGTGTTCACCCAGAGTTAGGTCAGATTATTATGTTGTTGAGAAGTGGGGTTTGCTAGTTGGGTTGTACTGGAAGGTTCTCAGGACTTCTGGTGTTTTTCAGTTACATGTCAGAGTTGCCAGTTAGCCTGAGCCTGCTGTTTGTGAGCAGAGGTACTTTGTAAGTTGTTCATTAATTTTTGTGCTCTTTTTCTCTATAATTTTTATTTCTGTCAGTGTTTGCTAAATTATGTTACTTTATCTCAGTTTGTATGCTAACTAATATAGAGTGTTATGCAGTGTGAGAAAACTCTGGATATTTTGGTTGTCTTCAAGTTGGTAGCTATTGCTTCTCCGAGAATGTAGTAGATCATTCTAGTATATAGAAAGCTTCTATTAGGGTGGGAAAGGAACTAGAGGAGTTTCAGTTTGGTTTAAGTTTAGTTCCGTGTCAGTTCAGTGTCAGTCCAGTTAGCGAAGTTTGTATAGATCCAGTACTTGTGAAAACAGTGAAGTGAAGTTAGCAAGCATTAAGTGTAATTATTTGGTAAATAAAGACAACGAACTTAAGAAGCCCATGTTTATTTATAACGCCTCAGCTGATCTTGTAGAAACACACCGAAAGGCTGACCACAGGAAGAACATCTCACTGGGCAACATCCTTCCTTTACTGACTTACTGCTGTTGGAGCCTGTGGCAGTGTGGAATGTGGACATAACAGTGGTGTTAGGAGTGTGGATCATTAGAGAAGTGCTGCAGTGAGCCTAATCTTCGACATGGAGCAAGAGTGTGTGCAGACAAGGAGCCGGGCTGGGTAGGAGGACGAGGTGTCCCTGGCTGCAATCATGAAGCTATTACAAGCACAAACTGTACAACTACAAACACAGAATGAAGGACAGAAAGAACTCAAAGAACAGTTACAGGCACAGAATGAAGGACACAAAGAATTCAAAGAGCAATTACAGGCACTGACTGAAAGACAGAAAGAACTCAAAGGACAATTACAGGTACAGAATGAAGGACAGAAAGAAATAAAAGAACAGTTGCAAGCACAGAGTGAACAGCTAGAGGCACAAAGTGAAGAACAGAAAGAATGATATGAACTGCTTCAAGCAGCATTACAGGAGCAACAGAAGGAATTACAAATGAGGATGCAAGGACATCTAGATGCTCTCATAGGGGAAATGAAGGAAGAACAGCAACAGTTGATGAAGGAAGTAGATGCCAAGCTAGAGCAGCGGAAGTATGAGCTTAGCAATAATGGGGTGGAATGCAGACAGCATGTAGACAACCAACTGAAGATTAATGAGGGAATGGTGATGGAGTGCAGACAGCATGTAGATGACTAGTTGAAGCAAGTAGATGACCAGTTGAAACATGTAGACAATCATCTGACGATAATTAGTGAGAGAATTGGGGCTCTAGAAAAATATTGCACTGCTGAGCATCAGGTTAGCGTACAGAAGCACATGAAAAAAATGGACAGTGTATGTTGAATCTTGAATCCCAAGCATCTAAAGGTAGCACTGCAGGGCTGAGTAATCAGAATGTAGGAGTTTTGAGTCTTGGACTTAGCTGGGATGCCTCAGTTTTTAAACTCCCAAACCAGTGAAATGCATGGCTATAATGGGAGTCCAATTAAAAAGAAACCTCAGGAATCTAATGGTAGATTATCTTGGGAAGCTTACCTTGCACAGGTTGAGTTATTTGCTGATGAGAATGATTGGGATGATAGGCGGAGGACAGTGCAGCTTGCTACTAGCCACTGCTGGAGCGTTTTATGGACACCGGGGATCACCACCCAATTAAACAGTCAATGCTGAGGATGGGGCCAGCCCAATGACAAGAAATGGAAAAAGTGATGGAGAATCTCCAATGTCGAAGACTGATAGAAAAGTCCAAAAGTCTTTGGGCATCAGCAGTGGTTCTGGTAAGGAAGAAGGATGGCTTGGTAAGGTGCTGTGTGGATTCGAGCTCTGAATGAAGTGACAATGAAGGATGTATACCCCTTGCCAAGGACTAATGACACACTGAATGCTCTTTCAGGTGTCAAGTGGTTCTCCACCCTAGATATGAAACCAGGATACCACTAGGTCAAGGTTGCCGAGAAGGACAAGGGGAAAAAAGCTTTTTCATACATGCATGATTTATGGCAGTTTAACCCCTACACCGCGGTGATGTTTTTGCGCTCCTTGCGCATCCCGTGAGGATATTCGTGCTCTGACTGACTTTTTAAAATTATTTGCCAATAATCAGTTATTAGTCCTAGAATATCATAATTAAATGTGCTTATGGCACATAGTTTCAGCTTTCTCCTGGGATGTTTGTTGAGCCTTCGTCGAGTACCGTAGGACTTGTGGAGACTTCTGAAGTTGGGTAACGAAGTCTCCACTTTACACCTCCCGACACCCCGTAATATGATTACCACAGCCTGATATTATCACTAGAAACACTATTCTATGATTATCAAGTAGTTTGGAATCCATACACACACAAAAAAAAACACTGTGAAAGCAATGAAAATTACCAGTGCGTACGAGCTTCCCACTTGCGCTTGTTCCCCGCTGGTATTCTGTCATTTTTTATTCATAAACACACTCACACTTTATATTCCTATTACTTTATTACACTTATATATATATATATATATATATATATATATATATATATATATATATATATATATATATATATATATTTACCCATAAGTTTCCTTCAGTAATAGTAGTTTATTTTCACTCCAGTCATTACTCCAAGTATTTGTACTCATATTCTTATATTAGTAATTATTTACATTTCTATTCTATTTACACTATGTTATACACTGTCACTTCCAGTAAATAAGGGCTCCTTTCCCTTGGAGCCAGGATGAACTTGGGACACTGAAGCACTTGTAGTTTATCACCATTTCCTCCACTGGCTCATCACACGATTCACCAGAAAGATTGTAGTCACTGTCCATCATTATCATGGATAAATTAGCCAGTTCACGCTCCACAGCAGAGTCATTTAGTCCTTTACCCCTTCCCACACGAGGATTAGTTGGGGTAGAGGTCACAGGGCCCTCTAGAAGCGGTGGAAATGGAGGGGCGCGAGTGCTACATGCTTTCATCTCAAGAAACAACACTGAACTAAATGACGAGGCGGACATGGGGCCGCCAAGGGTTGACAACGTCAGCAAGGTGACAGCTGCTAATTTATATGCTGTGAAATGATTGGCAGGAAATTAGGTAGTTCTAGGTGAATGTAAATATCACTTAGGCTTTTCCCTTCCTTTCTTATATATATTTTTATTACGAGAATAGATTATACGGCATATTTCAAGGGGAAATTACCAGGGAAAATTAGCGAACAAGTGCATGTGAGGTGTTGCCAGGTGATAATTAGCCCACTCCAGATGTATGGCACCATCAGTTACCTTATTTATATATATATATATATATATATATATATATATATATATATATATATATATATATATATATTATTTTGTATAAGAATAGGGCATAGGTCTTATTTCAATGGATGAAATCAGTAGAAAATTCCAGGGAAGATTTGCTTAGCACAGTGCGCCCAGGCAGGCAAGAGGAGAGGGTAAGGTAATGGAGGGGAGGTAGGGAGGGGAGTCAAGAACGGGGATAAATGGCTAAATTGTCAACAATGCATGGGAGTACAGATGACAGTAGCAGTGCTGACTATTGTTGGACACGGGCAGTACTGATAGATGATACAAGCCACCACTTGAAAGCCCAGGAGAATTCAAAATAACACAGAATCGCCCCACAGTATGATCCATTGCGCCTGAGTGACACGAAAGTGATGCCCCGCGGTTAAAGGGTTAAAATGATGCCATTTGGACTATGCAATGCCCCAGCTACATGTGAGTGTCTCTTGGACCGTGTACTGGAAGGCCTGCATTGGCAGACATCTCGCATCTATCTGGATGATGTAATTTTTTTTTTTAATAGATAAAGAATAGAGGAAGGAAAAACAACAAGGAAAAAAATAAGTCCATGTGCCTAAAGGTATCCTCCATTCATAAAATACCCACCCCAACTATACTTGAACTGAAGTGGATCAAATGTTTGTGGGAAACAACTCCCAGGAAGCGAATTCCAGAGAGTAGTCTTTTGGCAGACTTTCAAACAGGAATTGGAGAGGCTGTCAGAGGTGTCCAACAGAATCCGATCAACGCACCTCAAGAAGTCATACTTGTTCCAGAAGGAAGTGAAGTTCCTGGGACACATTGTGGGCAAGGGTAGCATCCGTACTGCTCCAGAGAAGGTGGCAGCTGTGAAAAACTGGCTGGATCCAACTTGTGCGAAGGAGCTACAGAGTTTCCTGGGTTTGTGTACCTACTACCGACATTTGTCAAGGACTTTGCAATGATAGCTGCACCTCTACACAAGTTGCTGGGGAAGAGATAGAAGTTTACCTGAACTGCAGAGACTCAGAACGACTTTGATGAACTCAAGCATTCATTGGCAAGCTCCCCAGTATTGCTGTAACCAGATCAGGATCAGCCATTCATCCTGGACTGTGATGCTTGTGACCATGGTATAGGTGGGGTCCTGTTGCAGAAGAAGGATGAGAAAGAGTATGTTGTGGCATATTACAGAAAGAAGCCCACCCCACCAGAGCGGAACTACTGTATAACTTGTAAGGAGCTCTTGGCAGTGATCAAAACCCCTGTGTCACGGGGTTTTTAAAATATCAAGGGGTTTTTAAAATAAATGCTAAATATTACTTAATTGATAATAATATTGAATATTATTGAAGGGCAGTGACAATGATTGTCTTGCTAAATCAAGCAACGATTATTTACGCTGACTTACTTCGCCGATTCTCTAAGAACGAGAATTTATAAACTTTCTCAACAGTATACAGCAGAGACTAATTACTCCATTGCTGTTACTGTACTGTTAGCCTCTGGAGAAAATTACTTCACCCCTGACAATAAATAACTAATACTAACATCAGGTTCTTGCTGATGCTTAACTCCTAGGTGGCACAACGGATTTTAAGCTTAATACAACAAGACTGGCCTAAGTACCAGTTATGAATGGCAAACGTTTATGCAAGCTAGGACCTATATGGAAAATAAGCTTAATTGTGGAGAAATGAAACAAGAGTTTACATTACATTAAGCTCAAGAAAAAGAACTGTTAAATTTATTGATTACAAAATAAATTTAACGTTACAATTCAAAATCAAATCAATGAGATCGCACTCACTCACTCACACAAGAACTAAATTCTTACGCCTAGGAAAAACACCTTAATTAAACTCTTAAGACTAGGAAAACGAAAGGAAATACTGGTCAATGAATGCTGTGTATCACCAACTAAGGTGGGAGCTTGGAGAAACTGTAGTCAGTGGAGTCTGGGTGCTGCTGACCTCTCTCTCACTTCTGGAGCACAGTACCTCTCTCCGTCAAAGCAAACACTGGACTGCTTTCAAAATACGATGTATGGGCAGGACGCACAAGCCACTGGAAGAAGGCGTGGCTAACGGTTGAGGCAAGCAGGGGCGAACAATAAAGAAACAATAGTATCGCTCAGTTGAGCACTTAGTGACGTGCATTAAATCGGTCACTTTTGAAACAGTGACGAATGTTTTGAAAAGTATACCCCGAAATGGAGAGAGAAACGGTTAACTGAGCGATACACAGTGAGTTTTCCACTAATAGTTCGTGGCTTCTCACAAAAGGGAAATGTCACGAATTTGATTCATGACATTACGCCCCTACAAAATAAAATTTTTTCCTTATGGGAAAAAATTTGTGGATATATATATATATGTACACATCCTAACTCATTCACACAAGATTCACACTGTGATGTGTGTGCTATCCTGCTACAGGAGAAAGTTGCAGTGGCCAGTGAGCGAAAAAAAACCTCGTATTTACGTTAATAGAAGCAAGCTTGAGGGAAAAACTCCGTGACGACGGTGAAAATCCTGTACTCAGGTCAAACTGAGCGAAAGTTCGCTACATTTACACTGACAACTAATTGTTGTGTAGCGTTGTGTATGTAATACATGGTGTAGGTGTGACAGTTGTAGTGTAACTGTACCTACATGTAAAATGACACAGTAAATAATAATATGGCAATGACGAAGGCAGAGGAGAAGAGGCGGCAGCGTGTGGCAGACGATCAGCTGGCCCGCACAGCAAAACTGCTGCACCCATTGCTGTACCTGCAAAACCAATTAAGGTGGAGCATCAAAAGTGTTAATGAGACAAAATTCTTATTACGTTACAATTACTCTCTCTGCCTAGAAATCAGTACATGCTACGAAAAGTATGCTCTAGCTGCAAAATACAAGTGACAGCCTAAGCTTCGTACATTTGAGGTCGCCATTAATTATAGCACACGATTAGTGTCGAGAAGTTGAGAATCCTTGTGCAAACTCGGGTCTTCCATAGCCTCGAACTGCACACGGGTCCTCAACCTGTGCATTAACCTACAGTACTTATATTAATATCGGGAAGCTGAGAATCCTTGTGCAAACTCGGGTCTTCCATAGCCTCGAGTCGCCTCTGCGGAGTTCTCACTTCCCCCTTTACCTACAGTACTTATATTAGTATCGGGGAGCTGAGAATCCTTGTACAAACTCGGGTCTTCCATAGCCTCGAGTCGCCTCTGCAGAGTTCTCTCTGAACTTCCCCCTTAACCTACAGTACTTATATTAGTATCGGGGAGCGCTGAGAATCCTTGTACAAACTCGGGTCTTCCATAGCCTCGAGTCGCCTCTGCGGAGTTCTCTCTCGAACTTCCCCCTTAACCCACAGTACTTATATTAGTATCGGGGAGCTGAGAATCCTTGTGCAAACTCGGGTCTCCCATAGCCTTGAGTCGCCTCTGCGGAGTTCTCACTTCCCCCTTTACCTACAGTACTTATACTAGTATCGGGGAGCTGAGAATCCTTGTACAAACTCGGGTCTTCCATAGCCTCGAGTCGCCTCTGCAGAGTTCTCTCTGAACTTCCCCCTTAACCTACAGTACTTATATTAGTATCGGGGAGCGCTGAGAATCCTTGTACAAACTCGGGTCTTCCATAGCCTCGAGTCGCCTCTGCGGAGTTCTCTCTCGAACTTCCCCCTTAACCCACAGTACTTATATTAGTATCGGGGAGCTGAGAATCCTTGTGCAAACTCGGGTCTCCCATAGCCTCGAGTCGCCTCTGCGGAGTTCTCACTTCCCCCTTTACCTACAGTACTTATACTAGTATCGGGGAGCTGAGAATCCTTGTACAAACTCGGGTCTTCCATAGCCTCGAGTCGCCTCTGCAGAGTTCTCTCTGAACTTCCCCCTTAACCTACAGTACTTATATTAGTATCGGGGAGCGCTGAGAATCCTTGTACAAACTCGGGTCTTCCATAGCCTCGAGTCGCCTCTGCGGAGTTCTCTCTCGAACTTCCCCCTTAACCCACAGTACTTATATTAGTATCGGGGAGCTGAGAATCCTTGTGCAAACTCGGGTCTCCCATAGCCTCGAGTCGCCTCTCAACTTCCCCCTTAACTTACGGTACATAATATGTACGTACAGGCCCTGGACATGATGTGTCCTGTGGGGCCAACAAGTGAGACGTCTGGTCTACACTCACTTCACCACTATCCTGTCTCTCAACTGACTCAGAGATTACAGGTGTGGTTACGAACGGCACAGGAAGGGCATGTCCCTGATTAGTGGTGTTACTTTGACACACTGCAGGAACGGACAAAACTATCTATGTCTCGTCCCATCCCTGGCCAGAAAAAGTCAGCTCGGATACGGCCCTTGGTCTTCCTTTTGCCCATGTGACCTCCTGAGGCTGAACAATGACCCCATTGTAACACTGCTAGGCAGTACTTGGCGGGAACGACAAACTGCAGTCGAACCTAGCCCTCGGGTGTTCGTGACTCACGGTAGGGCAGTCCTTGTTTACGAAGGAACTTGGCTTGACCTCCCCGTGAATACTTTAGCACTCGACCCTTTTTGTTTGTTCCACACGGCAGCAAGTGTCGGGTCAGAATGTTGTTCTTGTACAACAAGTTGACTACACATCAGATCTTGCGGCGATTCAATGATCACTGGGGTGACACAGTCTGGAGCCTCAGCCATAGCTCGTGTTACCGCAGCAGCCGAAGTCTGAGTAGCATCATCGTCGGAGCAGCTATCCTTGACTCCGTGAATGTTGCCTACAATTAGGTCAAATAAAGGTTCTGGCATGACAACTGCAAGTGTCGTACTAGTATAAAATGGAGATGCCACCTGGATACATGCCTCAGGGAACAATCTCACTGATCCATCAATAAGGTTTGCATGGATCTGTCGACCTGTATACTGCTCAGGCCGAACTAGACTCTGCTTGACAGAGCAACCTGAGGAACCATTATATCCCGGGACATTCACAGGAATGCCTCCCACAAACCCTGGCTGAACAAGGAAGGTACTGTCACCTGTGGGAGGGCCTGTGGAGGAAGCAGCTAGCCACTCATGAGGCTGCTGAATTGATGCGGCAAACATTGTGCCTTGAGGGTTATATTGGGAAGATGGAACATTGGCCTTCTGTGGAGGGGGGTTCACTGTCACTGTGGTACGAGTGAACTGTGGGGAAGTACCCATACTGGTAGGGACGTGACCACCGTGCTGCTGCTGAGGAATGAAGGCTGCGTTCGCTTCCTGCCTCTTCTGAGCTGGTGGTGAAAAAGTTTGTCCCGACGGTCGGTTGCGTGGCTGATACTGCTGCTGGTTAGGGTACTTGTCGTACCTCTTCCACTCAGGTTTCTGAGTGTTTTGCCCCTGGTCCTTCCACTGCGGTTTTGGACCTTGGCCATTACTCTGAGAACGGCCTTGGTGCTGGGATTCAGTCTGAGATGGCTTCCCAGACTTATCAGCTTTTCTGCTGTTCCAGGTGTTTTGCTTACGAGTTTGATACCCATATGCAGTAAAGAATGCGTTGGCCTTCTCTGCCATTTGGCTGGCATCTTTCACCTGGCAGATCTTAAGCTGTGCTATGAGCTCAGCAGGCCACGACCTCTCTAGCTATGTACGCAGCATAAGGTCAATTATCCCCTCACGCGTGGAAGGAGTTTCATCTTTCTCCATCCACTCATTTAGGTAAGCCGTGAGACGATCAAGGAATTGAACAGCTGTCTCCTTGTCTTGGAGACGAGCTCGCATGAACTGAAATTTGGCATCGTCTACTGTGAGACCATACGCCTTAATGAGTGCAGCTTTCATCATCTCATATGTGAGAATGTCTCCATGAATTCTGTGGAGAATATCGAGGGCAGGGCCCTCAAATAAACTAAGAAATTGGAGCCGCTTAGCTGCCTCATCCAGCTGATACATGTCTGCCATGTCCTCAAAACGAGCTATGTACAGCTCGATTCACTCGCCTTCCTTGTATGAAGGAAGCCTGATGCATGGGGTCGCCAGGACATGTGTAGGAAGAGCGCTAGTGGAGCTTGGATTAACTGCACCAGATATGTATGAAGCCAAGGAATCTTGCTTGAGCTTCAGCACTTCAAGTTCATGTTTTTCGCGTGCTTCTCGCTCGGCACGTTCGTGTTCTCGTTCTCTCTCGCGTTGTTCACGCTCGTATTTGCTCTGTTCTCGCTCTTGTACTAGCTCGTGTTCGCGCTGTTCTCGCTCATGTTCATGTTGTTTGCGCTCGTATTCGCGCTGTTCTCGCTCACGTTCATGTTGTTTGCGCTCGTATTCATGCTGTTCTCGCTCACGTTCATGTTGTTTGCGCTCGTATTCGCGCTCTTTCTCACGCTGCTCCTGATTATGCTGTGAGAGTATATTCTCTTTAATTTCGGTTGGGTCTGAAAGACCCATTTCTTTGGCTTCCTGTAAATATACAGTGGTAGCCATGGCGCTAATTTATTAAGCAAACGAAACTGAGTACTGACTGCTTCGCAAACGAATGCTAATGACACAAGTAAAGAGTACAGACACAAGCTAGTGGTGACCAGTCTTATCTAGTTAACTGGAAAAGAATAAAGCAAAAATGCAAATAACTGAGAAGACTCAATAATTAACACAATGGGTACGGCTTCTACCCAGGAGCGAATAAAATCGTCTGGCGTTACCAAAAATAAAGTACTAAATAGAGTTGAGTACTCTATGGATTAATAAAGCAAAAATTCACTTGCTAAATTAACGGTAAACACCAGTAAACTTGTGCCTATAAACTTTAATGATAAATTCTTAAATATGAACGAGTGAGTACTATCTCGTGAATAGCTTTAGAGCTAGGAGTTAATATCCTGGAATGAGGTCGCCAATTGTCACGGGGTTTTTAAAATATCACGGGGTTTTTAAAATAAATGCTAAATATTATTTAATTGATAATAATACTGAATATTATTGAAAAGCAGGGACAATGATTGTCTTGCTAAATCAAGCAACGATTATTTACGCTGGCTTACTTCGCCGATTCTCTAAGAACGAGAATTTATAAACTTTCTCAACAGTACACAGCAGAGACTAATTACTCAATTGCTGTTACTGTACTGTTAGCCTCTGGAGAAAGCTACTTCACCCCTGACAATAAATAACTAATACTAACATCAGGTTCTTGCTGATGCTTAACTCCTAGGTGGCACAACGGATTTTAAGCTTAATACAACAAGACTGGCCTAAGTACCAGTTATGAATGGCAAACGTTTATGCAAGCTAGGAGCTATATGGAAAATAAGCTTAATTGTGGAGAAATGAAACAAGAGTTTACATTACATTAAGCTCAAGAAAAAGAACTGTTAAATTTATTGATTACAAAATAAATTTAACGTTACAATTCAAAATCAAATCAATGAGATCGCACTCACTCACTCACACAAGAGCTAAATTCTTATGCCTAGGAAAAACACCTTAATTAAACTCTTAAGACTAGGAAAACGAAAGGAAATACTGGTCAATGAATGCTGTGTATCACCAACTAAGGTGGGAGCTTGGAGAAACTGTAGTCAGTGGAGTCTGGGTGCTGCTGACCTCTCTCTCACTTCTGGAGCACAGTACCTCTCTCCGTCAAAGCAAACACTGGACTGCTTTCAAAATACAATGTATGGGCAGGACGCACAAGCCACTGGAAGAAGGCATGGCTAACGGTTGAGGCAAGCAGGGGCGAACAATAAAGAAACAATAGTATCGCTCAGTTGAGCACTTAGTGTCGTGCATTAAATCGGTCACTTCTGAAACAGTGACGAATGTTTTGAAAAGTATACCCCGAAATGGAGAGAGAAACGGTTAACTGAGCGATGCACAGTGAGTTTTCCACTAATAGTTCGTGGCTTCTCACAAAAGGGAAATGTCACGAATTTGATTCGTGACACCCTGATTTCTTCCATCCATACTTGTATGGGTCCTACTTCATCATCAGGAAGGACCATGCAGCACTCAAGTGGATAGACATTAATGAATCCAGAAGGACAACTGGCATGTAGGCTCAGAAAGCTGGACTAGCACAACTAAGAGATGCAGCACCATCCTGGTCAGGTACATGGCAATGCTGACAGCCTGAGTCATCAGCCTTGTGACCCAGAATGCCAGCAGTGTAGTAAACAAGAAGATCGTAACAAGAAATGCAACTGTACTGTGATGACAGGGCTAGTGTCAGCTGAAGAAGACCTAAAGAGGATGTAGATGATGGATGCAGATTTACAACCAGTGCTAGACTGGCTGCAGCAGAGTACAGTGCAACCATCTTGGGAAGAGGTTTTCAGATTCAGCCCTGTGACTAAGAGCTACTGGAGCCAGTGGAACCTTCTTCATTTGAACAGCAGACTACTGGAGCCTCAGTGGGAGACACCTGATGGCCTCAGCAAGTATTGGCAACTGGTGATTCCGAAGAAAATGAGGTCTGGGATCTTGGATGAGTTTCATAACCAGATCACTAGTGGGCACCTAGGAGTGAAAAAAAAAAAAAATCTTTGCTGGCTGCTACAGAGGTTCTACTAGACTGTTGCATAAATGAAGGACTGAGAGTATTGGTTAACTCTTCCATTAGAGAGCTGGACGGAAAAGGGATGAGAGATTGTTGCTAGACGGGTGCTACTCACCCATCGTAGAGGTGGAGGGATGCAAGCAGACAGTTCAGAGGAGCAGTGACCATGGAAGTAATGATAGAAAAGAGATAAAGATGCAACAGTGTGGTGAAGAGACAGAGGTTGAAGGGAACCAGTAAGAGGAGAAGAGTTAATGAGATGAAAAGCCTTTGACTCCACCGTATTGAGAAGAGCTGTATGTGGGGAGCCTTCCCACACATGAGAGTTGTACTCTACACAGGGGCGAATAAAACCCGTGTATAAAGTCAACAACTGTGCAGAGGTAAAGAAGGCATGGAGTCAGCATAGCACACATAATAAAACCCGTGTATAAAGTCAACAACTGTGCAGAGGTAAAGAAGGCATGGAGTCAGCATAGCACACGTAATCTCCTGGATGCAGATTTTGCAAGAGACGCATTATGATTTTTCCAAGATAATATCCCGAGTGAATGAAACCCCAAACATGTTCAAGGATGATGCAGGATTGAGCTGGATAATATTAAACATTAGTGGGTACTCCTGTGGAAGATTTTGTCGCGTTGTTAGGTGTAAATACTAAGTCTTTGATACAGTAAAAACAGCAAGATTATTTTTGCCCCAGTCAGAGATACGAGCCAAGTCAGACAATAGGTGTACCATAGCCTCATCCCTTGTTTGTTGAAGTAACTGCTGGGATGGACATTGTGGAAACCGAATGGAAAGGTGAAGGGTGGAATCATTAACGTACGAGTGGATAGGGTTAGATGTACAGCTTAGAAGATAATTGATGAATAAAAGAAAGAGAGTTGGTGATAGATAGAGCCCTGAGAAACACCACTGTTGATATATCTAAGAGAAGAACGATGGCCGTCTAAAACAGCAGCTATAGAAGGACCAAAAAGGAAGCTATAGATGAAGACAAAATAGAAGGATAGAAACCGTAAGAGGGCAGTTTGGAAATTAAAGATTTATGCCAGACTCGATCGAAAGCCTTTGAGATGTCAAATGCAATGGCAAAGCTTTCACCAAAGTCCCGAAAGGAGGATGACCAGGAGTCTGAAAGGTAGGTGAGAAGATCGCCAGTGGAGTGTCGCTGATGGGACCTACACTGACGATCAGAAAGAAGGTTGTGGTAGGAAAGGTGCTTTAAGATTTTTCTGTTAAGAATAGACTCGATAACTTTTGAGACACAGGATGTTAAAGCAATTGGACGATAGTTAGAGGTTTGGGAATGGTCACCCTTCCTTGGGACTGGCTGAATGAGAGCAAACTTCCAGCAAGAAGGAAAAGTACAAGTTGAAAGACAAAGGCAAAAGAGATTGCCTAGGCAGGGTGTAAGCACAGAAGCACGGTTTTTGAGCACAACAGGATTGACTCCATCAGGCCCATATGCCCTGTTAGTATTGAGGCCATCGATGGCAGAAAATACATCAGCTGAAGACATTTTGTCAGCCATGAGGAAGTCAGAGTGGGGAAGTGTTGGAGGAACAGCACCGGAATCATCTAAGGTGGA
Organism: Coenobita brevimanus; assembly: GCF_032717465.1. Taxonomy (NCBI): domain Eukaryota; kingdom Metazoa; phylum Arthropoda; class Malacostraca; order Decapoda; family Coenobitidae; genus Coenobita; species Coenobita brevimanus. The sequence continues at coordinate 4,982,723 of NC_137048.1, read as the reverse complement.
ACTGGAGGAGAAAGTCTGAGCGAAGAGATCTGCTTTATCAGTAGAAGAAATAGCTACAGAGCCCTCAGAGTAGAAAAGAGTAGGGAAGGATAATGAGGTAAAGTTGTTAGAAAGGTGTTTGACAAGGTGCCATAAGGAGCGGGAAGAATTTGAGTTGGAGAGTTTAGAGCATTTAGTACGGATGAAATTATTTTTGCAGAGCGAAGAACAGATTTAGCATGATTCCGGGCAGAAACATTAAAAAAAAAAAAAAATGTGATTCAGGGGTGGGTTGGTTTGTCGCCTTCGGGCGTAATAAATTAATCAAATCAAATAAACCCCCCTCCATCGCCCTACCTTTTCCACCCCGCCACCACCTTCTTCTTCAAAGGCAATATTATATACTGCAAAGCAACACCACATACCCTCATAGATATGCCACATTATATCATATCCTCTGTGGATCATTCAACTGCATGTTAGTGTGTCGATTTACTGCACCACAATACTTAATAAGAAAAGTCTCTATTGTCTGCCTCCTACTCAAACAATAGTGCGCTGTTGCTACATGCGAGACAGTGAGATGGCAGGGGGTAACTATACTCCTGGAGCCGACTGTACGTCACATGATCGCATCCAAGCAGTCTGTCATATGAATACGTCTCGTGGCTTGATATCCTGTTCCCCACTACCCTTTCACTTATCCCAGTCCTTCTGCTACTGCCTTGTGCATCCTGTTCCTCATGTCCTTTCTCCCTTTTCTCCCTATCCACTCTGCTTCACCCACCGCCATGCCCCCCTTTCTCATCTGACAGCTCCCCCACTATCCGCAGCATTATTTTCACACTTTTTTTTTTTTCAATGTGCTCACCGCATCCCTCATCTTCCCTCACCCATCATTTCACCCCTCCCACTCCTCTCTCACTTTTCTTTTCGCCCTCTCTCTTCCTGTCGCTCTCTTTCCGTTCCCCTCTCCAGTCTTTCTTTCCCCCCCTCTCTCCCCCTCCGTCATCTCTTCTTGTGCCCATTTCTCTTCCCTTCCCTTCCCTCCTCTCATTTCGTCCTTCCCTTGCTCTCTCACTGCTGTCTCTTTCCGCCCAATTTATTTCCTCGTTCCCTATCTTACTTTCCGCTCCTTCCTTTCTCTTTCGTTCCTTTCTGTTTTCATAATTTTCTCTTCTCTTCCCGGCTGTCTCTTTTCGTCCTTCCCTCTTTCCCTCTCTCCCCTCTCTTTTATTGCCTATCCTCTCCCCTGTTGAGGGTGACGGTGTTGCATGGGTTAGCACATCCTGCTTGCAGCTGGTAAATCCTAAAATCCATACCAGAGCAGGACGACCCCTTGGAATAAATTTTCTCACCCTTGTCGCTGATCATTCAGCGGTACAGCTTGAGACCTGGGTGCAGTCTTAACTATAGTACCACGAATCAGATTCATGTACGTGATAGGTTACTTGTTTCTCTTAACCGTATTTCTATATTTGTCAATACTTGTAACAAATGTATTGTCTGTATTGTTTCATACCGAAGTGAAGAAATATACACTTATAACACACATGTGTAATTGAAGACCCGCTTCATTTTTACTTGAGAGAGTAATAAGCCACCAAGTACCCTATCACCACACTACATACTGTTGTATAAATGAAAACAAAAAAATACTAACTTTGTTTTTCTGCTAAACACCGTTAATATCAGTATATAATTATAAGATCCGTCAGACGTGAATATTTTTATTAACGCAAGACTTCCTAATTGAGGTGCGGGAGCATTTTCACTGGAGTTAAATTAGTTTTAATTATCTATTATCAAACCATTCCTGAACAATATTGGCGTTATTATAGTTACTTTAAGTCTTTTTGGTTAGCTACACTTCTGTAAAATGTATGATTACTGCAAATTACTCCTGTGCTAATTTATGTGTTGGGTCTGCCTTGACAATAGCTCACAATCTAGTAACGGGGGGATGGCCTCCAAACGCCCCACCTCAGGAGAACCAGGTATTATGGCCACAGTTGCACGGGCTGTGTATGAATATGAGAAGAGAATGGCGGCATTGTAATTATTGGTGGCACCTTCATCGCAAGCGCAGAAACTTCCTGAAGAACGAAGGTCCATTGACTGTACAGTAATTTTCTGAAGAACTGAGGTTGCAGCCTTTGTCAGTTATATTTATAAATATATATATATATATATATATATATATATATATATATATATATATATATATGTGTGTGTGTGTGTGTGTGTGTGTGTGTGTGTCAGGAAGAAGGAACCAAAGGAAATGAGCCCACAAAACTCTTCCTTCCAAGAGAAAAACAAAATGCAAGAGAGAGCCAAATTCAAGATCCATTCATTTCGAGATGCCTGGACACACTGAATTTGAAAGACTGGAGATCATAGGAAGCAGGAAATACAGACAGAGGGAGACAATTCCAGAGGTGACCTGTTGCATAATTGAAGGACTGGGAGTAATGGTTAACTCTTGCATTAGAGAGTTGGACAGAAAAGGGGTGAGAGTTTGCTGCTAGACTGGTGCTACGCGCCCGTCGTAGAGGTGGAGGAATGCATGCAGACAGTTCAGAGGAACAGTGACCATTGAAGTAGCGATAGAAAAGAGATAAAGATGAAACAGTGCGGCGAAGAGACAGAGGTTGAAGGGAGTCAGTAAGAGGAGGAGAGTTAATGAGACTAAAAGCCTTTGACTCCACCCTATTGAGAAGAGCTGTATGTGGGGAGCCTCCCCATACATGAGAGTTGTACTCCACACAGGGGCGGATAAAACCCCTGTATAGAGTCAACAATTGTGCAGGGGTAAAGAAGGAACGGATTCGGCCATTCATTTCGAGATGCCTGGATACAATGTGTTTAAAAGACTGGAGATCATAGGAAGTAGGAAAAACAGACAGAGGGAGACAGTTCCAGAGTTGACCTGTTGCATAAATGAAGGACTGGGAGTAACGATTAACTCTTGCATTAGAGAGTTGGACAGAAAAGGGGTGAGAGTTTGCTGCTAGCGGGTGCTACGCACCCGTCATAGAGGTGGAGGAATGCATGCAGACAGTTCAGAGGAACAGTGACCATTGAAGCAGCGATAGAAAAGAGATAAAGATGCAACACTGCGGCAAAGAGACAGAGGTTGAAGGGAGTCAGTAAGAGGAGGAGAGTTAATGAGACAAAAAGCCTTTGACTCCACCCTATTGAGAAGAGCTGTATGTGGGGAACCTCCCCACACATGAGAGTTGTACTCCACGCAGGGTCGGATAAAACCCCTGTATAGAGTCAACAATTGTGCAGGGGTAAAGAAGGAACGGAGTCGGCTTAGCACACCCAATCTCTTGGAAGCCAATTTTACAAGATATGTAATATGATCTTTCCAAGGCAAGTCACGAGCAAATGAAACCCCAAGCATGTTCAACGATCATGCAGGATTAAGCTGAATATTATTAAACATTAATGGGTATACCTGTGGAAGATTTTGTCGGGTTGATAGGTGCAAAAACTGAGACTTTGATGCATTAAAAACAACCAGATTATCTTTACTCCAGTCAGAGATATGAGCCAAGGCAGACATTAAGTGTGCCATCGCCTCATCCCTTGTTTGTTGAAGCAACTGCTGAGATGGACGCTGTAGGAATCGAATGGAAAGGTGAAGGGTGGAGTCATCAGCATATGAGTGGATAGGGTTAGATGTACAGCATAGAAGGTCATTGATGAATAAGTTGGTGATAGGACAGAGCCCTGAGGAACACGACTGTTAATAGATCTAGGAGAATATCGATGGCCGTCTACAACAGCGGCTATAGAACGACCAGAAAGGAAGCTAGAGATGAAGGCACAGATAGAAGGATAGAAACCGTAAGAGAGCAGTTTGGAAATTAAAGATTTATGCCACACTCGATCGAAAGCCTTTGAGATGTCAAGTGCAATGGCAAAGTTTTCCCCAAAGTCCTGACAGGAGGATGACCAGGAGTCTGAATGGTAGGTGAGAAGATCGCCTGTGGTGTGTCCCTGATGGAACCCATACTGACGATCAGAAAGAAGGTTGTGATAGGAAAGATGCTTTAAAATTTTTCTGTTAAGAATGGACTCGAAAACTTTTGATATACAGGATGTTAAAGCAATTGGACGATAGTTAGAGGGTTGGGAATGATCACCCTTCTTTGGGACTGGCTGAATGAGAGCAAACTTCCAGCAAGAAGGAAAGGTACAAGTTGAAAGACAAAGGCGAAAGAGTTTGCCTAGGAAGGGTGCAAGCACAGACGCACAGTTCGTGAGAACAACAGGAGGGACTCCATCAGGCCCATATGCCTTATTAATATTGAGGCCTGTGATGGTAGAAAATACATCAGCTGAAGACATTTTAATGTCAGCCATGAGGAAGTCAGAGGGGGGAAGTGATGGAGGAACAGCACCGGAATCGTCTACGGTGGAATTGGAGGAGAAAGTCTGAGCGAAGAGGTCTGCTTTATCAGTGGAGGAAATAGCTACAGAGCCATCAGAGTAGAAAAGAGGAGGGAAGGATGATGAGGTAAAGTTGTTAGAAAGGTTTTTGTCAAGGTGCCAGAAGGAGCGGGAAGAATTCGGGTTAGAGAGTTGAGAGCATTTTGTACTGATGGAATTATTTTTAGCAAAGCAAAGAACAGACTTAGCACGATACCGGGCAGAAACGTATAAAAGATGTAATTCAGGGGTGGGTTGGCTCCAGTACCTTTTATATGCCCTCTTCTTGTTGCGGATAGCATTAGAACAAGCGTGATTAAACCAAGGCTTTCTTGCATTAGTCAGAGGATATGAGAAAGGAATGCATGCTTCCATTCCCAAGAGAATAACCTCCGTAATGCGCAAGGCACACTCAGATGGCTCCAGGCCATGGAAACAATAATCATGCCAGGGAAAATAAAAGAAATAATGCCTGAGGGCCTCCCAATCTGCAGCTCCAAAGTTCCACAGACGATGTTTCTTTGGAGGGTCCACAGGCCGTACAGGAGTCATAGGACAGGTTAGGACAATAAGGTTGTGTTTGGAGGAGCCCAACGGAGAGAAAAAATTAACAGTGTATGAAGAAGGATTAGTTGTAAGGAAGAGATCAAGTATACTGGAGCTCTCTCCAAGGCGATCAGGGATACAGGTAGGGTGCTGTACAAGCTGCTCTAGGTCATTAAGGTTAAAAATGGTGTAGGTTTGTTCACCAGGTGGATCAGTGAAAGGAGAGGAGAGCCAAAAGTGGTGGTGAACACTGAAATCTCCTAGAATGGAGACAAGTGCTTGTGGGCCCTCTTGCACTTGCTCCTGTGGAGGGCTCTTGCTCTACGTGCTTGCTTTCTCGTGCTTCGCACTCATTTCCTCATGCTTCTCACTCTTTTCCTCACACGTTGCGATAATTTCAGGTAATCCGAGTCACGTTTATGTGCTGTTCTAGTCTAATGTTGTCACTATCGAGGGGCCCATGATGGTCCGTTTATGTGCTGTTCTAGTCTAATGTTGTCACTTGGATTTTTTACAGCTAACCAATTAATCGTGTTATTTGCAGCTTCAGGAATGGAACCCAAGTTGTTAGCACGCACATCCAAGATATAAATCACTCAGCCACGGCAACAGACCGGGCACCAGAAGCAGCGATTTTTTGGTCAAAATTTGATCACTCATTAAATATAGTAAAAGTTTTTCAATCGTGATGGGACCAAGTTTTTTCACATCAGCGAATTTTTTTCAATTTTTTTGGCAATTTTGGTGTGATTTGAATGTGTAGTTTCGGCTGCCCAAAACACACACACACACACACACACACACACACACACGCAGCTACTGCTATAGTATATTAGATATAAAACCATGAAAACTCTGTGGTGAACGCAACTCTAATTTCATGAGCTCACGCCAGGACCGGCAGTTTTTGGTCAAACTTTGATCACTCATTAAATATAGTAAAACTTTTTCAATCGTGATAAGACCAAGTTTTTTCACATCAGCGAAGTTTTTGCGATTTTTGTGCCAATTTTGGTGCGATTTGAATGTGTAGTTTCGGCTGCCCAAAACACACACACACACACACACACACACACACACACACACACACACACACATACGGCTACTGCTATACTGTATTAGATTTCATAGAAAGGAGAGATGGATAGAAAGTGTTCCATCGTAGACGTAAGATAGTTAAAGAATTTTTGATAGTAGAAATAGGAGATAAGTAAACAACGTACATATACTTAGTCAGAGAATGACAGATGAGCCGAGGCCAGAGAGTAGAGAATTCAGAATTCAGAAGAGTAAGATAGGTCGTTGCGTAACATACACACAATAGCCATCTTTGGCTTTGAAATGAGTGTAGAGAAAGTAGGAGATACAGAAAAGGGTTTGATGTCAGTTGCCTGAGACAGCTGAGTCTCTGTGAAGAAGAGAAGGTGAGATTTAGTGGAGGAGAGGTGGTGTTCAACAGAAAGTTAGAGGAAAGGCTGCGAATGTTGCAGAAATGAAGAAGTAAGTCAGAGAGTGGTTCCAGGCATATTGAATCATCACCGGGAGAGGGGCGGATGGTGGGGGCATTTATGGTCCCCCCCTCCTGGGGACTCCGAGGCTTGGTTTTGGTATGTCATCTTTCTTTAATTTTGAAAAGGTAGTGTAGTGTGTACTGCGCATGTAGATTGATGTTGAGAGAGAAACTTATATTGGAGAACATGCTGCCCTACTCTCTGTGTAACTGAAACACTGAAAGAGTTCAGCAAAAGGGGATGGTCAGGAACTAGTCCTGAGGGCTGATGAAACTGGAGCTCCAGCTCTCCCTCTCATCAGCTTTCCATGCGCCTTAGGAATACTGTCCTGCTCGACTGGTGCTACAGTCTGGTCTTGCATGAGAGAGTTAAACAGAAAAGGAGGAGTGTGCTTCCATCCGTGCTCTACAAGCTAGCCATAATGAAAGAGAGATGCAAGCAGACAGTTCAGTTGAGCAGTGGCCATTATAACAGCAGTGGTAAACAGATAAAGATGTAACACTATGGCGAAAAGACAGAGGCTAAAGTTGGAGAAATAAATTGTTAGATACATGCTGACCATGACAGGGTTAATGCGAAAGGTTCCCTTTCCGAGTCTGTCCCCAAACCACACACCCACCTATCTGTAGCACCTGTTGAACAGGGCAGTACTCCCAAGGTGGATGGAAAGCTAATGACGGGAGAGCTGGAGCTCCTGTTTCATCAGGCAGCGAGACTAGTTTCTGACCAACCCTCTTTGCTGAACTTTTTCAGTGTTTCACTAACCCAGAGATTAGGCCAAGATACTTTCCAATACAAGTTCCTCTAACTGTCAACACCAAACTACATTAGCATTAAACACCACACATCCTATTCCTTTTTTTTTTTTTTTTTTTTTTTTTTTTGATATCGCAACACCAAACCTCCGAGTCCCTGGGGGGGGGGGAGCATAAAAGCCCCCACCATCCACTCCTCTCCCAGGGACGACCAAGCGAGACGCCTGGAACTACTGTCTGACTCACTTCTTCATTTCTGCAACATTTGTGGTCATTCATCTAATTTTTTTCCTGTTGAGCACCTCCTCTCCTCCTTTTAAACCTCATCTTCTCTTCCTCACTGAGACTCAGCTCTCTGAGACAACTGATAGCAAACCCTTCTCTGTATCCTCCTACTGTCTCTATATTCATTTAAAAGCCAAAAGTGGCTGTTGTGAATAAATATGCAACAACATATCTGGCTCTCATGTTCCTGAACTTAAATTTTCAGAGTTCTCTACTCTCTGCCTTCGGCTAGCCTGTCATTTTCTGACTAAATCGATCTCTGCTGTTTACTTATCCGAAAATTCTACTATGAAAAATGCTTTGACTATCTTACTAAGATGGAACACATCCTATCAATTTCTCCTTTCTCTGAAATCTCCATTCAATGTGATTTCTATGTTCATCATCTTTGGCTCTCCTCTCCTTTCACTGATCTGCCTTGCGAACAAGACAACATCTTTTCTACTCTTGATGACCTACAGCAGCTTGTACAGCACCCTACCCATATCATTGACTGCCTTGAAGCGAGTTCCAACATACTTGGCCTCTTCCTTAGAAGAATCCTTTTGCTTGCACTGTTAATCTTTTCTCTGCTTGGGGCTCCTCTGATCATACCTTTACCACCTTATCCTGTCCTATTGCTCCAGTAAGGAATGTGGACCCTCCCAAGAAGGGATTGCAGGGATACTTTGGGGCTGCTGAATGGAAGACCCTTAGGCAGTACCTCTTTGATATTCTCTGGAATTATTATGTCTTTGATGGCTGAGAGACATGTGAGTGTGCCTTACATTTCAGAGGCAGTTCTCTCGGGAATGGAAACATACATTGCTTTTTCTTATTTTATAACTAAAGAAAAAAAAATTGGTTTATTCATGCTTGTTCTCAGGCTGTCCACAACAAGAAGAGAGCCTATGAAAGGTACCAGACCCAATGCACCCATGAATCTCATCTCTTTTGTGTTACAGCCTGGAATCATTTGAAATCTGTTCTTTGCTCTGCCAAAAATAATTTCATATATACTAAATGCTCTGAACTCCTCAACTCAAATTCTTTCCATTCCATCTGGCACCTTGTCAAAAACATTTCTAACAACTTTACCTCATCATCTTCCCTCCTTTTTTCAACTCTGATGGTTCTGTAGCTGTTTTTTCTACTGATGAAGCAGAACTCTTTGCTGAGACTTTCTCCTCCAATTCAGTCTTAGACAATTCCGGCATTGTTCCTTCATTGCTTTCCCCCTCTCACTTCCTCATGGCTGAAATTAAAATTTCTCCAACTGATGTGTTTCCTGCCATCACTGGCCTCAAATCTGACAAAACATAAGAGCCTGAAGGGGTCCCTTCTGTTGTCCTCAAGAACTGTGTTTCTGTGCTTACACCCTGCCTAGGCAAACTCCTTCTTCTTTGTCAACTCGCACCTTTCCTTCTTACTGGAAGTTTGCTCTCATGCAGCCTGTCCCCAGAAAAGAGTGACCATTCCCAGCTCTCTATTTATCACGCAGTTGCTTTAAGATCCTGAATTTCAATTTTTAAAAATCAAGTCTTAACAAAAGTAAAACAGGATCTTTCCTATCATAACCTTTTTCTAATCGTCAGTATGGGTTCTGCCAGGGACTCTCCACTGGCGTTCTTCTCACATATCTTTCAGGCTCCTGGTCATCATCCTTTTGGGACTCTGGTGAAAGCTTTGCCATTGCACCTGACATCTGAAAGGCATTTGATTGAGTCTGGCAGAAATTTTTAATTTCCAAACTGACCTCTTACAGTTAGTATCCTTTAATCTGTGCCTTCATCGCCAGCTTTCTTTCTAGTCGTTCTATAGCCGCTGTTGTAGATGGCCACCGTTCTTATCCTACAGCTATCAATAGTGTTGTTTCTTAGGGCTTTGTCCTGTCACCAACTCTCCTCCTGTTCATCAATGACATTTTAAGCTGTACATCTATCCCTATCCACTCATATGCTAATGACTCCACCCTTCACCTTTCCATTTGATTCCTGCAGCATCCATCTCTACAGTTACTTCAACGAACAAGGAATGAGGCTATGGCACACCAAATGCCCGACTTGGATTACATCTCTGACTGAGGTAGAATTAATCTTGTTTTTAACCTTTCAAAAACTCAGTGCTTACATCGTTCAACTCGTCGAAAATTTGTACAGGAGTATCATTTATTTTGTAACAGTATCCAACTCAATCCTGCATCATCTTTAAGCATACTTGGGGTTTCATTCTCTCGGAATTTATTTTGGAAAGTTCATATTATCTCGCTTGTAAAATCTGGTTCCAAGAAATTAAGTGTGCTAAGCCCATTCCGTGTCTTCTCTACCCCTGCACAGGTGGTTACTTTATACACCGGTTTTCTTCATCGCTGTGTAGAGTACAGCTCTCATGTGTAGGGAGGTTCCCCGCATATAGCTCTTCTCAAGTTGGAGTCAAAGGTTTTTCATCTCATTAACTCTCCTCCTCCTAGTAGCTCCCTTCAACCTCTTTCTCTTTGCCGCACTGTTGCATCTTCATCTCTTTTCTATCGTACTTCAATAGTCACTGGTTCTCTGAACTATTTGCTTGCATCCCTCCATCACCATGGCCAGTGCGTAACACCTGTCTTGCAACGAACTCTTATCCCTTTTCTGCCCAACTCTCAAATGCAAGAGTTAATCGTTACTCCCGGTTCTTCATGTATACCACAGGTCAACTCTGGAAATGTATGTCTATCTGCATTCCTACTGTCTATGACTTCCAGTCTTGCAAACGCAGTTTGTCTCGGCATCTTGAAATAATCAGATCTTTAAATTGGCTCTCCATTATCTTGTCTTTTTTTTCTCTTGGAGGGAACACTGTTACAGGTTTCTGGCCTTTAGTTCCATTCTCCGTGCATAAAAAAAATAATAATAATAATAAATAAATAAACACCAATACCCACACTCGCCGTAGCACTAAATCAATGATGTAGAGGAAACGGGCATATTCGATGGACAGACAGACAGGATGAGAGAAATGTCGTGGAAATTTTACAAGAGAACGAATGGAGAGAGAGAGAGAGAGAGAGAGAGAGAGAGAGAGAGAGAGAGAGAGAGAGAGAGAGATTGATAGCTGGATGGATGGATAGGTAGAAAGACAGACAGATAGATAGATAGACAGATGGGTAGACAGAGAGATAGATAGATAGACAGATGGGTAGACAGACAGATAGATAAATAGATAGATAGATACCTATGTAATAAAAAAAAGTGTTGTTATATTCATATCGATACTAAACTGGTGTTCCATCTTTCGCAATGTTTTTGAAAGAGGACAAATCATTATTTCTGTTGGCGTTTTCAGGTCACAGTTTGCCTCAGGGTATGAAGGTAGGTACTGGTTAAGGCATCGAAGTAAATGTCTCAGTTGCATTGCATTCCACTACATCGCTGACTTACAAATGTCCTTTTTTCACAGTAATATACCAGAAAATATCACTTTATTTACCAGGAACAACGACCAATTTTCTACAAAAAAGCTGTTGCGTAATTTAATATGTCGATACTTGTTCAACAACATTCGTATGTCACATTTTAAGGCCATGCTGTATTGCTATACGTAATTATTAATTCTGATGTAATATATCCCCAAGGTTTGTTATTTTGGTCATTACTTTGTACATTGCTGCCTACCTTCAAAGGCCCCGTACCGTGTTTTGTATTATTTAAGTGACCAAAAATATACAACCTCTAAGAATCGCTTAATTAAACTGTGGAGGTAGATAATGATGATTTAGTGCATTTGCTTGATTTATCTGACATTAAAGATTAGTTATTCCCTAGAATTCTTATCAGTTTACTTGGTAGAAGTTTCCCTCGGAGTTACATGGTAAAAAAAATTAATTAATTAATTAATAATAATAATAATAATAATAATAATAATAATAATAATGCTTTGACAAAAGCTGTGATACCAATAGCCAGAGAGAGAGAGAGAGAGAGAGAGAGAGAGAGAGAGGAACATTTTGAATAAATTCAAATGTTTTTAGTTTTATTCCAGTGGGATGCAGACGCATTAACCCTGCCTACCATGCCAGCTTCATCTTTTGAGTCATACATTTTGTCTGTGTCGTTATTTTATAAACCGAGTGCATAAAAATGTTATTAAATGCTTAGTTTTTGACGGTCATATATGGAATACATGTTGTTATTAGACGACATCATCCTGCATCGTACATTAGGGGGTGTAGTATCCAGTGATAGAGATAAATCAGACTCACTTTTTCATCATCAGATTCTTTAAATTTTTCGTCATATACGAGTATCTGTGAATAATCTTCGACCTCTCAGCTTTAATAATATTTCCCTTTCAGCCATTGCAGTAGATTATTCACCGAAAATACAAATACTAAAGGTATGTAGCAATCTGAAATACCTAAATCTGCATGCGAAATAAAGAAGACTGCTGTTCCTCTCTTTCCATGGACTATGATAGGAAGTTTGAGACAACTACGGAAACTGACAGTCATGAATTTATTTGGCCACAGATCAGTGTCGTCAGTGTCGGCGCTGCAGATGCGCCAGTCTAATTTTATATTTGGAAAAGCAAAATGCAGAGGAAACGAAGGATAGTAAGCTTAAAGATATTGGGGATAGCATGTTATGTAACTGAAGCCGGCTTTAAAACAGATATAAAACAAGGTTTATATGAGAACAAGGTTGATAATTAAAGAAAAAAAAATGTGCAAAGGTTAAGGATGAGGAAGGCGGGAGGGAAAAAGAAATAAAATTGGGAAAGAAAAGAAGGAAAACTAAGGGAAAGAACAACTGATAGGAAGGAAAACTGGGAAAAAAGTAAGATAAAACAATGAATCATAAGAAAGAATAAATTAGAAATGGAAATGTATGAAGACATACTAGACCTAAGACATTGTGATTAGGCATAAAAACACAAGGGTGTGAGAGAACCCAGACAGAAGTGACAATGAGAGGCAAATACAGTAAGGTTGAAAGAGAAATGCAGAACGAGAAGGAGGAGGAAACAGGGACGCCAATGACGGAAGGGAAGGAATGAGGGACAATAGCCTGGGGGGAGGAACTGATATTTATTGGCCTGGCTGGCTCTGGCAGGGTGGACAACAGGGAGGGAGAGAAGAAGGATAAATGGCAGGAAAAAGGACGGGAAAAGAGAGGGAATGAGAGAGAAAAGAGGAGAACTTTAAACAGTGTAATGAATTAATGCAAACTCTTTTTTTTTTTTTAATAGATTTCAGTTGATTACTACGCACCACCTACTATGCACCTCTTGTTTTCATTTGGTATTTTAAAGACAATTTTATGCTGTACTACTTTTCCTAGACTGCTTGAAATGAAACTTTGATCCACATACACATTGTCCTCTTCAGTAATCCATCAGACACCGTCCACGACTACTTACATTCCATGAGGGAAAAAGGTGCTTTTGTTGCTGTATTTGTTCTCACTAATTCTCATTGCCAAGGCCTCATGACTTCATTTCTACGTCTACTGGCCTGAATCATTCGTTACATTTAACTGGACCTTGTATCTCGAGAAGTCTTTCTTTACTTTGTTATCATTCCCCTAGCGAGGCGATGATATAATTGCTTGCATCTGTGTGTGTGTGTGTGTGTGTGTGTGTGTGTGTGTGTGTGTGTGTGTGTGTGTGTGTGTGTGTGTGTGTGTGTGTGTGTGTGTGTGTGTGTGTTTCCAAAATATCTGAAAATCAAGTTAGTAAATTCTATTCAAACTCTGTGGGCTGTATCATGGGATGTGTGGCTTGACTATAAATAATTTTGGCAAAGCTGCGATGATATGCCTCCGATTGCTGGAGGATTTTGGAAGAAAAAATACCATCCAGTTTTTTCTTCTAGCTTGCCATTATTCACCATTTTCTATCAGGCCCTCAACAAAGAGAATGGCTATTAAAAGAGGAACTATTAGAAATTCTTCAAAGGCCTGTTATACTCAATGGCCTTCAACACAATATCCTTGACTCAGGCTTCTGAATATTAGCATGGTTTTTAACTTAGCAGGAGTAAACAGTGAAACCCTAAAACTTGTTTTAAATTTTGGCAAAGCTGCGATGATATATACCAAAGTATGCCAGAGGATTACTGATCTAGTTTTTAAGTGATGGCGGGTGGTATGCATTCGTGGGCAAATGTTGTTGTTTTTATTTTTAGATTTAGGTCTTAGATGGTATGATAACCTCAAAAGAGTAAGAAGAGGGATTCAGAATCACCTGGCACCCCAAACAGCCAGTTCAGCAAAGGGACTCATTAATTCAACTTCAGACACTTGGTTTGTGATTATTTTCCTATCAAGTTGAGATACGGCAAAATAAACATATTTTCATATAAGAAGCAAGCTTTAGAACATTTCATGAATTTCAATGTAAATGTTGCCTTTCTTGTTTCTCTCTTCCTCTCTGCTCTCTCTCTCTCTCTCTCTCTCTCTCTCTCTTATTCTCATATTTCATACAAGTGATTCTTGTCAAGGCTTCAGGCCATTATTTCAAGGCCAGTTGTCCTTAAATAATTATTATGTATATTCATACATGTTGAGCTGGCACATTTATATTCTTTCATTCCCCTCTGCCACTCATCACTCATCAGCAACGCAATTCCTTTGCTTCTTCCAAGCACATTAGCACCCGACCTTACACATTTCGCTCCCTCCTACTACTCCACCTCACCTCATATCAGCTTCGTTTCACATAGTGTCATTACAGCATACCCTGCCCTCTTAACCCTTCTGTGGCTGCCAGCATCGAACGTTTTACTGTGGTGTGGCCACCAGCGTCAATGCAGAGCAACTTGTAGAAAACTGCGAAAATTATGGGGAAGTTAATGAACATCAGATGTCTTGAGACTGATCTACACTACACGCCCACACACTCCGTCTATCAGATCAGCATGTGCCGCCATGAAGAGTGTATGCCGATTATCGCTTGTGGTCATCCCTCCATCCTCTCGCACTGCAGCCCTCCGCTCGTGCATAGAGGCCTGATAAGTCCTGAAATCCGTCTGAACTCTTCCCCACGGGTGGGGAGAGCGACAATGACAAGATCAAATTTCAGTAGGAACGTGGCAGTAGTGGCGATGATCTTAGAGACGAAACAGTGACATGTGCTATGCTACACCATTAGATAAGGATGATGATGATTTTTTTGACAGTGGTGAGGATGCTTCACCTTCTCATCGTCGAATTGTTGTGCCACCACCTCAGAAGAAGATAATGGTAGCTAAGCAACTATTTCCTGCTGGAAAGGAGAAGGAGGAAAGGAGAACACCTCAGGAAGATCTGCTGCCAGTATAGGTGCACCAAGCTCGTCCCACCGCGGCCACTCCTCCCTCACAAACACTTACCTCTACCTCACGTCCTCTCTCACCATCCAGCGATGTTCCACAACCTGATCCAGAACCAGAGACATTTTCTTCAGAACCAGGGAGACAGTCAGCCCCTCGGCATGCACATAAGGTGTGGAAATCTGCTGCTAAACTTGGCAAGCTGCAACAGCAGTCCAGGCAGCAGTTGGTGGTGCAGGTGTCACCTTCCTGAGCAGCCTACACATGGACAAAGGTGACTGACTTCAGACCGAGGACCTTCACATTCGACGACAGCAACTCTGGTGTTTGTGAAACCACAGGACTGATGACGACCAGCTCATTGTTAAGTTTCTTTCTTTTACTACTGAAGAGTCGCACTTCGTGACCGTGAAAAGGATACGAAAACCCACACTACCAGTGTTGGTATCATATCCTATTTCTTTTGTTGTTGTTGTTTTTTGATGAACAACTGATGATGATTATTGAGGTAGAGACAAACAGTTTTTTTTTTTTTTTTTTTTTAACCAGGGCACTGCAGAGAAGGGACAGAAAGAGAACTACAGGACACGGCATTGAACTGACGTGACAGTGCCTTCCTTGTACGTATTCTTGGTACTGACGATGTTGATGCCCTTGGTGAAAAAGCATGCACTTGTCGATTACTGGACAACCGATGTCTTGACATGAGTTGCTGCATTTGGCAAGCACATTTCTCGGAACAAGTACCAAAACATCCTACGGTTCCTTCATTTCTCGGGAAGCACTACCTTAGACCCAACAGACAATATGCACAGAATCAGGCCTGTTTTGAGATCCTCAAAGGCAAAGTAAAATGCTATTTTGGAGCTTTTCAAGAGCTTGTGATTGGTGAGTTGTTGATGTTGTTCAGGAGCCGTATTTCTTACAGACAGTACCGTACATCTCATTGAAACGTCATCATTTCGGTTTAAAGATATTTGTACTGTGTTACTGTCATACGGGTGTTGTCTTGGTTATGGTAATATTTACAGGGACAATGACTGATATCCCCCATAACGATCAACTTGGAATTTCTGGAGCAGCAGTGAAACGAATGATGGAAGATAATGTGGACAGAGGACACATACTGTACACAGATAATTGGTACATCCATCCAGAGTTAGTAATGCACCTGCTAGCAAGAGATACTGGCTCGTGTGGCACAGCGAGGCCAAACAGATGGGGCATGCCACACTTCAGTGCACAGCAAGAGAGAGGCACAGTTCAGTTGCAATGTAGCACTTGATCTCCTTGCCCTGTGATGGCGAGACAAGTGTGATGTGTAAATGCTATCAACTGTACACACAGGTGCTCTCGTCACCATAGGAAAAATAGATCGTGTGACAGGTGAGCCTATTCAAAAGTGAAATGGAATCATAGACTACAGTTATAACATGCGGTTGGATGATAAAAATACCATGAAGATTAGTAGTGTGGAGTTCATTCATCATTCTCTCAAGTGGTACAAGAAACTGTTTTTCCACTCAGTAAATGGGTGCATTTTGAATCTACATCACTTCTACTGTCAGGAAACCACAAAGACTATCTCAGTGAGGAAGTTCGTGCATGACTGTGTGCTTGAGATCTAGCAGGAGTATAGATACCAGTCATCAGTGCTACGGGAGTGTAAAAGTGTAGTTCACATCCAATCTGACAAATTTGCTGCAAGGGAATGGGTTGCATTGCACTAACAAGAGCAGATGCCACCACCCAGTAAAGGACAAGGGCCAACAAGAGTGGGCAGGAGTGCACAAGTGTGATGCCACATGTATGCAGCGACAGAAAGGCAGCAACGAAAAAGAAAGTTTACCACCTGAAAGTGTCACGCATGCATGGTGCCTCTCTGCCCTCCCAGGTTCCCTGTGTATCATTCTTTCCCAAAGTACTGAATGTGGGGAAAAAAGAACATGTAACTAGTAACACAATATTGTCTAAGTGCCTATGTACACAACTTGGTTTTCTGCAGTGATAATATTGGTATAACTAAGGAACTGCAATAGTATAAGATTGAAATAAGTGTTATTGTTAGTAAGGAAAAATAATTCAAGAAAAGAGAGTGAGTGTTTCCCGGACAATGACTTCTTATCAAAGTTTACTTTTGACCTGGAAAGGGAGGGCAGAGAGAGGTCAATCTTGTCCTACCCAAAATTCGCAGTTCACAACTTGGAAATAAGCTTGGGAGGTTAGCATTTATCTTTTTCCTTTCAGTCTTTTTTTTGTGGGCCACAATTTCTTTCCTAGTCTTGTTTTCCACTTATGTTACTCTTGTATTTGCTGGAGAAGTTATCATAATCACTGTTGAATGCTCTAACAACAGAAATATACAAGCGCAGCACACCCAATTGCTTTCGCCACAACTGACCGTGCTAATCTCTGTCATTATCGTCTTTTAACCGTTCGAAGATTGCCTAAACACACACAGCTACACTCGTTATTTCGACCCAGACAGAAAATATCATCTTTATCCTCCCTTGCGACACACACACAACCACCTTGTTTACGATCATAAGTAGATACAAACTTATACAAAAACGACATGAAAATAAGAGAAAAGTACACTTTGGGGAGTATCTTTACCTACTTGCACGGTTTTTTTTCTTACCTGTTTGGATAATTTTACATATTTTTTGCCTTGCACTAGCATTACAGCAACGTTTGCCGTGTTCACGTAATGCTTTGGTGGGTGGAAAGACCTCCCTCCCCTTCCCACTAATCATCTTGTTCGAGGTGCGAATCGCAGGTCATCTCGCATTTCAACCCTCACTGTTCAACCTGTACACTCAAGGGATGACCTTTATCTCGTTCAGGTCTAATAACAGAATTTCGTGCCTCCCTTTTCCTACAAATTCCACCACCTAGACTACAAAAATAGTCGATACTACCGTAAACATAATGAACACTGAAAAATACTAAATAAAATCATAATACTTTTTTCTGAAACTTCACATAATACAGTATGTTCTGATATACTTCGAAATACATCAATTCATTTCATAACATTTCAGCACCATTATACTTCCGCAGTTTTCGCGCTTCATTGCCCAACGCAGGATGGATCTAGGAAGCTGAAAATTGCATTACCAGGTGCGTCTGATGCTTCTCTTCAATTTGGCAAGAAAAAAAAAAAGATCAATTTTAGAAACTTGAAAAATCGGCCACCTGATCGGCCTGTGGGACCTAACAAATTCCCCACGGTCGGCCACAGAGAGGTTATATACTCGTACATTCACGACTTCCACCCCTTACTCTCCTCATTCACGTCTTCCACATTCCAGACGGCCATTATAAACCTGCCCATATGTTTGGGGCCCTGGGAGTTACTGGATCCTCTGAGGTCCCAGAATTTTTTCCTTTGGTGAAGTGATTTAAAACTGGGTAATCAGGGGGAAACTACTCTGAGTAAACCCCAGGTTTGCTTGTTTTCCTTCCCCATGGTGGATTGCCAACCAAGGCTTACAAGATCCTCCTACGCTGCTAGATGGCGATTGGCTCAGAACATCATCTGCCCTTTGATATGTTTTGTTTTTGTGCTGCTGGATGTCTAGACACCCTCCACACTGGACGAAACTAGTGGCGTTGCCAGTTTAGTTGCCGATGGCCCAACCATGAAGCAGGTAGTACTGGATTACACTGTACAAGCAACAGATCACAAGACTTGACCTTTTCTTTTCCTCCATTACGCCTATCCTCTTACTTCCTCATGCCTGAATTTATACTCTCTTTTGCGCATTCTGCATTGTCTGGACTCAATACTAATCAGGTGTATGGTCATGAAGGGATGCCTTCTGTTCTCAAGATATGTAATCCATCCTGACGTCCTGCCTAGGCACAGCATTTTCTATACGTCAACTTGCTTCTTCCCTCCCTAGTAGAAGCTTGTTCTCATTCAGATTCATCAGGAGAAGAGTGATAATTTCTACCACTCTAACCATTGCCATGTTGCTTTAATATCTTGCCTGGCTAAAATGTTTGAGTCTCTCTTTAGCATGATAATTTGGAAGCACCTTTCTTCTCATTCCTTCTCTTGGATCTTCAGTATCTGTTTCGGCAGGGACTCTCCCCTGACAGTTCCTTGTATTATTATTATCAGATTTTTTTTGTCATCTTTCTATCGAGATTTTCGTGATGAACTAGCCATTGCACTTGACACATGACAGGATTTATACTGAGTATGACAAAACTTTCATTTTATACTTCTATCTCACCATTTCTGTCCTACTACATGTACCATCATCTCTAGCTTTCATTATGGTCGTTCTGTAGATCCTGATGGGGACGGCCACTGTTCTTGTAAAGCTATAAAAAATATTGCACCTCAGGGTCCTGTCATTTAACCGTTTCTCGTCCTTTGCTTATCAACGACCTGAGATGGACATCGAGGCCTATATTTCATAAGCTGATCTACATCACAGCCGTCACTTCAACAGCCACAGGATGAGGCTGTGGCACACACCTGGTCCCTGACTATTCTACTGATTCTGGTACAAGTAAGAAACCTTAATCTTAATATATTAAAAGCTCCATCCCTCCAGCTATCAACTCTGCAGAATCTGCCATTCACTGCTGAATAACATTAATTACTGTGTTCAGTGAACATATTTAGTTAATAAATAGGCCTCATGTTAGATGGGGCAGCATGTCGTGGTTATCCTACTCACTTCATCTTCTGTTTCCATTACTATGTCAGGGTCAGTTCACCAAAAATTAACTTACGACTGAGGCAGCCTGGAGTGAAGATTTACGGGCTCATCGTAAGTTTCGTTAGCTTCTTGCAGCCTCGCAAATCTTGGACTAATGGAGGCTGTCTTAAGTAATAGATTCCCGAATAATCTGGTGGACTGTTAATGACCTTAGTGGTTGACATGGAAAACAGTTCAGCTTGACTGAGTAGAATGTAAATGAAATGTGTGGAAACGTCCTCAAAATCTGTTTGCAACTGAAAGATTCTTTAAGACAGAATCCAACACTATGCAAACATGAGTGACAAAGGGTCAGTCATACACTGTATTTATGTAACTTAACAGTGAAATAATGTGCAAGAAGGTAATCAGCTAAAAACAACTCTAGACGAGATAACTTAATGGGGGAGGGTAATATTATTATTATTTTTTTTTAAACTTGGAGATTTTTTTGTATTTGAGAGATGTGCCCGTAAAATTATCAGGATTTCAGGTTGATCTTAAAGTCTCCATATTTCTACTTGATGTTTTATTGGGAGCTTAGATGTTACACCCATGAAGTGTAAATGATCTCTAACTCTCATACAATCTTTCAGGGCACAAGTAGAGAGCTTCCTTCCTGTGTGTTGCCCAATGTCACCTTTACACTGTCTCTCCATCAGAATTTGCAAGAGATCTGTTGGCCTCAGCTCGACTCAAGAGTTACACAGATGCCTCAGCGCGAAACATCTGGTTGCTTGCTCGTGCATTTCTCACCCCTTCTGGGTGAAGCAGATATCTCCCGATATCTTTTTTTTTCTTCTTCTTCTTCTTACTTATACAGAGATTAACTGAAGATTATTTAAAAGTAAAGCAACACTGATGATAATAATGAATGATAAGAAAACTTTATGAAAATACATCACACTGAAAAAAGTATACTTGTTAACAGGGAAAATATATAGAAACAGTATTGATATTTTATGTTAATGATAAGAAAATTACGTAACAGTTCGATATACAGGAATCACAAGAGCATTTGCGAGAGAATAAGGTCTCGTAATAACTGAATAATGTCCATATAATTAGTTGGGTGTCCACAAGTTTTACACAAATCAACACTATAGTAAAGGAGGAGTGGGCAATGTGGACTGTCTCTTTCCTTATAGTCCCAGTCAAATTCTCCAGCTTCAGCTTCAGCTTGCAGTTCTTCTCGTCACTTCCACATTTAACAAGTTACACTGTTTTCCTTGCTTCACGCTGTAACCTGATTTCATGGAGTCATTTTTCCATACATTTAACATAACAATGGAAAAAAAATCATTATGTATATAAACAAAAATCCTACTATAGTGAATGCAGTATGAGAATATACTGTACATATAAAAATGAGGGTTAAAAAAATGAAGGAAGTGAGATGTCTGGACTCTAGTATTCTTACAAGGAACAACTGTGATGGGAAAGATATTAAAGAAAAACACAAGACGAGGACGGAGGTCTGAACTGTGGACGAACACAGATGTACGAGATCACACGGGGCTTATGATCGTGAGATGGAAAAAAGAATTCAGAGTACAAAAATGCAGTATAAAAAGTGTTATTGTGAGGTAGAAGGAAGGGAATTAGTTGGAAGAGATGAAGATGACTGCAGAACGAACACGAATATCATAGTCGTGGAAAGAGGGGTAGCTTCTTGAATAGGATAGTACAAACTTGAATGAAAAATTGAATTAAGATAAAAGTGAGTGGGTGCCCAGTGTACAATTAAGTGAAGATTTGACATTGGGACAAGGTCTATAGTGACACAAAAGTTGATAAATTCCCTTCTTGCAACATAAATTAATTATTGGAAGGTTTATCTATCTATCTATGGCCAGATGCCATAATCCCGTAAGGGGTGGCCATTTGACTTTGAGTTATTTGTTTTACGGGGAGGAGCACTAACCCTCCACCAACCCACTTGTTGACACGTAGGGAGCACTTATGGTTTGGTCATTTGGTTACCACCTAGCGTTGTAAATGGTTCCTGGGTTACAGAAAACCATTTAGCTTGCCCCTCAGTGTAGAGCCACCTGAGAGAGAGAGAGAGAGAGAGGTAGCACTACATCAAATGAATGGATGATGGACGCCTCAATATTACCATGATAACATTGATCTTACCATTGCACTAAGACATTCATAACTTTGTGCTACTGCATACCTACCGATATATCATTCATATGGGTCGCCAGGGTGAGTGTGACGGTGGGTCGCCAGGGTGGCTGAGACGATTGCGTGGCCTGAGAGAGAGAGAGAGAGAGAGAGAGAGATGATATCTACAGAGAAAAAGAAACACGAAATAGCCGAAGCACATGGCATATTTCGTGTTTCCTTTTCCCCCGTGAGTATTAGCATATTTATGAATCGCGCGTTATTAAGTGATTTACTCGCAGATAGATAGACAGATGGACAGATAGACAGACTGATGCCGATACTGATATATAGAGATTCACAGGTATATAGATATCCACAGGAATGTGGTAGAAGTGCGTCTGAAAACAATGGAAAGGAATTTTTTCCAGTTTAAATCAACATTTTACTTATGATTAACCGAGCTAAAACAACAAATAGCTATGGGTTTCTGTTCCTCGTCCGAATGTTTTCGGGATAATAATGTAAACTAAAATGTACATCTATATACTCACTATAATATTCTTGTCTGTACTGTTAATACATCCACTATATTCTGAGTCGAAGACTTTTATCACTGGAATGAATCTTTGTTTCAAAATACATTATATGGGACACTATTCACCACCCTCATGTTATCAATGGTGAAGGATGCTCATGCACAATATAATTAAGATTAATTTAGTTTCACGTGGAAGGCTTATATATTCACGATTCATAATCTAAACATAGTCTACCCAGTAACCGTTCTCTTATATTCCCATTCTCCCTTACCTAGCTTGTACACTAGATGGCGTGAAGGTACTGGTCTCGCTGTTTTAACGTTGAGTCGTTACTCCGTATCTTTTCTCCACCGTGAGCTACATCCAATTTGACTGCATCAACACACGATTAGGTTTTATTTCCCCGAACGATAATAAGGACGTCGTGTTCAGGGTGTACACAACGACTGTAACAGTCATTTGATAGGTGTACCATAACACAGTGATTGTTGTGATACGAATTAAGGTGTTCGGACTGCTGGCTGTGGCTACGTATACGGCTAATGCCACGTTCATGCACCATTGCCAACTAGGTTTAGCTACAGTTTTGACAAGCACATTGCTCAGCATAAGACCTCAAAATACTCATGTAATGTTAGTGTTAGAGCGCGCCTAGGTTTGGGACTTCCCCAGTTGCATGTTCTTTTTACACATGCTGCTGAAGCACCTTTATCTCTTTAATTATGTGTATCTGACTCAGTGTCGCTACATTACATATTAGCCACCTATCTCCCATATAACGCATTTCTATGTAAACGTTATAGAATAACAAATGTTACTTAACACATGTACAGGTATTCCTCAAATTTTGACAGTAGAATTTTCAATCACCCTGTATACAGATAGACAGATAGATATAGATACAGATATAGATATAGATATATAGACATATGTATGTATGTATGTATGTATCAATGTATGATATATAGTTACTTATAAGTTGCTGCCCAGTGAACAATACAGACTAAACGTAAATCCCGTACCAGTATCTTAGTTTCAGCCATGGAACTTAAATGTTATCATCCTGTTGATACCGTAATCGGCAACAGCCAATACCATAACGCACCTCTGCAGGAGTAGGAGTCCAAGGCAAGATTATCATAGTCTACAGCATTTATGGACATTCTTAACAAACCACCCTGTGTAGCGATAAGTGTAGGGATGTGTGGTGAGTAAATAATCGTGCTGATGCAAATGGGGACGTGTGGTGAATGCAAATGACACGGGTAACGAAGATACGGGAGAGGACGGCATGTTAATCTGAAAATGATGGTGCTGACAAATCTGGGGATGTGTGACGTGTATAAGATGCTGGTGATATAATAGGGGATGTGAAGTGAGTGTAATTGATGGTGGTGATTTGTTGGTAGGTGTGGTGACTGTAAATGATGATAGTGATATATGACGGGGTATGGGGGAAATGCAAATAATTGTGCTGATAAATGAGGGAATAGGCGAATGTAAATGATGGTCGTGGTACATGACGGGGTATTTGGTAGACTGTGGATGATGGTGGTGATATTGTATACATAATGCGTCCCGAATTTTATTCTCCTTGAAGATATGTAAGTCATGGAACTCAAACGTTGTTTCCAGCACTTTCACATGATCGTGTCAAAGCGGGGGAGGTGGTTTCTGAATCGGTAGAGAGGTGACCTACAGTCATAATGGTCCCAGGTTCGAATCCTGGCTGGGGCGGGGAACAGTATAAGGATTTGAATTTCATAAAAGCAGACTTTACTGATCTACCAGAAGACCCGCCGACATGTAATAATATCCCCACTAATACCAATACACCAGTCCTGTATGAGATAGCCTTTGCATGTATTCAATATGGACGGTGGGTGTTAGCGCCGAAGTGGTGGCATGTAGGGCGTCTGGTATGTAGGAGGACTACTGGGCCTTGGGAGCCGGATAGGAAGCCTATGCCCAGAGTCAGACTCATTAACCTGCCCCGTCCCATCGACGTATGGGTACATTGCAACATTTTGCATTTGCCAGTCCCAGCGACGTACTGGTACGTCGTGCAATTGCAAGGTCCCTAATTTGCACAATTTTCAATTTTCGTGCGTGATTTTTCGTACGTATACACAGGACACCTTCCTCTATTCCTCTACAAGATGCCAAGCAGGGACAATGCCTTACACTGCATAACCTCCCCTCTCCCCCCCTCACGCCATTGTCTCGGCAATTCACCTGTTACCATTGACCTGGCCAGTAAAGATATTCAGGGCCAGAGTGATTCCCCAATCGATGACAATGTGGAGGACAAAGTTTACATAGCATTAGAAGAAGAAACAGTCAGAAATAATGATCAGGTAATGTGGCAAAAAAAGGTCAGGTATGGTGATTAGTTAGTGAGTGAAACAATGCTTATAATGCCTATATTACTGCTTGAAAACCAATAAACTCTCATACTACATATAAATTCGTACCAAGTAAATAAATAAATACCGTTTATGAGTTGTGTGAAATAGTTACCCTCCCATAGGACTCGCTTTCTTTGGTGCCAGCATGTTAGAAAACCCAGTCAGGTAAGGAGGAACTCCTACCTGGATCAAGTATTTTAAACCTCAGGTGAGTGATTTCTCTATGAATTTTCTATGTTTCTCACCAAAAGCGGAGGTTTTAGCCAAAAAAAAAAAAATCGAAAATACCTCGGGATTGGCGGATGTCGGAGGTGCAGAAAACCTCGGGACGTGACGGGTTAAAAAATATATGTATGTAAAAATATATTTTTTCTTCACCACCACCGCCTCATACAATGAGACTCCCACTCGCCCACGCTTTTCGGCTTATTTCCCACAAATATTGTACCGTCTTCTTCCAACAACGGTGTACCTCAAAGTTTACAACTCAGCACCACCACCTGGAGCCTTTCCATTAGGATTTCTCAAGAGCAATTTTCACGTCTATCATGGACAAACTCTCAGTCACCAGATTACTTTTTTGTGCATCTCTCAACCCAGGTGTCTTTACCATCGCTTTGCCATTGCCATTCACAGTCATGAAATGTGTAAAGTAACTTTCATATGCTCCACATTTAACCTCCTTCAAGAGCATTCTTCCATTCCCGTCGGCAGTTTTCCACCCTTTCCTCATGGAGTCCCAAATAATTGCACTTGATTTCGAAGTAATTTAACATTTTCAGAAAGTGTGCGTTACTTATCAATTACTATAATTCATTTACATTCTCTTTTATTGGATTAAAAAAAAATCATTTTTCTCTCATTATGTAATATGAATAAATTTTCTCAGCTAGCAAGCCAGGAGAGGAAAGCTTCCCTTAGAAACTATTGAAATGTATTTCTTCACCCAGCTGGGCCTTTCCTGTGTGATCTCCTGATCTAATCCTAGGTAGTTGTGCTTGATCATCTCTACGTATTTAAGGATACACCTGATGGGTGAATGCTGGTGGGAGGGCCTTGTAATACAGTGTTCTGATGCAGGTGTTGTGCTCCCCTGCTCGTGAAATGAGTGTGTATGTGTTTCTTCATTGCCAGTAGTGGAATGTGTGGGGTTGCTACAGATGATCCCGTATATTTTGTGAGATGACTGCTTTAAGTTCCTGGTTGTGTTATGTGGTTCTGCCATGTAAGGCAGAGGTGTTTTACTCGTATGTGATATCATAAGCTGTCGACTAGAAAAACTATGTACGTCTCATTTCAGTATATTCTCTGACAGGGAGGACTTCGGTTTCAAAGTGTAAGTGAGCTGTGATAATGGTTTTGGTGCAGCCAGTGCAGATGTGTAGGGCAATTATGCAAGGTGTTGTTGTGGGTGTTAGATAGGATGGGACCATGCCGGAGAGGCAGAGGTTTGATAATCAAATATATTGTTTGTAGAGCAGTGAGAGTCCTTCTTTTTGATTGTCCAAAGTCTGTCCCTGTAAGTGCCCTGAGTCGGGGATGCAGTGCCTCTTGATGCCTTGAATGCGGTCATTGAAAGCGAGTCCAGTGCTGGGTCACTACAAAGATCTTAGTGGATGGGTTGTAACTAAAAACGGCATCAACTAAGACACCACTCTAACGCGCTTACCTCTACCCAAACAACACACGGAGGGTAATGGTTACCGAGTGGGGACTCAGATGGCAACTACAAATTACGCTAGATGCAACCAAACAGGATCCTCGGTGCCGATGACACTGTTGTTTCAAAACGGAAATCTTATTACTTCCAGGCAGAGAGAGAGAGAGAGAGAGAGAATGGAGGAGACAGAAGGCTCCAGCAGGCCACACCACCCAACGCTTCTCTCTACCAACCCAGTAGAACAGCAAATGGAGATAATAAAGGAAAGGGAGGAGCTGCGGTGGCTCGGTGGTTACCGTACTCATCTCGTAATGTGAGTGTGTGTGTGTGTGTGTGTGTGTGTGTGTGTGTGTGTGTGTGTGTGTGTGTCCCGAGTTTAGGGTCAGAGACCAAAACGTGGCAAAATTTTAAATTGCATGCTAGTATTAAGTCCTTCATATGCCTGCATATATTCCCGCCAGCAACTTCTACTGATGACATAATTTATAGACTACTTTACAGATGCTGGCACACATAACATTGCCAATGCTACACTTTGGCATGCATGACATTTCTTTCCGATAACGATTATTCATTCGTACTTTGCCAGCTTGAGAATTGTTTTAGTTATCACCCTCCCTTCGTGGATAAGGCCCCTTTATGCTGTGGTCCTAATATTGACTAATACAGATCGGAGAAACGTCTACAAAATATTCTGCATAGTTTTATATACCGTATATACTATATATATATATATATATATATATATATATATGTGTGTGTGTGTGTGTGTGTACACACACACACACACACAGACACACACACACACACACACACAGACACACACACACACGCCGCTCGCTGGCTCAGTGGTAACGTTCTCTCTCGCCATCTGGTGGAAGGGAGTTCGCGCCTCGCTCAGGTTGCGAAAGTTTCACTGACGAAGTGGGTGGTTACTGTCCTCCTTGAGCAAGGGGACGGGTGTGTGCTTGTGTGAAGGTCACAGCCTTGCCCTTAGATCGGACTATATGAGCTCTCAGCTCCCTTCCGGGAGGGTAAAAGCTGACGATCACGACCATCAAGTGATCCTGACCGACCCGGTGAAAAAAAAAAAAAAATACACACACACACACACACACACACACACACACACACACACACACACACATACTGTACACTTTTTCCCAAATTATGAAAAATTGTGCTAACAAGTGCATTTTTTCATATACAACGTTTCTAACTTTCCAGCAGTGTTTTCTTAGTGATAATCAAGTTTCATCTTTCATAAGTTTTTTTTTTTTTTTTTCACATCATCTTTGTTTTTCACGTAACAGTTTTCCTTCTTTCACTTACATAGCTGTTCTTCTCTGCACATCAGAAGTTTCTTCCGCCTGGCAAACCTGTCTCATTCTTTTCCTCCTAAGTCGTAATGTTCGTTTTACTTCTCCTTAGTCATTAATTTCCAGCTTCCCACGCGCCCCGCAATAATTTTTCTTCCTCTCCCTTTAGCTCTCCATTTTTCTCTCTTGTATCATCTAACACTACTTCTCGTTTTCATATTTGCCATATCTTTTCGTTCCTTTATTTAATCAGTTTCCCCACTTACACTTTTTTTTTTTGTCTTATTTAGTCCGCCTTACTTGGTGGTAGGTGATGCCGACAATCATCCACTCACTTGATGCTTACTTCCTCCTTCACCTTCAACATTCTTTTTCGTGTGCATTCTTCACATCTTCTTTCTCCCACCACTCCTGTCACTTCTTATTCCCCTGCTTTCCACTTCAGGTGACTCTACATTGAACGACAAGCGTAATGGCTTTCTGTAACCCAGGAAGCCATTTGCTATGCTGGGTGGTGGCCAAATGAAAAAAATAAATAAATAAAATAAAATAAAATAAAACGGGATGATGTGAAGCCTACTACGGTCTCCCTGTTAAATGGATGGGGTTGCAAATGCGGCGTCCACCCAGGAACCAAATTACATTCTTCGCCGTGCCTCAGTGTGGCGAGGCATTGTCCACTGCAAGGAAACATCGGTTCACTACAGAGGACAGCCCTGCCGGAACGCTTACTTGCCTGCGGTTAATGGGTCTGCTAGGCTAGACAGACCGGGGTTACTTAACAATATTAAAGCCCGTTGCACCTTTATTCATATCTTCTCCTTCCTCTCCTCCTCCTCCTCCTCCTTCTCCTCCTCCTTCCTCTTCTTCTCTTCTTCTTCTTCTTCTTCTCATCATTATTATCTATTGCCAGACGCCCTAATCCCATACGGGGTGGCCAGAAAGATATCGCCCCCAAGTCACCCTGTCCTCCGCCATTTCCCTGCCTTGCTCCCAATTCACACACCCCTCTCTCATGTACCTCTCCACTCCATCCCTCCATCTCATCCCCGGTCCCCCTCTCCCTCTCGGCCCCTCCACCCCACCCACACACACTCTCCTCGCCAGCCTCTCACTCTCCATCCTCTCCACATGGCCAAACCACCCCAGTGTGCTTCTCCCAACATTTCCAATCACATCCACATCCACACCACAACGCTCCCCCACACCCTCACTCGTCAGTCTGTCTCTCCATATGGCTCCACAGGCTCCCCCCAAATAACCTATTTCCACTGCTCTCACTCTTGACTTGTGTCCCCCCAACAACGTTCAAGTTCCACTTCCATACGTTAGAGTTGGCATCACAATACTGTCATGTAATAACCTTCTCACCTCCATGCTCACCTCCCTCTTCCCCATCACTGCCTTCAAAGAACCAGGAACCCCTCTTTCCTGTTGCACCCCCTCAAGCACTCCACCCTCCAAACCTCCATCCTCACTCATCACACCACCAAAGCACCCAAACGCACTCACATTTTCCATATCATCATCCAGCATCACTGTACATTCACTGACTTTCCCTCCCTCAAAGACCGCAACTCCACTCCTCCCCACATTCACCCCTAGATTCCGCTTCTTACACTCTACCAAACTCATCCACCAAGCCTCGCAGCTACCTCCTGTCTTCACCCAACAACACAGCATCATCTGCAAACAATACAGGGAGCTTCCAAACACTGCCCTCACTCATTAAGGCCACTCCAACATCCACTGCCCCACCCTGCATCTCCTTTACAACCCCATCCATATACAGACTGACCAACCACGGAGACATGACACATCCCTGTTTCAACCCAACCTCCAAATAGAAAAACTAACTCACTTCACTATCCACACATACTGCAGCCCTAGCACCCTCATACATACTCTTCACAGAATTCAACAACTTCCCATCCACTCCATATATTCTTAATACTTTCCACAATCCTTGTCTATCCACCCTGTAATATGCTTTCTCCAAATCTATGTAGGCTGCATACAACTTCTTTCCCTTCTCTAGAAACTTTACCACTAAAGATCTAAGAATGAATATCTGAGCTACACAACCTCTTCCCTTCCTACAGTCTCCCTGTTCTTCTCCAACTAACTCCTCTGTTATTTCCCTAACTCTGTCAATAAGTATCCTACCGTATACTTTTCCTATTACACTAAGAAGACAAATGCCCCTATGATTACCACACACTTCTTTTTCCCCTTTCCCTTTGTACAAGGGAATAGTTATACCTGACTTCCAATCCTCCGGGACTCTACCTTCCTCCCAGGCCAATCTGCACATCATTCACATCCATTCTACTACTATCTCTCCCCCATGCTTCAGC
Organism: Coenobita brevimanus; assembly: GCF_032717465.1. Taxonomy (NCBI): domain Eukaryota; kingdom Metazoa; phylum Arthropoda; class Malacostraca; order Decapoda; family Coenobitidae; genus Coenobita; species Coenobita brevimanus. The sequence goes on along the minus strand of NC_137048.1, from coordinate 4,952,827 downwards.
ATTTCACCACACACTCCATCAATTCCTGGGGCTTTCCCCATTTTGACTTTCTTCATTGCTTCCACAACTTCCATCCTACTGATTTCTTCCTGTCTTCTCACTTCCCTCCTTCTCCCAGCCAATCCCCAGCCACTTATACTCACATTACCTTCATTCTCTATGATCAACAATTCCGTAAATTGTTCTCTCTATCTCCTCACTTTTTCTCCCTTCTCAACTAGTAATTCACCATTTTTATCTTTCACTCCCCTACTAACTTCACTGCCTCCTTGTCCGACTCTCTTTACCTCTTTCCAGAATATTTTCTTACATTCCCTCCACTTGACACTCAAATTCCTCCCCAATCCCTCGTCCACTCTCTTCTTACTCTCTCTTACTAATCTTTTCACATCTCTCATCCTTTCTACATATAACTCTCTCTTCCGTCTCTCAACTTCTTCCACGCCCATATATCTCATCCGTTCATTATGTGCTTTTTTCTTTTGTCCCACAGCCTGTCTCACCTCTTCATTCCACCATGCTGTTCCTTGCACCCCCTTTCGCCTTCTCTTCACCCCACACACCGCCTCACATGCTGCACATATTTCCTCTGTGAATATCTTGCACACATCTTCCAAGTCCCCCTTCTTCTCCAATTCATATTTACCAAATCGTTCCTCCACTTCTCTCATATATTCTGCCTTTTTCTCATCCTCTTGCAACCTTTCCACTCTCCTTACATCTACTCCTTCCTCCCGTCCTTCCCTTCTATTTCTCCATTTTACTTGAACCCTGATTCTGACCACCACTTGGTGGTGGTCAGAAAGTCCACTCCCCCAACCTCTATATGCTTTTTCATCCAGTACACATCTTCGTATCTTTTCATCCACACAAACATAATCAATCATTGCCTTCCTGTCTTTTCAGTTCACTATCCACCCTTCTCATCACTCGCCACGTATACATGTGGATCATCTTGTGCCTCAAGAGGGTATTGGCTATTACCAACCCCCTCCCGGCACAAATGTCCACTAACGCACTGCCATTCTCATCTTTCTCAGCAGGCACACCCCACTCACCAACTACTCCATCCACTTTCACATTCCATACATTACCATTCATAGCACCAATCAAACACACTCTCATTCCTTTTAAACTTTTCGATGCACACTTCCAGATTTGTCCAGAACTCTCCTCTCACTCTGCTTGCACGATCTTGCGTTGGTACATACACGCACACAATCGCCCACATTTGTATTCCAACTTTCAGTCTTACCCATACAATCCTTGAGCCAATTGATCCATACTCTCTTATATTCTTCTATTTGTTACTCACAACAATACACACTCCTTATTTTGCCCTTTCATTTTCACCTACTCCTGCATATATACCCCATCCATACTTCCATTCTCTCACACTCTCACCTTTCCATTTAGTTTCATTTAATCCACATACATCCACTTTCGCACCCTCAAGCACCTGGACAATCTCTCTCTCTTTCACCTCATCATTTGCACCCCTTACATTCCACGTCGCCATCCGTATCATGTCCTTTGTACGGTTCTTAGTTGTCATCTGGTCAGTCCTGGTCCAAGGCTTCTTGTTCGTATTTATAGTTAGTTGTTTTCCGGGGAGGGACACTAACCCTCCGCCAACCCACTTGCTGTCACAAAAACACGTGTCGGTTGGTTATAAGGTTACCACCCAGCGTTGTAAATTATTTCCTGGTTTACAGGAAATCATTTGGCTTGCCAAAAAACAGGGTACCACTACACTAAGTGGGTGGATGATGGGCATCCCCACCTATCTATTATTAGTAGTAGTATTATGATAATAATACTTTTATTATTACTATTACTGAATATTTAAGTAACTACAGCTTCTGTAGTACAAGCCTCATATTCTTCCACCCCAGCATCTATCTCCTTCTGGTACTGTTGTTACCTCGGCCAGCTGCTGTACGTAAACTTGGCTCAGAGGATTCATTTACGCCCACTTGTGCTGCCTGGCCGGGAGAAACACCTGCACCACTACCCTCACCTCCCCACCCTCACCAGGTCCCTTATTCACCCTCACCCGCTCCCTGATCCACCATCTCTCCCTTCGTCGAGTCCACTCTCTACCTTACCATCTTGCCTCCTAGATTCTCACTACACATCTTACATTACCTCTCCACTGCCATCCCCCTCGTTGTTTTACACTTAGCCCCACAGCATACTTACTACTGAGTTTTCTTCACTCTCCCATTCCCAACGTATTTGATCATTATCACTAAATTATCACCAGGTTTAGGCAATTCTGACTTGAAGCTCAATCGCTAGAATATCTGTGTAAAATCTACTGGTGCCCATAGTCGAAAATCCATGTGTTTCATGTAAAGCTGGGAATAGCCCCGCTACTATTTTAATAGCGATGGTGGTAACACCATTACTTTTTTTTTAGGCAGTAGCGGAACTGAGAGAGCCGCTACATTTTGCCCGTACTCACGCGTTACCGCACTCCTCGCTACACACACACACACACACACACACACTACTATCCCCGTCTCTAATTCCCGCTCTCTCCCTCACTCTCTCTTTCAGACTAATTCTGACTACGTTATTAATTCGTTACAGTATGTTACTTTGTTTAAAATAATGGAAAAAAAAATTGCTATTGCATAAATAGCCTTTAAAAGAAAGCCCCAGATCATTTTTACTTTCGTTCTCGTACATATCTTAAATAGGTATCATTTAAAATATAATAAATTTATATAATACGTATCAATGGTAGGCCACATTTTTTTGCCTTTTATTTACATATGTTACTTTCAGTAGGTATACTAGGTAACAGTGTAAAAGAACATTTGTTACATTATACAGTAATTAGCTTTTTCCTGTACATTCGGCTCTAAACTTCATTAAAGTGACACCGACATGTAGTATGATTTTTTTTTTTTTTTTTCATTCAAGTATATACTCACATTACTGGTACACAACATAACCACTCAGACTGACTAATATTATCAAAACAGTATATAGTGTATTGATATATCACAGATTTTTGTTAACCTTTCCTTCGTGCACCTTTTCCTTATCCAAAGTAGCGGGAGCGGGAGCGCAGCTACATTTCGTATCAAGTAGCGAAACCAGTAACGCCACTACTTTTTCGAGCTAGTAACGGGAATGGGAGCGCCGATACTTTTTATTGGTAGCGTTCCCAGCATTGGTTTCATGTGAGAGTATCTCTGAAATATCCGTTTCAAGTTGTCGGGACTGGTCCTGCAGTATGTTAGCCTGTGACAAAGTACTTTAGGTCACCAGTGCTGTCTGGAGGGATGAAAGGCGGGTAATGACGTAATCTCACTAAAATGAAGCTGGGACTATTATGACTCCCGACTGCTCTTACTGCAGTCTCTTCTTGACTGTATCTGATATCGACCTTAGGGAATTCACTTGGGAAGAGGTTTGTCGGTGGGAAGAGGATCCATACGTGAAATCAATACATGGCTAGGTTGTGAATTTGACTGTGTCGCTGCTTGCTGCCTCTTTCTGTCAAACAATGTATGCCTGGCTGGTGCAGCTGTCGTGATAGGTGTGAATAAAAGCGATCCATTGTGATTATTGACCCGCACTGTAAGTGGCACTTGTGGTACCCATCACGGCATTCATTACTGGCTGCAGGAATTTATTAAGTTTTCTTCTCTGGCAGTAATTAACTCCTACTTGTAGTTCATCTCTTCCTTTCTGATGCGTGATTAGTGTGAAGAGCAAAAACAGAAAGAAGCAAATCCTCTAGTTCTTCTTGACTTTCGCGAAATTCAGGGATTTTATTTTCTTGTATATCAGTATTGGCAAAATATTCACACTGTCATCTTCCCTGATTCTCTCATATCCCTGGTTCTATTTATTTATTTATTTATTATTTTGAGTTAAGGTTTTTGTGTTGTGCATATCCCTTTCTTTTACACACAAGAAAGGGATATGCACAAGACAGTCTTCTGAAATCCCAGTTTACGCATCTCTCCCATTGCGACAGAAACTCCTGTGAGTGCACTCATATCTCATTCCTGTCCGGTTCTCCAATTCAATAGGGAACTCGTATTTTCACCTTCTGATACAAAGCAGTCAACTAAACTCTTCACACATTCTTTGCATTGCACATGGTCTCCAGCCTCTAAGTTTAATTGTGTTTTTGATATTGGGTTTTAGCGGTCTGACTTTCTTTCAAAGCAAAAGTTTTGTAGGGTGTTTGTCTTTGAGTCCTTCACAATTACGCAAAAGAAAATTCTGACGTGTAAAAACGAAGTGCAGAAATTGAGGGGCCACAAAAGAGAATGTCGGTATTTAAATCAAAGTACATTACAAATATCTATTGAGTGATTTTGAAGAAAACCGACAGTTTTTTAAACCTTGGATTGCAGGTTGGCGATGTAGCGTTATATAAATACTCTACCTAACCTCTTCACTAGCTTCTTCCTTAACTCCTTCACTGGCACGATGTTCACCGTTTTTTAAGATTTATTTTTGTTGTCATCTGACTATATTTAGCTCAGGAGAGACATCTCGAATGAAGGGGTTGCATATATGTTACACGGAGTGACACAGATCCCTGTACAATATTTGCAAAGGTCGTTACCACAAACAATATTAAAGAAAAGAGGAAATGGAAAAAGAACTAGTTACCAATTTACTTATTGTGTGGCCACAATAAGGAAGCTCCACCATAACTGTTTATGGTATTGATTATCTTTGTAAGCATTGATTGTCTTTGTAAGCATGGGTACATTTTACTTTTGTCTCAGTAACTAGCTAACTGTATCCTTAACTCTAACCATATTCCTTTCAGATAATGAAGGGACCACAGACATATTTCTGTAAAGTTACAGCTTTACATCGTTTGTGAGAGGGACCACAGACATATTTCTGTAAAGTTACAGCTTTACAGCGTTTGTGGCTTTCTGTAAAACGTGTTACAAAGAAAACACTGTTCATATTTGAAGATGGTACTTTCCACTAGGCTAAATGGCAAAATATTAAGCCAAAACTCTCAGCGAACTTTTTGCCATAGGATTATTAATGAAAAATCTGTATCTCAACGACTTTCTGAGATATTTTATTATTACGTCCGCACCCTACACTGGCACAGGCCCCAACAGCAGTAGTCCAGTATAGGAAGGACGTTGCCCAGTGAGTTGTTCTTCCTATGGTCAGCCTTAAGGTGTACAGTACACAAGATCAGCTGAGGCAAAAATAAACACTGGCTCCATAAAGTTCACTGTCTTTACTTTCCAAATAATTCCCCTTAATGCTTTCCGACTTCTCCTCACTATTCTCACAAGCACTGGAGCTATACACACTTTACTGATTGCAATTACACTTAATGTTTAACAACACTTCACAGTTATTAGACTTAATGCTTGACACTTCACTGTTTTCACAAGTTCCAATGATATACAAACGTCAATAACCCGTCACTGTTTGCCACTGTTTTCACAAGTACCAAAAATATACAATCTTCACTGACAGTAATTACACTTGATGCTTGCCAGCAACACTTCACAAACTTCACTAACAGCACTACACCAAAACCAAATGAACTTCACTCAAACTGAACTGAAAACCAACTAAACTGTTCTAGTCTCTTATCCATCCTTATAATAAGCTTGCATTGTACTAGAAACTTCTACATTTTTCCATATTTCTGGTGTACTCTAGAGAGAGAGCATAGTTACCAATTCGGAGACAACTAAAACATGCAAAAGCTGTCTTACATTACATAACACTCTAATTCATTTAGCATATGAAATTAAATTACATAATTTAACAAGCAATCACTTAATTAAAACATAAAGAAAGAAGCACAATAATTAATGTACAACTTACAAAATCACTAAGCTCGAAAACAGCAGGTAAACTGGCCACTCTGACTCATACCGAAACCACTATAAACATCGGGAAACGTCGAGAGACATATCGGTACCTAACTGGCAAATCTCGCTTCTTAACACTACCCCCTTCCTAGTTCTTTGTCGTCCCGACAAACACAAACCTTAATCCTAATGAAACATCTAACTATACACAAAATATTCCTTCAACTTATCAGGTCTTCTTCTATGCCGCTTCCAACGATGTCCTTGCTCCTCCACACACTCCACTTCACCAGGAAGGTCTCGGTCCTCTTCTTGATTCGCCTCTTCTCTTGGGAAACTGTCACCATCCTCTTGAACTTTACCTACTTGGTCCTTCTCAACATCCTCGGCTGTGGATGAGCACAATTCCTCAGAGACGTCTCAGCTGTTCTGTCCTTGGCCCATGGTACTGCCACAGACGGTTCACGTGTACCACCTTTGGGAGAGATTTCCTGCCTCCCCGAATCTGATACGTTACGTCTGATAGGCGGTCCAACACAGTGTAAGGCCCGTCCCATGGGCTCTGCAGCTTTGGTGACTGTCCCTTCTTACTCTGAGGATTGTATAACCAGACTTGGTCACCATCCTTGAACCTGACCTCACTTGCTTTGGCATCATGCTTGCATTTCATCACCTCTCCTGAAAACTTGAGGGATCCTCGCACTTGATGATGTACTTCAGCCAGCCTTTCCTGAGGGTGCTATGCGTAGCCAGTGATGTCTGTAGGCAGCTCTTTACCAGGTGGTCTTCCCATTAACAAGTCAACAGGTAAGCATAACTCGTGCCCCAACATCAGTTTTGCAGAAGTGTAACTGGTAGACTCATGGGATGCAGACCGATATGCCATCAGCAATGCAGGTAACTTCTGGTCTCATTCTGTTTGTCCATCATCTCAGTACTTGACCAGTTCTTGTCCCAGGGTCCAGTTGAATTTCTCCACCATCCCATCTGACTGTGGCCTTAGTGGGGTTGTCCTGGTCTTCTTGATTCCCAGTAACTTGCAGCACTCACGGAACACAGCAGACTCGAAGAGTTTACCCTGATCTGAATGTAGCTCTTGTGGCATCCCAAAATGACACAAAAACTGATCAACCAACACCTGAGCAACAGTTGCAGCCTCTTGTTCAGGGACAGCATAGGCTTCTGGCCACTTTGTGAAGTAGTCCATGGTGACACATATATACCAGTTCCCTCCTTCAGTGAGTGGCAAAGGTCCAGCAATGTCCACCACGACTCTTTCCATCAGTGCACCCACTTGGTACAGCTGGAGAGGGGCACAACCACATTCCTTGGGTCCTTTCCTGGCACAGCACACGTCACAGGTCCGACACCACTCTTCAACATCCTGACGCATGCCAATCCAGTAGAACCTCTGTTGCAGCCGGCTTAGAGTTTTCTTCACTTCCAGGTGCCCACTAGTGATCTGGTTATGGGACTCATCCAAGATCTCGAACCTCATCTTCTTCAGAACCACCGGTTGCCAATACTTGCTGCGACCATTAGGTGTCTCCCACTGACACTCCAGTAGTCCATTGTTCAAATGAAGAAGGCCCCAATGACTCCAGTAAATCTTGGTCTCAGGGCTTCACCTGGGAACTTCTTCCCAAGATGGTCGCACTGTACTCTGCTGCAGCCATTCTACCACTGGTTGTAAATCTGCATCCTCCATATGCATCCTCTTCAGGTCTTCATCTGACACTGGCTCAGTCACAACAGTATGGTGGCATTTCTTCCTATGATTCCCATTCCTACTACACTCTTTGCCGTCTTTTCTGTCTTCTCGCACACTATTCATCAAGGTTCTCCTGCATTTCTTCAGTGGTAGGTCTTCTGCAACCTTCTTTTTATCATCCCAACCATTCTGATCTGCAAGTAACTCAAACTCTGCATGGTAAACTTCCCAAGATACTGTACCATCAAATTCCTGAGGTTTCTTTTTAATTGGACCCCCATTATAACCATGCACTTCACTGATTTGGGGCCAAAAAGCTGGGGCATCAGAATTAAGGCCAGGACTTCAAACTTCTGCACTCTGTTTATTCAATCCCATAACGCTACCCTTAGATGCCTGGGATCCATCAAGGTTCACCATACACTGTCCTTTCCTTTTATATGCCCCTTGTACACTAACCTGAAGCCCAGCAGTGCAATATTTCTCTACAGCCTCAATTTTCTCACCAGGTATCTTCACATGGTCAACTACATGCCAAGGCTGGCTATCTACATGCTGTCTGCACTCTATCACAATTCCCTCACTAATCTTTAGCTGGTTGTCTACGTGCTGTCTGCACTCTGTCACTATTCCTTCGCTAATCATCAGCTGGTTGTCCACATGCTCTTTGCACTTCGTCACTATTTCCTTACTAACTGTCTTCAGCTGGTCATCTACATGCTGTTTACACTCCATCACATTATTGCTTACCTCATACTTCTGCTGCTCTAGCTTGGCATCTACTTCCTCCTTAGCTGTTGCTGTTCTTCTTTCATTTCCTCAATGAATGCATCTAGCCTTCCTTGCACCCTCAGTTGTACGTCCTTATGTTGCTCCTCTGATACCTCTTGAAGTTGCTCATATCGTTCTTTTTGTTCTTCACATTGTGCCTCTAGTTGTTCCCTATGTGCCTTCACCAGTAGAGTTCATGTATTTATTAGTTCTTTGAGTTCTTTCTCTCCTTCAATCATTGCCAATAGTTGGACACTTCGTGCTTCCAATACCTTCATGATTGCAACCAATGACACCACGTCTTCCTCCCCAGCTCGAGATCCAGTCTGCAAACCTCCTGCTTCCATGTAGAAGGTTAGACTCATTGCAGCCCTGAAGTTATCCCACACTCCTGACGCCAGTGTTACGTCTGCACACCACACTGCCACAGGCTCCAACAGCAGTAGTCCAGTATAGGAAGGACGTTGCCCAGTGAGCTGTTCTTCCTAAGGTCAGCCTTAAGGTGTACAGTGCACAAGATCAGCTGAGGCAAAAATAAACACTGGCTCCTTAAAGTTCACTGTCTTTATTTTCCAAATAATTCAACTTAATGCTTTCCGACTTCTCTTCGCTATTCTCACAAGCACTGGAGCTATACACACTTTACTGATTGCAATTACACTTAATGTTTAACAACACTTCACAGTTATTAGACTTAATGCTTGACACTTCACTGTTTTCACAAGTTCCAATGATATACAAACTTCAATAATCCGTCACTGTTTGCCACTGTTTTCACAAGTACCAAAAATATACAATCTTCACTGACAGTAATTACACTTGATGCTTGCCAGCAACACTTCACAAACTTCACTAACAGCACTACACCAAAACCAACTGAACTTCACTCAAACTGAACTGATAACCAACTAAACTGTTCTAGTCTCATACCCATCCTTATATAAGCTTGCATTGCAGTAGAAACTTCTATATTTTTCCATATTTCTGGTGTATTCTAGAAAGAGAGAGCACAGTTGCCAATTTGGAGACAACTAAAACATGCAAAAGCTGTCTTACATTACGTAACACTCTAATTCATTTAGCATATGAACTTAAGTTACATAATTTAACAAGCAATCACTTAATTAAAACTTTATAAAGAAAAAGAGCACAAAAATTAATGTACAACTTACGAAATAACTACACTCGCAAACAGCAGGTAAACTGGCAACTCTGACTCGTACCGAAACCACTGTAAACATCGGGAAAGTAGAGAGAAATCTCGACAACTAACTGGCAAGTCTCGCTTCTTAACATTCTTTTCAAATATGCAGGTTTTGCACCAATATGAGAATATGACTTTCAATAATACGTCAAGGTCATTTGTATTTCGCACAAGTACTTGGGTAACCCTTGGGCACCTGCCAGTATAATATCATCATGATTTAAGGAAAATAAAGGGGAAAGAAAAGTAGTACCACAGTTATACTACCCAAAACAATATATATATATATATATATATATATATATATATATATATATATATATATATATATATATATATATATATATATATATTATGCGAGGAAGAAGGAACCAAAGACCATGAGCCCGCAGTAACAGTTCCCTCCAAGAGAAAAACAGAATACAATAGAGAGCCAAATTCAAGATCCGATCATTTTGAGATGCCTGGACACACTGCGTTTGAAAGACTGGAGATCATAGGTAGCAGGAAATAAAGACAGAGGGAGACAGTTCCAGAGTTGACCTGTTGCATAAATGAAAGACTGGGAGTAACGGTTAACTCTTGCATTAGAGAGTTGGACAGAAAAGTGATGAGAGTTTGCTGCCAGACGGGTGCTACGCGACCGTCGTAGAGGTGGAGGAATGCAAGCAGACAGTTCAGAGGAGCAGTGACCATTAAAGTGATAGAAAAGAGATAAAGACGCAACAGTGCGGCGAAGAGACAGAGGTTGAAGGAAGTCAGTAAGAGAAGGAGAGTTAATGAGACGAAAGGCCTTTGACTCCACCCTATTGAGAAGAGCTGTATGTGCAGAGCCTCCCCACACATGATATTTGTACTCCACATAGGGGCGGATAAAACCCCCTGTATAGAGTCAACAATTGTGCAGAGGTAAAGAAAGCGCGGAGTTGGCTTAGCACACCCAATCTTTTGGAAGCAGATTTTACAAGAGATGTAATATGATCTTTCCAAGATAAGTCCCGAGTAAATGAAACCCCAAGCATGTTCAAGGATGATGCAGGATTAAGCTGAATATTATTAAACATTAGTGGGTATACCTGTGGAAGATTTTGTCGGGTTGATAGGTGTAAGAACTGAGTCTTAGATGCATTGAAAACAATCATATTATTTTTACCCCAGTCAGAGATACGAGCCAAGTCAGACATTAGGTGTGCCATAGCCTCATCCCTCGTTTGTTGAAGTAACTGTTGAGATGGGCATTGCGGGAACCGAATGGAAAGGTGAAGGGTGGAGTCATCAGCATATGAGTGGATAGGGTTAGATGTACAGCTTAGAAGATCATTGATGAATAAAAGGAAGAGAGTTGGTGATAGGATAGAGCCCTGAGATCTATGAGAAGAACGATGGCCGTCTACAACAGCGGCTATAGAACGACCAGAAAGGAAGCTAGCGATGAAGGTACAGATAGAAGGATAGAAACCGTAGGAGGGCAGTTTAAAATTAAAGATTTATGCCAGACTCGATCGAAAGCCTTTGAGATGTCAAGTGCAATGGCAAAGCTTTCGCCAAAGTCCCGAAAGGAGGATGACCAGGAGTCTGAAAAGTAGGTGAGAAGATCGCCAGTGGAGCGTCCCTGACGGAACCCGTACTGACAATCGGAAAGAAGGTTGTGATAGGAAAGATGCCTTAAAATTTTTCTATTGAGAATTGACTCGAAAACTTTTGAAATACAGGACGTTAAAGCAATTGGACGATAGTTGGAGGGTTGGGAGTGGTCACCCTTCTTTGGGACTGGCTGAAGTTCCAGCAAGAAGGAAAGGTACAAGTTGACAGACAAAGGCGAAAGAGTTTGCCTAGGCAGGGTGTAAGCACAGTTCTTGAGAACAACAGGAGGGACCCCATCAGGCCCATGTGCCTTGTTAGTACTGAGGCCAGTGATGGCAGAAAATACATCAGCTGAAGAAATTTTAATGTCAGCCAAGAGGAAGTCAGAGTGGGGAAGTGATGGAGGAACAGGACCCGAATCATCTAATGTGGAATTGGAGGAGAAAGTCTGTGCGAAGAGATCTGCTTTATCAGTAGAAAAAAATAGCTACAGAACCATCAGAGTAGAAAAGAGGAGGGAAGGATGATGAGGTAAAGTTGTTAGAAAGATTTTTAGCAAGATGCCAGAAGAAGCGGGAAGAATTCGAGTTGGAGAGTTGAGAGCATTTAGTATGGATGAAATTATTTTTAGCAGAGTGAAGAACAGACTTAGCACGATTCCGGGCAGAAACATAAAGATGATGTGATTCAGGGGTGGGTTGGCTCCGGTACCTTTTGTAGGCCCTCTCCTTGTTGGGACAGCATTAGAACAAGCGTGATTAAACCAAGGCTTTCTTGTGATAGTCAAAGGATATGAGAAAGGAATGTATGCTTCCATGCCCGAGAGAATAACCTCCGTAATGCGCAAGGCACACTCAGATGGTTCACGGCCATGGAAGCAATAATCATTCCAGGGAAAATCAAAGAAGTACTAACTGAGGGCCTCCCAGTCCGCGGCTCCAAAATGCCACAGAAGACATTTCCCTGGAGGGTCCACAGGCCCTACCGGAGTGATAGGACAGGTTAAGGTGATAAGGTTGTGATCGGAGGAGCCCAACGGAGAGAAAAGATTAACAGAGTAAGCAAAAGGATTAGTTGTGAGGAAGAGGTCAAGTATGTTGGAGCTCTCTCCAAGGCGGTCAGGGATACGGGTAGGGTGCTGTACAAGCTGCTCTAGGTCATTAAGGATAGAAAAGATGTAGGCTTGTTTACCAGGTGGATCAGTGAAAGGAGAGGAGAGCCAAAGGTGGTGGTGAACACTGAAATCTCCTAGAATGGAGATTTCAGAGAAAGGAGAAATGGATAGAATGTGTTCCATCGTAGAAGTAAGATAGTCTAAGAATTTTTGATAGTCAGTAGAATTAGGGGATTAGTAAACAGCACAGATATATTTAGTCAGAGAACGACAGGAAAGCCGAAGCCAGAGTGTAGAGAATTCAGAAGAATCGAGTTCAGGAACACGAGAGCAAGATAAGTCGTTGCGTATATATACACAACAGCCACCTTTGGCTTTGAAATGAGTATAGAAAAAGTAGGAGGATACAGAAAAGGGTTTGCTGTCAGTTGCCTCAGGCAACTGAGTCTCAGTTAGAAAAAGAAGGTGAGGTTTAGAGGAGGAGAGGTGGTGCTCAATAGAGCGAAAGTTAGAGGAAAGGCCGCGAATGTCGCAGAAATGAAGAAGAAGAGAGTCAGACAGTGGTTCCAGGCACCTCGAGTCATCACCGGGAGAGGGGCGGATGGTGGGGTCATTTATGGTCCCCCCCCCTGGGGACTCTGAGGCCTGGTGATGAGACGCCATAATTTTTTTGACTTTTGAAAACGAAGTGTAGTGTGTACTGTGCATGTAGTTTGATGTAGATAGTTACAGAAATTTGTACTGGAGAGCATGCTGGCCTACTCTCTGTGCAACTGAGACACTGAAAAAGTTCAGCAAAGGGGGATGGTCAGGAACTAGTCCTGAGGTCTGATGAAACGGGAGCTCCAGCACTCCCTGTCATCAGCTTTCCATCCACCTCGGGAGTACTGCCCTGCTCGACTGGTGCTACAGTCTACTCCTCAGTAAATATGAGAATATGACATTCAATAATATGTCAAGGTCATTTGTATTTCGCACAAGTACTTGGGTAACCCTTGGGCACCTGCCTGCATAATATCATCATGATTTAAGGAAAATAAAGGGCAAAGAAAAGTAGTACCATAGTTATACTACCCAAAACAATTTATATATATATATATATATATATATATATATATATATATATATATATATATATATATATATATATATATATTGTTACATGGCCTAGGATTTCATCATCTATCTATCTATCTATCTATTGCCAGACGCCTCAATCCTGTTTGGGGTGGCCACAAGCAAATCGCCTCCAAGTCGCCCTGTCCCCCGCCAGGTGACTCCCCTGCTCCCAGGTCACACCCCCCTCTCTCATATACTTCTCCACCCCATCCCTCCATCTCATCCTCGGCCTCCCCCTCCCTCTTTCCCCCTCCACCTCACTCACATACACTCTCTTCGTCAGTCTTCCACCCTCCATCCTTTCCACATGGCCAAACCACCTCAGTGTGTTCCTCATAACGCTTCCTATCACATCCACATCAACACCACAACGCTCCTTTATATCCTCATTCGTCAGCCTGTCTCTCCATGTGACTCCACAGGCTCCTCTTAAATAACTCATTTCCACTGCTCTCACTCCTGACTTGTGTCCTTCCAACAACGTCCAAGCTTCACTTCCGTATGTTAGAGTTGGTATCACAATACTGTCATGTAGTAACTTTTTCACTTCCATGCTCACTTCCCTGTTTCTTATCACTGCTTTCAAGGAACCAGCAACCTTTCTTCCTTGATTTACCCTTTCAAGCACTTCACCCTCCAAACCTCCATCCTTACTCATCACACTACCCAAGTACTTAAACGAACTCACATTTTCCAATTCCTCCCCATCCAACCTCGCTGTACATTCACTGACTTCACCTCTCTCAAAGACCATCACTTTACTCTTCCCTACATTCACCTTTAGATTCCGTTTCTTACACACTCTCCCAAACTCATCCACCAAGCCTTGCAGCTCCCCTTCGTCTTCACTCAACAACACAGTATCATCTGCAAACAACAGTACAGGGAGTTTCCAAACACTATCCTCTCTCACCAGGGCCACTCCAACATCCACTACCCTACCTTGTACCTCTTTTATTACCCCATCCATGTACAGATTGAACAACCATGGAGACATGACACATCCATGTTTCAACCCAACCTTCAAAGAGAAAAATTCACTTAGTTCACCATCCACACGCACTGCAGCCTTCGCACCATCGTACATACTCTTCACAGCATTCAACAACTTCCCATCTACTCCATATATTCTTAACACTTTCCACAATCCTTGTCTATCCACCCTGTCATATGCTTTCTCCAAATCCATGAAAGCCGCATACAACTTCTTTCCCTTCTCTAGAAACTTCTCCACTAAAGATCTGAGGATAAATATCTGATCTACACAACCTCTTCCCTTCCTAAAGCCTTCCTGTTCTTCTCCAACTAATTTCTCTGTTCTTTCTCTAACTCTGTCAATAAGTATCCTACCATATACTTTTCCTATTATACTAAGAAGACAAATGCCCCTATGATTACCACACACTTCTTTTTCCCCTTTTCCTTTGTACAAGGGAATAATTATACCTGACTTCCAATCCTCCGGGACTCTACCTTCCTCCCAGGCCAATCTGCACATCTTCCACATCCATTCTACTACTATCTCTTCCCCCATGCTTCAGCATTTCACCACACACTCCATCAATTCCTGGGGCTTTCCCTGATTTAACTTTCTTCATTGCTTCCACAACTTCTATCCTACTGATTTCTTCCTGTCTTCTCACTTCCCTCCTTCTCCCTGCCATTCCCCAGCCACTTATACTCGCATTACTTCCATCCTCTATGTTCAACAATTCCTTAAAGTGTTCTCTCCATCTGCTCACTTTTTCTCCCTTCTCCACTAGTAATCAACCATTTTTATCTTTCACTCCCCTGCTAACTTCACTTCCACCCTGTCTTACTCTTTTCACCTCTCTCCAGAACATTTTCTTACAGTCCCTCCACTTTACACTCAAATTTCTTCCAAATTCCTCATCCACTCTCTTCTTATTCTCTCTTACTAATCTTTTCACCTCTCTCTTTCTTTCTACATATAACTCTCTCTTCCGCCTCTCAACTTCTTCCACGCCCCTATTTCTCATCCATTCATTGTATGCTTTCTTCTTTTGTGCCACAGCCTGTTTCACCTCATCAGTCTACCACGCTGTTCCTTGCACCCCCCTCCGTCTTCTCTTCCTTCCACACACCACATCACATGCTGCACATATTTCTTCTGTAAATATTCTACACACATCTTCCACGTCTCCCATCTGCTCCAATTCATATTTGCTCAATCGTTCCTCCACTTCTCTCTTATACTCTGCCTTTTTCTCATCCTCTTGTAACCTTTCCACTCTCCTTGCAACTACTCCTTCCTCTCGTCTTTCCCTTCTTCTATTTCTCCAACTTACTTGAACTTTAATTCTGGCCATCACCAAGTAGTGGTCAGAAAGTCCACTCCCCCAACCTCTATACACTCTTGCATCCATTACACATCTTCGCATCCTTTCATCCACACACACATAATCAATCATTGCCTTCCTTTCATTCAGTTCACCACCCACCCTTCTCATCACTCGCCATGTATACCTGTGGATCATTTTGTGTCTGAAGAGGGTATTGGCTATCACCAACCCCCTCCCAGCACACATGTCCACTAACGCACTCCCATTCTCATCTATCTCAGCAGGCACACCCCACTCACCAACTATTCCATCCACCTTCACATTCCCAACTTTACCATTCATATCACCAATCAAAAACACTCTCTCATTCCTTCCAAACTTTTCCATGCACACTTCTACATTTGTCCAGAACTCTTCTCTCACTCTTCTAGCACGATCTTGCGTCATATTCTCATATTTCATCATCATTTGTGTAATTTTCACGCACAGTATGCTGCATGTTTGATCACGAGCATGTTCTGCCTCAGTCCCCCCTTCTACCGTTATAGTAAAGTCGTCCTTTCTGTTGTTCAGAGCAGGATTGTCAACTCTTTGTCCCCATGGCTTCATTTGTGCGTCCTTCTTACAAGTTGTATTAAGCTCTGCCGTCCCCTATATAATGAACTCAGTCTCTGCATTATTGCCACTTAGATCTACTCCTCATTTTGCTCACATCTCTGTCCTCCCCTGTACAGTTGTTATTATTGTGAGTGCTCAGGAAGTCTCCAGCCATCTAACTGCTGTGTAAATTGAGTATGAGTGTTATTACATTTTGCTCTTGTACTGTGTAGCATAAAGTGTTAATTTGTAGGCCTAGTGAGGTTTTTGTGCTTAGTGTGAAGTTTTACTATCAGCCATTATTAATAATGTTTTGTATCTGCAATGATATATCTTGCATTCACTGAGTATTATCCAGTATTGTCATTTTATCAGGGCTGACTTAGATAAATTTACTCTTGCTAATTTCGTGTTAATAGAGGCTATTGCAGTTAACCATATATTTAACCTGTTTTTTGCCATTACATTATCCTTATGAGTCCTGAATGTTTTGTTGTTAGTTTGAGCATTAAACTTTATCTTGTAATTTTACCTAACTCTTTGTTTTGAACCTGGAACTTTACGGGACTGTAGTGATTTTTAGTATTCTCACTTAAAGTGTACATTATCTTTCTCTGTTCCGTAACAATATATATATATATATATATATATATATATATATATATATATAGATATATATATATATATATATATATATATAGATATATATCATCCAATCCTGCGTTGCCCCATGAGGAGCGTAGGAGCCCGGGGCTAGGCAGTTGGTCCTGACATTGAAGATGAGAGTGACCAACCTCACTCATCCCTGAGTGGCATTACGTGAGCAATAGACCCATATATATATATATATATATATATATATATATATATATATATATATATATATATATATAATCTCAATAGCCGTTTGAGTGTCCACTGGAGGACCGGCTTATCCCTACCGAAGTGGGGACGATACAGCCAATGTATCTCTACCAAGTGGCTTAGGCTGTCTAGTAGAGATTGTATGTAGGGTAAGAAGTGCTTGTAAGTGTAATTGTAATGTTGGAGTGACTTTGGATGTGTGTGTATTCTGTGAAACAAGTGTAATCGGCCCGAGCAAGCCGACTGGGTGCAAGCTTACTTTATAGAATGCTACACTGATTCAACCACATCATCCCTTGTGTCCGCCAGTGCAGTTTGTGGCCAGAAGAACGCTTCCAAAGTTTATTACCCTGGCGGGGCGCGAACCCTCGTTCTTTAGTGTACAAAGACGGACACTTTACCACTATATATATATATATATATATATATATATATATATATATATATATATATATATATATATATATATATATATATATATATATATATAGATAGATATAGATATAGATATAGATATATATATATATATATATATATATATATATATATATATATATATATATATATATATATATGGTGAAGCTTAGTTAAAACAACTAACCATGAAAGCAGGATTACCAGAAAGAAAAATAAGGGTGGAAAAAGAAACGGGAAAGAGAAAGACAAACATGCAACTGAAAGAGGTCGTTGAAACAGAATATCAATATCAAACAGAGGTAAGGGAACATGATAGGGTCAACGGAATGATCTGGGATAGTGAAGAGAGGAACGTGGGGAAAGTATTTTTTTTTTTTTTTCTGCAAGGAAGAAGGAATCAA
The DNA here is from genome assembly GCF_032717465.1 of Coenobita brevimanus. Classification (NCBI taxonomy): domain Eukaryota; kingdom Metazoa; phylum Arthropoda; class Malacostraca; order Decapoda; family Coenobitidae; genus Coenobita; species Coenobita brevimanus. The sequence continues at coordinate 4,934,911 of NC_137048.1, read as the reverse complement.
AGGCCAGAAACCCACAAGATCGTTACATCCAAGAAAAATAAAAACAAGATAACAGAGGGAAATTCAAGATCCGTTCATTTCGAGATGCCTGGACACACTGCGTTTGAAAGGCCGGAGGTCATAGGCAGTAGGAAAAACAGATGGAGGAAGAAAGGAAATACAGATGGAGGAAGAAAGTTCCAGAGTTAATCTATTACATACATGAAGCTCTGGGAGTAATGGTTAATATTTTCATTAGAGAGGTGGACAGAAATGGGATGAGAGAGTGTTGCTAGACAGGTCCTACACATCCGCAGCAGTGGTGGAGGGATGCAAGAGGACAGTTCAAAGAAGCAGTGACCAACGAAGTAGCGATAGAAAAGAGATAGATATGCAACAGTATGGCAGAGTGACAGAGGTTGAATTGAGCAAGTAAGAGAAGGAGGGCCAATGGGACTAAAAGCCTTGAACTCTACCTGGTTGAGAAGAGCTATGTGTGGGGAGCCTCCCCACAAATGAGAGTTGTACTCTACACAGGGACAGGGATGAATAAAACCCGCGTATAAAGTCAACAACGAGCAGGAGTAAAGAAGGTACGGAGTTGACTTAACACATTTAATCTTTTGGAAGCATATTTTACAATACAGGTAATATAATTATGATCTTTCCAAGACAAATTCTGAGAAAATGAAACCTCATGTGTGTTTAAAGATGGTGCAAGACTGAGACGGAATTTATCAAAAATTGGAGGATACTCCTGTGGAGGGTTTCGACAGGTTGAAAGATGTAGGAACTGAGTTTTTGATGCATTAAAAGAAACAAGATTATTCTTACCCCAATCGGAGATATGAGCCAATTCAGACATTAGGTGCGCCATTGTTTCATCCCTTGTTTGTTGAAGTAGCTTCTGAGATAGATGATGTGGGATGTGAATGGAAAGGTGAAGGGTGGAGTCATCAGTGTATGAGTGTATAGGATTAGAGGTACAGCTTAGAAGGTCATTGATGAATAGAAGGAAGATAGTTGGTGATAGGACAGAGGCCTGAGGAATACCGCTATTGATAGCACTAGTAAAAGAATAGTGTATATCTATCTATCTATCTATACAGTATATATATATATATATATATATATATATATATATATATATATATATATATATATATATATATATATATATATATATATATACTGTATATAGTTTGGTGGGTATTATGAAGGGTATATATATATACTGTATATAGTTTGGTGGGTATTATGAAGGGTTAATGTCTTTTAAAAGTTCACCTTAATAACAGTGATGAACAGTCGACTACAGAAAGTTCTCCCGTCCACCTGTGTATAACTGGCCGATATATTTAGTGATACTGAATTCCATCGAGTGAATGCATGATTGATCGCTGACTATATTACTGTTCCATTTCTATCTATCTATCTATATACCTAGGCTGCTTCCCCCAAGGAAAGGGAGGTTCCATTTCTAACCTAGCATATACGATACGCTTGGAAAATATTATAAAAACTTTGCTGGTCACCAAGTACTGGACAACTAGATTTGAAATTCATTGCAAAACTTTTCGTTATTTGATATAATAATGTGTCTCAGTTTTATGTCCACAATTGTACATGATCAACAGATGTTGCCACACATGTTCTCATGCAACCATCTGAATACTGAATACTCCTCCTAGGAATAGGCTGTGTATATCACAGTAAGAATTGGTGTGAAAGAAATAGCATATTGTACGTGGTAACTTTGAAGAGACGAGAGTGAACATTTTTATTTTTCAGTATCTTCAAAGTAGTCCATCCTTTAACTAATTGAAATGGAAATTTTCCTCCATTTGCTTTCATTTATTAATTCATTTATAAATTTCTGATCAGGTTAGGGAGAAATAAGCGAGACATGTCGGATCGAGAAATGACAAGATATTAAACATAAAAGGGAAAGCCACAACTTGGATGGTTGTGGTGGATAAACTGAATAGGAATCATAGCTGAAAATTTAAAAGAGGAGGAAAAGTTGTTGACTTGTAAGATCACTGTCACTTCATGAAACTGAGATATCCGGGCTTCACAAAGGGTTTTTACATTTCTAATTATCCTTATTCAACAAATAAGGATAGTATAAAATGAAAGAAAAATGATCAACAGATACCAGAATGATGTAATTAAGTGCTAATCTAAGATCTTGGTTGTAACAGGTGGGTAGATGTGCTCTGAATTTCACACCCCTGCCAACCACAGTTCATCCCGTAATCCACTCCACCACCACTCGTTTGGCAACTCCTCTCTCTCTCTCTCTCTCTCTCTCTCTCTCTCCTCAACCCTGTGCACTCATTTCTTCTAAACTTCAGACTCACTCACCGCTTATATTTAAAGTAAACGGTACCCCTTCCACTCAACTCCATTGTTCACCTACCGTCCGATTTTATTCCAGCAGTTCTGGATTTTTCTACATTGTCTTGAGCTCACCCAGATTAATAGAAACGTAGTTTGTGTCACTATAGTTTCTAATATACTATAGCACTAGCCGAGTGTGTGTGTGTGTGTGTGTGTGTGTGTGTGTGTGTGTGTGTGTATTTTGGGCAGCCGAAACTACACATTCAAATCGCACCAAAATTGGCACAAAAATCGCAAAAAATTTACTGATGTGAAAAAACTTGGTCCCATCACGATTGAAAAACTTTTACTGTAATTAATTAGCAATCACATTTTGACCAAAAAACGCCGCTCCCGGTGCCCGGCATAGGATCTCCGTAGAATTTTTTGCCCATAGCTACAACTAAAATATACTATGGCAGTAGCCGTGTGTCTGCGTGTGTATATCGGACTTGCGTACAGACAAAGCTGCAAATAACATGATCAATTGGTTAGCTACAAAAAATCCAAGTGACAACACTAGATTAGAACAGAACATAAACGGACCATCGTGGGCCCTCGATGTCACCTTGACGGCCGATGGTGACAACGTTTGACTAGAACAGCACATAAACGTGATTCGGATTACCTGAAATGATGGGAACGCGCGCGCGAAGCGCGAGGAAACGAGTGAGATGCACGAAGAAACGAGTGCACGAGAAAGCGAGCGCGCAGCGCGAGAGCCCTACGCAGGAGCAGGTGCGAGGGGCCCAAAGGGCCCACGAGCACTTGTGTGTTGCTAAGGCCGAAAGAGAGAGAGAGAGAGAGAGAGAGAGAGAGGTGAGATATGTCATTAACACTTTCGGTCAGTGTATGTCATATATATCGAGCCTTATTCTACCTGTCTCCAAATAATCCTATTCAGCTGAGGTAACGCCTCATAGCTTTGCCGATTATTCCAGCTTTTTCTAACTCCTCCGCTATACAGGTGTCTCCAAAGCTGATTATAACTGTATAGATATGTGAAGAATAAAATAATAAAATACTGTCTCTCAGTAAAGATGTAAATGAGAGGGAGAAAAATAAAAGAGATAAAAATGAGCCCCAGTCTCTGAGCGAACTATGCTTTTAGCGTCTGGTGTTCCATTTTGTCTTCATCCTGACTGTAGTTCCCTTGTTGTTGTGTCACCACGAATGTTTGTGTGATATGGAAAGAAAACACTGGTTCATGTGACGGAAGCGAAAATATTGTTGAAACGAGCCACAATAGGGATGGACGTGAAAGCGGTAGAGGATAGAGGAGTGAAGAAAAGGGGGGGAATTGCGTAACGAAGTGAGGGAGAGAGAGAAATGGACGGGAAGTAAAGGAGAGAGGAAGGAGCGTGAGGAAAAGAGGAAGGACAATGAGGGAGAAAAGAATGGGAGTTGAGGAGACAGACAGAAGAAGGTGGGGAACTGTAGGAGGAAGAGGGTGTTGTCGATGAATCAGTATCAGAAACAGCAAGGCTATAGAATTAATGGGGTTGTGAGGAGTCAAGAAGATGAGGGACAATGAATGGGGAACAGGGCACAGAAAGACGAAAAGTAGTAATGAAGGTGTTAGAAAAATGGTCAGTGGTCTGAGAGTATATGATTTTGATCACGTGTAGATATGAATTCCGTTTAACAAATTTAATGATCTTCCACAAAACCCTCAGTTTTTTCTAAAACACACCACTAATACCATCACATCAGTCTTGAGTGAAGCAGTCCTAGCAGGTAATTAGTCCGTACAATGGGTTTTAGTGCTCACACGGTAATAATCTAGGGTGTGTGACATGTAAGACGACTGTTGGGCCTCAGGGATCCCGGTGTTAAGTCTGTAGATTACATCAAACAGATAAAACATATGTAGTCGTTGTTACCCAGCCCCGGTCTGTCTGGCTGGGAAGACCCGTCAACTGAATAAGTGGGCAGTAGAGTTACACAGGCTACACCATGTACGGATCTGACTCTCCACTGTAGAAGTCAGCGCCAAATAAAGGTCGGATAGGGTCCCTCCTTTGGCGAGATGTGGGTGAAAATGAAGAGGTTTGGCTTCCGGGTGTACACCGCAAATGTTCCACCCAAGATGCGGAGTGCCACCACATGTAGGCTTCTTGCCAGCGCCAAAAATTAAAATCAAATGATTTTCTCTTGTTAACGTGGCCTGCAGCATGGTGAGAACCATTTCATTCCACCAGGGTGAATTCAGGTGATGGTGCCTTCAACCGTGAGCCTGGTGAATACCCTAACATTTAATTATCCACACACACACACACACACACACATACAATAGACAGACAGAATAATACATGGTATCGTCATCCCTTGGGATATTTCCATTGTAGTGTGTGGCACCAATAGCCCAGTCACCTGTCTTGCTCAGGATTCACGGATGGGAAGCTCGATTATATTTGCACAGTCCGGACTGAGACTACTGTTTCTGTATCTCACGTACATAACCACATTCTAATCCCTGGTGATGGAATAAAAGAATGTTATCCACGCACCCACTGCGTGTCATAAACACAACTGAAAGGGTGGGTGTAAAGTAGCAGAAGCCCTCCGCTCCATTATAGAATGCTATCCCTTCCCACCCCCCTTCTTCAGGCGAAATGAGACAAAGATGAGGTTCTCTATGGCCTAAGCTGGGTTCTTTGAATTGTCTGGATTTATTATTTTTTCTTTTTAATGTGTCCGACTCTGGGCATAGGCTTCACAGCCTGCTCACAAGGCCCAGTAATTCTTCTATATACTGTAGCATACACCACTACATGTCACCACTTCGACGCTAACACCCACCGTCCATATTGAACACATGCTAGGGAAAAGGTGTGAAATAAGCATTTTTTTTTTTCTAATGAAAGAAAATCATTCTACTTATTTTGATAAAACTTAAGTTGAAGCCACTTAGAGATGAAATGTTTGGGAATATAACTGGCAGAGATTAGTGGGTGAAACAGTAAAAGCAGAGGTTTGGGTTGCATTTCTGATGAGGAATTGTGGAACTGTGTGGCTGAATGCAAAACAATGAATGCAAGATTCAAGTGGCTTAGGATGAAAGCAACGAATGAGAGTAGGGTGATAGTCTGTGGATATGAGCCAACAATTAAGAGTATTTTGTGGAAAAGAGTAGTTTGTGGAAATAGTTATGAAAAAAATAACAAGGGAGTGAATGGTAGGTTTTGGGGAAAGAGAATGACCACTGTTAGTGAGGTTTCACTGTAAAGGTGGGAAAAGAAACAGTAGAACGAATTATAAAGCGCTCAGAGAGCGCATACCTCCGCCAATGCCATTGCCATTACAAAGGATTCGGATAATCCCCCAGATTTAATCAAATCTTTCTCTGTCCATGGCCCACATTTCCGCAAGTTTTCATTGAAATTCATTGAGAACTTTTGAAGATATTATGCAGGATACTCCAAATCCGAATCCTGCCAAAAATTTAATCTTTTCATACTTGGCATATGGTCCACTATTCCACAAAATTTCAACATAATCCGTTCTTAACTTTTTGAGTAATCCTGCTAACAGACAGACAGACAAACAGACTGAGTGCTGGTAAAAATGAAACATGTGGTTTAAGAAAAAATATCTGTAGAACCATGACTGTACATGGGTGAATGGATTGGATGGGCAGAAGACGCTGATGTATTACATGTTTGCGGATAATTGCTTGAAGATAAGTTTGCTTGATATGAATGTTTTGTGATGCAGCCGCGTGATAATGTGAGGTGGTTTTGGCTGAGAGACAAGGACGGGAACCGGAGAAAGTGGTAAAGGTGAGTGAGCTTTTACTTATGATGTGTATGGTCAGTTATCATGAAAGAATGAGAGAAGGGTAGTTTAGAGTGATAAATACTGCACTAAGGTGGGTGGAAGAAGAATGAAAGGAGTTTTGAACAATGGTGGTCTTAGGAAAACTGAGGAATTGTGAGATATGGAGAGTACGGTTGGAGGGAGAGCGAGAGGAGGTATGGGTTAAGTGAATGAAGGAAAAAAAATATAATGAAAGAGCAAAAGAGACTGCATGGACAGTATCCGCATGGATGGCTTGTACGGGACTGGAAGCAGTACAGAAAAAATGGCAAAAAGTCGAAAGAAAACCAAGGGAAAACAAGAATACAGCAAATAAAAAACAGGATGAATGAATAGGGAAGCATGACTAAAAATGTTCCAAATTACTTCGGGTAAATAGATGAAGCTGTATTAGGAACAAATGACCTAAGTTTTAACAGGCCACGGTGATATGAAAGAGATAGTTTTTTTTTTTTTTTTCCATCTTGAATGTAAATGATCGAGTTTTTATGATGGAAGTCATGTTTGGTGCAGATTTACATAGTAAGGAGATATCGTGGGTGTGGTAAAACGTGTGAGATGGAGGAAGAATAACGTTACAGCAAATGAGGAGTTGAAATGCAATAGGAGTGAATGGAATTGCAACTGAAGGCCTTAAAAATGAAGAGGTCAGCATTGTGGAGTAGTTACTAAAATTTTTCATTGTGTGCTTAGATAAAGGTGATATACCAGAACAATGGCAGAATGTACGATGTGTGTCGCTGTACAGAAGCGAGATGTAAGAGACCTAAGCTTGTTAGAGATATGTGTTGAGCATATCAAGTAAGGTAGGCCACATGGAAAAATTATAATCGAAAGAATAGTGTAACATAAGGAATACCATACTGAGAAGGAACGAGCAGGCTTAGATGTAGCAGTTGGAATGTAAGCCAGACTCTTCTTTTGACGAACAAGCGTGTGAGAATGTGTTTGAGATCCAGAGCAGCTTATTACTCTTCCAAATCAAATGCTGGATCAGGCAACACATTTGATGTAAGGAGGTGTCACATGCGAGTTGACACTGCCTCATGACGTTCTTGCGGGGTTGAACTACAGGTGAATGTGAGGATAGTCTGGGCAAGAATATAAGTCCTATCTAACTGTTTGTAATGCTTAGTTTTGTGGTGAAACAAGGTTTTGTAGCAAATCTGAAACAGAGGATGAAGTCTATTTATTGTTCAACTGGTTCTTATTTAATGAATAACCCAAAGTTAATGTTTCGCATGGCCCATTGTTTGCCATGTGTGTATCCCATTTTAACAGCGTACTTAAGGTGTAGTTTGGTCTTATCTTGAGTGAAAACAGTCGGATCCTTACAGAGGGACTGTTGCCTGACACAGCGTCATGTGCTCTCATTATGTCCAGCGTCTAATTGTCGTTGCTAGACTTGCTGCTCTCTGAAGTGAAGGGGCTGTCCGAAGAACCATCATGTAAGATAAAATTACAAAAGCAGATGGTTGTATGATCCCAGAAGACGTAGAGGTTTCCAGGGGAGACTCGAAGATTCCAGTAAGTGGTAGGGTGGATGACTTACTGGTAATTCCCCACATCTTGGCACCATGGACCCTGCTGAATGCCTGCTGTTGTTCGGGAATTAATCTGCATTAGTGATGTATCGGATATCCGCATCTGCATCCGTGGAGCCTCCGCAGTGAAAATAATGTCCGCATTACTATCCGCTTCCGCGTCTTCAGACAACAAAAGCTCCGCATCATTATCCGCCACCGCATTTTCAGATAATAAAAGCTCCGCATAATATTCCGCCTCCACGTCAAAGAGGTTGCTGATCACCCATCCAATATTTCTCCTTTCTCTTTTTGTCATAAGTCTTTTTCTCTCTCCTTTTCTTCCACAACTCTCCTCTCCGTTCCTCTCACCTACCAGTCCCTCTTCCTCTTTCTATTTTCCTCTCTATTAGCTCTCTTCCTCCCTCCGTCTCTTATTGTTCCTCTTCTCTCTCTCTCTCTCTCTCTCTCTCTCTCTCTAAATCAGCATATATCAAACTATAATTTATCGGTGACTCCCAGTGTGCAGTCGCCAGCAGTTCCACGGTGAACAGACAGGCATCAAATTTCGGACAAGGTGGCAGTGATCTATTTATCTACGATGCATGACGAGTTGGGTCCCCTTCCCACATCCTGGTAACACACTTAAGTGTACGCTTAATTGTGGCTGAAACTCGTCACTTTATACTGCATAAATGTACTGTAATCTATCTATCTATTGCCAGATGCCTCAATCCCGTTGGGGTGGCCACAAACAAATCGCCTCCACGTCGCCCTGTCCCCCGCCATTTCACTGCCCTGCTCCCAACTCACACCCCCCTCTCTCATATACCTCTCCACCCCATCCCTCCATCTCATCCTCGGCCTCCCCCTCCCTCTTCCCCCCTCCCACCTCACTCACATACACTCTCTTCGTCAGTCTTTCATCCTCCATCCTCTCCACATGGCCAAACCACCTCAGTGTGTTCCTTATAAAGATTCCTATCACATCCACATCCACATCACAACGCTCCTTTATATCCTCATTCGTCAGCCTGTCTCTCCATGTGACTCCACAGGCTCCTCTTAAATAACTCATTTCCACTGCTCTCACTCTTGACTTGTGTCCTTCCAACAACGTCCAAGCTTCACTTCCATACGTTAGAGTTGGTATCACAATACTGTCATGTAGTACCTTTTTCACCTCCATGCTCACTTCCCTGTTTCTTATCACTGCTTTCAAATAACCAGCAACCTTTCTTCCCTGCTGTACCCTTTCAAGCACTTCACCCTCCAAACCTCCATCCTTACTCATCACACTACCCAAGTACTTAAACGTACTCACATTTTCCAATTCCTCCCCATCCAACCTCGCTGTACATTCACTGACTTCATCTCTCTCAAAGACCATCACTTTACTCTTCCCTGCATTCGCCTTTAGATTCCTTTTCTTACACACTCTCCCAAACTCATCCACCAAGCCTTGCAGCTCCCCTTCGTCTTCACTCAACAACACAGTATCATCTGCAAACAACAGTACAGGGAGTTTCCAAGCACTATCCTCTCTCACCAGGGCCACTCCAACATCCACTACCCTACCTTGTATATACCTCTTTTATTATCCCATCCATGTACAGATTGAACAACCATGGAGACATGATACATCCCTGTTTCAACCCAACTTCCAAAGAGAAAACTTCACTTAGTTCACCATCCACACGCACTGCAGCCTTCGCACCATCGTACATACTCTTCACAGCATTCAACAACTTCCCATCTACTCCATATATTCTTAACACTTTCCACAATCCTTGTCTATCCACCCTGTCACATGCTTTCTCCAAATCCATGAAAGCCGCATACAACTTCTTTTCCTTCTCTAGAAACTTTTCTACTAAAGATCTAAGAATGAATATCTGATCTACACAACCTTTTCCCTTCCTAAAGCCTCCCTGTTCTTTTCCAACTAAATTCTCTGTTCTTTCTCTAACTCTGTCAATAAGTATCCTACCATACACTTTTCCTATTATACTAAGAAGACAGATGCCCCTATGATTACCACACACTTCTTTTTCCCCTTTTCCTTTGTACAAGGGAATAATTATACCTGACTTCCAATCCTCCGGGACTCTACCCTCCTCCCAGGCCAATTTGCACATCTTCCACATCCATTCTACTACTATCTCTCCCCCATGCTTCAGCATTTCACCACACACTCTTTCAATTCCTGGGGCTTTCCCTGATTTAACTTTCTTCATTGCTTCCACAACTTCTATCCTACTAATTTCTTCATGTCTTCTCACCTCCCTCCTTCTCCCAGCCATTCCCTAGCCACTTATACTCGCATTACTTCCATCCTCTATGTTCAACAATTCCTTAAAGTGTTCTCTCCATCTGTTCACTTTTTCTTCCTTCTCCACTAGTAATCTACCATTTTTATCTTTCACTCCCCTGCTAACTTCACTTCCACCATGTCTTACTCTTTTCACCTCTTTCCAGAACATTTTCTTACAGTCCCTCCACTTTACACTCAAATTCCTTCCAAATTCCTCATCCACTCTCTTCTTACTCTCTCTTACTAATCTTTTCACTTCTCTCTTTCTTTCTACATATAACTCTCTCTTCCGCCTCTCAACTTCTTCCACGTCCCTATTTCTCATCCATTCATTGTATGTTTTCTTCTTTTGTGCCACAGTCTGTCTCACCTCTTCAGTCCACTACGCTGTTCCTTGCACCCTCCTCCGTCTTCTCTTTCTTCCACACACCACATCACATGCTGCACATATTTCTTCTGTAAATATCCTACACACACCTTCCACGTCTCCCATCTGCTCCAATTCATATTTGCCTAATCGTTCCTCCACTTCTCTCTTATACTCTGCCTTTTTCTCATCCTCTTGTAACCTTTCCACTCTCCTTGCAATTACTCCTTCCTGTAATATGAGTAAAAAAAATCCGCGTCCGTGTCAGCAACCGCGGTTATGAAGGTAAACATGATCCGCAGTTGTGTCCGCGTCCGCTAAAATTAATATATTAACCTCCGCAGATTTATCCGCAACCGCATTTTATGGGAACTAGATATCCGGCTCCGCCACCGCCTCCGCGGAGCCCTAAAATTTGGTATCCGATACATCATTAATCTGCATCCAAACACGCAGTTTGTTTGCATAGTTACAGAGATTACCATAAACTATGGTTGTTCACTAAAAAAGAAATTTGAGGGAAAAAAGGTAATCGAACTTTATATATATATATATATATATATATATATACTGCATATATAATGGCAAGGGACAATGGATTTATAGTAAGGGACTTAAGAGTAAAGGCGCATAGGAAACAATGAGCTGAAACCAAAGGTTGATAAAAATTAGAACAATAAAACCGAAGGCGAGTAGGAGTAGTAAAGGAAAAGTTAGGTAATAAAAGGCTGAGGAGGAAATGAGACGCCAGTAAATCAGGTATGTTACTGACAGTGAGAGAAGAAAAGGGAAAAGAAAATTTCGTAACATATTTGGAGAATGACATTATACGTGAATGAGAGTATTAGCAAGGAAGTAAAGAAAAGGGATAAATGCAAAATATGCGCAAAGACCGATAAAATGGGAAAGAATGCATGACATTGCATGTTAGAGAAAATAAAATTGCATCAAAGCATACAAGTGGGAACTGAGACGTAACTACGACGAGAGAGAGAGAGAGAGAGAGAGAGAGAGAGAGAGAGAGAGAGAGAGAGAGAGAAGCAATAAGGCAGGGATCGGGGAAAACGGGTTATCAGGCAGGCAGGCAGGCAGGCAGGCTGACAGACACATATCAAGGTCCGGACAGGCAGGAAAATAACAGGAGAAGGATGGAGCTGCAGACAGGCAGTTTATCAGAACCAAGAACTGAGAGGAATGGTTTTAGGCGGAAAGTTGAAAAACAAAAATAAAGGAACAGAGGGTGTCGAATTAGTAGGGAAAATTGAGGGAAAAATTATGGGAAGAGATGAAAATCAAAAATACATGAGCAATAAAAAAATATTAAACATGAGATCGATGTAAACTAATAAAAAGGCCAGATGACTAAGAAACTGCTAAAGAGCGTTGAAATGTGTTCATGACGTAATGGAAATGAGATCATCATCATCATCATCAATACGAGTCAGTTCACTACAGGACAAAGGTCTCCCATCTTTCTCCACCGCGACCTATTGGCTGGTAACCTGTTTCATTCAGTTTAAACCCATGTCCTAATCACATCTTGCCAACTTGTTCTCTGTCTGCCTCTTCGCCTCACTGTGTCTCATAAGTTGTCACTCGGCTACCTTGTTTGTCCATCTTCATTATGTTCTACGAAGGAAGTGATTAGCCCACATTAATTTATGCTTTTCGATGGCAATGAGTAAAGATGGGAATTAACAGGATGAAATTCCAAAATTGCATACTCCTGCAGTCATTTGGCAGGTTTCAAATTCCCGGCTCACTTTGCCTCATGCTGTCACCGTTACTTAGTCTCACGATTACTTATAGTCACTCACATACTTTCTCATACATGGTTACTCGCTCATTCACAAACTCACTCAGGCAGTCAAATGCTCTCACCCTCCAATAACCCATAGCAGCTCTCCGCAAAAACGGGTGATCATGGAAAACGTCCAAGGCCACAACGTATGATCCAGGCGTGAAAAGGTGAAGAGAAATTTGTCTATACCTTCGTAGCTGTAGGATGATGTTGAAGGATATCCTCTGGCTGAATTTTACATAAGTTACGCAAGTTAAGATTAGACCTTCTATTAGTAGGTTATATCTAGGTTTAAAATAACCTTTGCCTAATAGTATTTTGTTAAGAAAAATTCAGCACATTTTTATTTTCTCTAGACAGTATAATGTTATACTCAGATCGTTCTGTGCATGCATCCCCGTGCCTTTTAATCGTACCATTATAATTGTAATCCCATTCTATTTCTCTCAGAGCATCAAAAAGAACAAAAAGTTGCATCACTGGGCAGACTAAGGCTGTGTACGCTTGAAGGTTCTGTGTACAAAGGCAGGGTGATCGTACTCAAATATTCTTAGGACCCCTCTCTGTGTAGCAGATTTGGCCGCCGGCATGGACAATTGTTCCATTGCTGATAGTCACGAGGCTCAAAGGGTAATGACTCTAGTCATCGTCGTTGGTACGTCATGTAATACTGTGGAAAAAAATTACTACATTTGGTCATTGATTTGGATCTTGGACAGTATATTTAAAGAAACAGCGGGCTTATTTTCACAATAATTTCTTTACGCGGTGAATTTTCAATGTGCGCCAAATTAACATATACGGTGGGCTTCTTAAATACAGCTGGCCTCGTCTCGCATAAAGGAGTTGGTGCTTTTGTGATTGCTAAAAATACACTTATGCACATATGTTCGTCATTATGGGGTACTTCAATAGCGAAATACGTTAGGGTATAATATATACTTATGATCAGATTCCAGTTCCATCCCCACCATCCAACATGTTAGTGGGCCACAAACACACACACACACACACACACACACACACACACACACACACACACACACACACACACACACACACACACACACACACACAGTCGATACAGCACCAAGCGAGGCAGAGTGTATACAATGTCCTGAGTCTATTTCATCCTTCACTTCACACAGTTATGATCCGCTAGTGTGTGTGTGTGTGTGTGTGTGTGTGTGTGTGTGTGTGTGTGTGTGTGTGTGTGTGTGTGTGTGTGTGTAACTAAATGTGCAAATTCATTCTGGCGCTTGTGATACCTGCTGCATGAACTTGTACAGTACGTATTTCCATGAGTGTACAGGTACGGATACAGGTTAGGTGTGAGACTGTACGCTACCTGAACAGAACAATAATCCGATGACATATTTCTTTTTCCATCCTCGCTGCCTCCAGACGATTTTGTTGAGCGTAGAAGACCCTCTTGTACTGAAGGGGTAAATGAAGGTCCTCTTGCACTGAAGGGTTAAATAAAGGCCACACCTAGCCCCCGAAACCCTAAGTTAAAAGTCCCACCAAAGTTGAATGGAATCGTCCTGAAGTAGCAAGAGTAAACTATGAAATACGTCATTGCATTGAAGAGGTTAATCCAAAAGCAGATGCAGAGCTGGTGAGAGGGAAAACTGGTGATTCCACTTCACTAAAGAATCCCTTCAGTACAGTGATGTTTTTTAACCTGCGTCGTGAGAAAGCAAGTATTTGGGAACGTTGCGTGCTTATATTGTTACTCCTCCTACTGCTGCGAGAAGCTGTGAAAACACCTTAACAAACTTGGGAGAAGCTGCGAGTAACACCACAGCACTGCTGCGAGAAACAGTACTGATCGCCATGACAAATATGAGAGAAGTACACCATAGCACTGCTGGAAGAAGCTGTGAATAACACTATAACATTGCTGGGAGAAGCTGTGAATAACACCATAACATTGCTGGGAGAAGCTATGAATAACACCATAATATTGCTGGGCAAGCTGAGAATGACACCATAACATTGCTGGGAGAAGCTGTGAATAACACCATAACACTGCTGGGAGAAGCTGTGAATAGCACCATAACATTGCTGGGAGAAGCTGTGAATAACACCATAACATTGCTGGGAGAAGCTGTGAATAACACCATAACATTGCTGGGAGAAGCTGTGAATAACACCATAACATTGCTGGGAGAAGCTGTGAATAACACCATAACATTGCTGGGAGAAGCTGTGAATAACACCATAACACTGCTGGGAGAAGCTGTGAATAACACCATAGCACTGTTGCGAGATGCAATGCTCATCACCATAGCACTGTTGCGAGATGCAATGCTCATCACCATAGCACTGCTGGGAGAAGCTGTAAATAACAGCATAACACTGTTGCGAGATGCAGTACTCATCGCCATAGCACTGCTGGGAGAAGCTGTGAATAGCAGCATAACACTGCTGGGAGAAGCTGTAAATAACAGGATAACACTGTTGCGAGATGTAGTGCTCATCACCTAAGCACTGCTGGGAGAAGCTGTGAATAACAGCATAACACTGCTGGGAGAAGCTGTCAATAACACCAAAGCATTGCTGGGAAAAGCTGGGAATAACAGCATAACACTGCTGGGAGAAGCTGGGAGTAACAGCATAGTACTGCTGGGAGAAGCTGTGAATAACAGCATAACACTGCTGGGAGAAGCTGTCAATAACAGCATATTACTGCCAACCTACTACTCCCATCCTCACAGTATGTGTTGTCCTCGCCCTGTCCTTTCCTTTCCACTCACCCCATTCTTTTTGTACCCACTTCACATCACCCGCTGCCAACATCATCGCTCATACAACACCCATCATCATAAGGCGTGCTCGTCCTGCCCTACTTTACTACCCAAGCAATCCATCCTATAGTGCATGACTTTTGATTTGCAACGTACTATCTTACCTACATTGTCCCAGTCCATCCTGCACAAACTCGTCAACTCTTATCTTGTTCTGATTTTGTCATTGCCTTGACTGTAAGCTTACATGCAACATGCATAAGATTAGGCTGACCAAGGGAAAAGTTTGATGATAAAAATTTTGATAAGGACAATACTAACCTTTCACGTAATCTTGGGACATGTCATAGCTGTATTCTCTGTTATACAGCCGGTTAGAATGTGATATGCATTTCATATGGACGTTGGGTATTTGCGGTGAAATGGTGACATGGTACGATGTTTAACAGGTATAGTAGTACTGCTGGGCTTCAGAGACCGAACCGTAAAGTCTAAGCTCAGAGTTAAAGATATGTGAAAAAATAGTAAAAGTACTGTTTTTTTTTTTGTTTTTTTTTTTCAGAAGTAGTGGTAAATCCGTTTTTCTCCTTGACCAACATAGTTTCTCCCCGGGCTAAGTGCAGTGCAACGATCATATTTTTATGTCTACGGCACCAGGTCAAGAAAATCTTTCAAAAAATCATAATTTTCGCCCCTCTTCTCATTAGTCAGACAGCACTGTTGCTGTCTCTTCCTTTTTTTTAAGCAGATCTCTTTAATCAAAGTTTTGCCTCCAGCTTTGAGCAGTACAGTTCTATAACCTACCTATCCTATATTTCTTTATGCCGCCATTGTAACGTTTTTGTTCCTGATAATGCCACTTCTTGAAAAAACATAATTTAAGCCCTTTGACAATTACAAGTAAAATATATGACTGACGGGGCTTCCTCCTGTTAGGAAATGTGCCTCACTGCTAACCCTTTGCTTAACCAAATTCTATTAACTTTGCCTGTTAACAATGCGATCGTATTTGATGGAAGGTTGTTCTTGTCAATTCAAAATGAAAGAAAATCAGGGAACAGTGCTGTCTATCACCATTCATTAGTACGTGCTGGTGCTTTCAATGCAATCTCACCTTGCCAGGAATATATTCAAACACCATTCTTCTTATAATCATAACCATCAAAGCTGGCTTTATCAGCAAGCCCGTTCTGGCGATCTGATTAAATACATTTAAGTCTCCTGGGCCTCATCCTTTCTAGATTTCGGTGAATCACCGACAGATTTACTGGAAAAAGCCAAGATCTTTAACTAAGTCAGCCACAACTGTGATATGAAAATTACCACATGTGGTCTCAAACAGTCAACCTGTGCCTTCATTTTAAAATACCTTTGGGAACGACACACTAAACTCCTGTTATGTTTTTTTATGCAGCGAGAGAGAGAGAGAGAGAGAGAGAGAGAGAGAGAGAGAGAGAGAGCAAAGACCAAAATCATACAAAAAGAAAAAAATGCTCTTTCCAGGAAAAATGAAGAGAATCAAAATTAAGATAGCCAGTGGACTTCTTTAATTTGCATTAAGAACGTTCATCAGCATTTCATCTTACATGATTCATCAGTGCATATTTGCTTTTACAACGTGCACTACCCAGTTAGTTAATATTTTCATGATTCTACTTCCACCTTTCCTCATGATCTCAGAGAGTTCTACATATCTCTGTCTTCATACTCCACAAGACTGTCAGTCTGGCTTCATCAACAGAGCTCAGTTTATCATCGTATGTCTGCATCCTCTTTTGTACACTGACATCACTGCATCTCTAAGGTGTTGTATGAAACAACTGTAATTTGGTTGGCTTTGTACATGCATCGTAATCATACATTAGCGGAGTGCAGCTCTAATGTGTAAGGGAAAGAGGTTGCCATATACAGTAGGTCTAAAGCAAGCTCAGGTAATTAAGTTCAGTATTACTCCTTTTCAGATTCTCTGGCATTATCAGATTTTATGCTGGCATTACCGTAGTGTTATTTTTTTCTCTTTACCTCTGCTATTCCAATGGATGTTCTTCCTGCCAAGGGTGTCTGCATACATTACCAGCCACCAAGCCCACACTGGTTCCCAAATGCAGTGGCTGCAAGACTAAGCATACTGAATACATTGGAAGGGAACACGGCTCCTTCGCCCAACCTTCCTGGACTTTCACACTCAGTATCAAACTGGTCTCCAAGACGAACATAATGTACTGTCCGGTATCACTTCTTAATGAGGATTCTGCACGACAAGCATAAAAAATAATAATAATAATAATAAAAAAGGAACGCCCTGAGATTGCACTATGAAACATACAGCATGAAAGGATGTACGACACTTTTGTTCAATCGTTGATTCTCTAGCGAAAGTGACAGTGTCCTGTCTCTTGGAGACCACGATGAGTTCGGTGTCGGTGTTGATGTTGATGACCAAAGTGTCATTATTCTTATAAGAAAAGGGGTACACGAGTATTTGATAGACTGTGAACAGATTATCTGTTATGAATGGTACATGAACTATTACTGATGTTGGTGTTAGAGACACTTCTAAGTAAGGATAATACAGCATGAGATTCCTGTCCCGGAACAAAGGCTTCAAGCCATGTTTATGTAGTCTTGACTGATTATTTGACGTAGATCGTGAACTGGAAGTAGGTTAATGGTGATCTTGCCATTACCAGCATTTGCAATACCTTTCATCAAAGCTTGATAATAAAGCTCTAATGCTGTCTAACTGGAGTATTATTATGTCAATATGTTCCATGATTACTGAAAAGTGTTGAAAAAGTGTCATGTTTCCTTCCATTGCATTTATTTTCTCCACACTCTGGTAAATTACAGTTTCTGCCTTTCCGAAATTTTTCACAATCATCATCATTTCTGTGTTTTGACTGTCAGCTAGCTTCTGTTGATATGTTAATACCTGAGCTATCTTATTAAATATGTCGTTTATTTCTTGAAGATCTGTAGCCAATCCAAAAATGTACCCTAGAATTGCACCACCCAGGTCGAACAAACCACGCCTATCACGTGTATGTGTGATTTTGTTCATGTCCTTAAGTGCTTCCGTTCCACGAGTTGGGATATCTTGGATCATGATGAGCATGGTTGTTTTAGCTCGTTTTAATTTCCATTTTGCTAACTTCATGATTTCAGTCACTTCCTTTGTGTTATGTGCTTCTGAAACAACGTCTTATCATAACTTCCAGTGTCCTCAGTGGCTTGGCAATGTTCTCCAACAATACCGGCAATTCATATAAGATGTCCAGACTAATTTCATTACTCATGATATCTTTCACGATTGCTGTCGAGGCCGTTGGGGCTATGAGGCATCCATGCCTTACTATATGTTGATTGTCTAAGTGAGCTAATCCTCTTGTTATATAGATGAGAATCCATGGTTTAAGTCCCCTCATCGTTACATACCGAAAAAATATTAATTACCTAATCCCGTCATGCTGAGGTCGATGATAGTGATGATACTCATTACAACTGGCTCTTGGAGAACGGTAACTTTGCTCGTTTATTCATTTATAGAAGGAGTTTAATTCGATACCTAGGTCATGTAAATGCTGTACTGTGGCATTTGTAGCAACAGTTGCACCTATTATTGTTTGTTTGTTATGCGATCTTAATTTATTTTTGTATGTATTGATTTCCTCTACTTTATTTTCATCATTTGTGTTCGTTTTTTCGGTGATGTATAAGGTTGCATAAATGCTAGCTAAATTCCTTGGGACCCTTTTTCATTGATCAACATGAATTTGCTTTTCTTCGCCCCTCAACAGTTACCTAATTACTACCTTGTTGTTGTTTTTTTTTTTAAATAACAGAACGGAGGAAGGAAAAACAAATGGGAAAAAAAAAATCCATACACCAGATTACTGGTGTCCTCTGTTCATAAAATATCTGTAACAGTTAGACTTGAACAGTTGTAGGTTGAAATTTGGAGGAAAACAAATCTGGGGAAGCGAGTTCCAGAGAGATGCAGTTCGGGGAATGAAAGAATTCTGATAGGCAGAAGTTCTGCAGTATGGTTGAGTGACATTCCAGTCATGAGCGCTACCAGATGCCCGTGTAGCACGAGGGAAGGCATGGAGAGGTGGCACCATGGACGCAACTTCGTTTGAGGATTTGCCAAAAAAATATCTGTAAAATAATGCAAGGGAGGCAACATTCCTTCTTTCTTGCAAGGAAGGTAGTTTATATGTAATGGCAGGGTTGTTAATGATTCTAACAGCTTTATTCTGAATTTTGTCTAGTTGTCTTAATGCAACCTCTCCACAACCATTCCACAAGGGTGAGCAATATTCAAGCTGAGAGTGCACATGACTCTTATAAATTATAGCTAACTGCTCATCGGCGAAGAAGTTACAGACTCTGTACAATAATCCAAGTTTCTTTGAGGCGGTTTTAGCAAGTGATCTGATATGAGAGGTCCAGCTGAGGGCACTGTTAAGTGAGACACCAAGAATTTCAATACTTTTGGAGATGGGAATATTAGAAGCACTGAAGGTAATGTACGAATCTGGCAATATCTGTCTATTAGTAAACTGTATATATTTAGTTTTACTAGCATTAAAAGAGACAAGGTTGTTTTGTCCCCATTCACTGATTGTAGATAGATCTTGATTTATGGAGATGGCTGTACTGAGTTGAGAGGTAGAGATATTAGACTTTGTAAATGGATGTCTGAGTGTGAATGAACTATGTAGTGTTGAGTCATCTGCATATGAGTAATGGGATTGTGAGTGACAGATAAGGGATCATTAATATGAACCAGAAATAGGGTTGGCGCCAGAACTGATCCCTGCGGCACGCCGGCGTTAATTGAGTGGAATTTCGAATATACATCATCTACTTTTTCTCTTATTTTCCTGTCACTAAGATAAGAAGAAATCAAAGGAACAAAAGACGTTAGTCCATAGCAAGGGAGTTTGGACAGCAGGGAACGGTGCCATACTCTGTCGAAAGCTTTAGAGATATCAAGAGCTACTGCATGAGTTTCTCCAAAAAGATCAATTGATTGATGGATGGTATGAGTTAAGAGATTGAGTATGTCAATGGTGGATCTTTCGTGGCGAAAACCTTATTGTCTATCACTAATTAAGTTGTTGGATTCAAGATGTTTAACAATATGCTTATTAATTAAAGTTTCAAATACCTTACCAAGAGAAGATGTGACAGCTATTGGTCTGTAATTGGAGGAGTCAGACTAACTTCCTTTCTTCGGAACTGGGTGGATATTGGCTTCTTTCCATGAATTTGGGAATAAAGAAGTACGTATGCATAGTCTGAATAATTTAGCTAGGACAGAGGCAAGTTCAGGGGAACACTTTTTCAAAACAATTGGCGGAATTCCATCTGGGCCTGGAGCTTTGTTGGTAGGTAAATTGTCTAGGATGGATTTTACGTATCTTGTCTGTATTTTAAGTGGGGCAATTTCGGGAGAATCAAGTTCCAGTACTGAGACATTCTGGCTGGTATCATCTATGGTAGAGTTTCTTGCAAAGGTACTACCAAAGATATCTGCTTTCCCACATGGGTCATTTGTAATATTGCCATCTGAAGATTTTAGTGGGGGAATGGAAGATGACTTGTTAAAGTTATTATTGAAAGAATTAAGAGTTGACCAGAATATTCTATTGTCATTAGGGTTGTTAAGTAGTTTTGATGCTTGCTTTTGAAGAAAGTTTGATTTAGATAGATTCAATACAGCTTTTGCATGATTTCTAGCAATTTTAAATTGGGAGAGTGATTCAGATGTTTTTGATTTTAAGTAAGAGTTATATGCTCATGACTTTTGGGCTGTTGCTCTGGCACAATTGCCATCAAACCATTTTGGAGAGTTTGATCTTTTAGTGAATTGTTGACTTGGTATGAATAAATCCATACCAGCTAGTATTAAGTCGCAAATGTGGGACTGGGTAGAATTGGGATCACTAGAGAAGAAAGACTGCCATGGAACATCAGCAAGATAATTTCTAAATCCATCCCAGTCTGCCCTGTCAAAGTGCCATCGGGTCACCCTGACAGGTTCGGAATGGGGAGGTGTAGGAGGGTTAACTAATGAGGCTTTGATGAGATTGTGGTCAGAGGATCCAAGTGGTGACAGTACCTCTATCCTGTATTGATCTGGATTATTTGTCAAGAATAAATCCAAGAGATGGGCATTATGGTCAGGATTATCAGGTATTCTGGTTGGTTGCTTTACCAACTGGGTGAGATTAAGCGATTCCGCAAACAGCTCGCATTCTAGACCAGCGTCGTCAGTCCGGGCAGAATGCAATAACCATTCAACATTGTGTATGTTAAAATCACCCAAAATGGTAATTTCATTGCCAAGGGCAAGGGCAAGGTTACTCAACTGAGTGGATATGGAATCAAATACACTAGGTTCCGAAGAAGCATTGGGGGAACGATAAACTACACAGATATATTTGGTAATGTTTTGGCTATTTAATTTATATAATGAGTAATCAAAACTGGATGAAGTGAAGTTTAAAATAGTATCAACTGCATATTGGGATTTGATATAACAACAGGTGCCGCCCTTGTTTCGAAAGTTTGTAAGGAGATGGTAACCAGGAACACAAAATGGAGATATATCGGTATAGGGTGAGATTTGTGGTTCTGTGAGGAAAAGGGCCAAAGGGGATATGGACTGAAGGAAAATATGAACTGTTTAAATTTGTGGCAAGGCCGCGGATGTTGGTAAAGAATAAGGCTGCACCGTCACCTCTTCGCCGACGAGCATTCCCGGAAATAGCAACAGTCGCTGCCGGCACAGTCGCTTGATGGCGACCGGGAGGACCCTGTGCCTCCAGCCCTACCCTGCCGGTGGTGGCAATCCGAGGTACCACCTCATTTGATTGTAAAATTGCAGCGGCCGCTACTAAAGATGTGAGTAGAAGGTGTGATGTGTTATGCGCATGTAGTGTGGTGTAGACACTTGAAGGTAGAGGTATTATGAGAGCATGCTGGCCTACTCTCTGTGTAAATGAATGCACTGAAAGTCTTCAGAAAAGGGAGATGGTCAGGATCAAGTCCTGAGGGATGGTGAAACGGGAGCTCTAGCTCTCCCTATCACCAGCTTCCCATCAACCTCGGGAGTACTGCCCTGTTCGACTGGTGCTACAGTCTACTCCTCTTAATTACTCTGTATGAGCCTTCAAGTTCCGGTGATAGTTTTTTGTCTCTAGTGTGAATGATACCATAGACAGTGTCTTCTAAGCTTATAGTTGATTTTTTTGCCTTATTATTGAATGACTCCGTCATTTCTTTCTTGGACGTCGATAATTGTTTCTTCACCCTTTTGTGTATATCCTGGAATTCATTCAAACGGAGTTTAGGATAATCGTCATAATTGTTTACAGGCATATTCTAACCTTCTATAATTTCACATGGTAATTTTTTGTCTGTCCCATAGATAATGAAATGTGGTATGTCTCCTGTAGACTTGTTTACTGCACCATTAATTGATGCTTCCACTCTGGGAATCCAATCATCCCAGCAGTCATAATTTTCACTGAGAATGTGTCATAGCACATCCAACACTTTATTTTGTATCTCTACCAACCCATTGGATGCTGGGTGATAGGCTAAGACATTTGCCTTTTTTATATTGTATTGTTTACATACTTTTTGTAAGATTTCAGAATTAAATTCATCTCCCTTATCACTTACTAATACCTTCAGTGTGTTGAACCTACATATGACGTTATCTATTGTTGTCCTTGCCACTGTTTCTGCTGTCTAATCCTTAATTGGGACTAAAATAACATATCTTAAGAAATGATCTGTAGCAACGAAGAGATATTGATTATTATTGTAAGATCTATCTATCTATCTATCTATAGCCCGACACCCTAATCCCGAAAAGGGTGGCCGCAGACAAAACGCCTCCAAGTCGCTCTGTCACCCACCATTTGACTACCCTCCCCCCAACTCACCCCCCCTCCCTCATATACCTCTCAACTCCATCCCTCCACCTCATCCTCGGTCTACCTCTCCCTCTCCCTCCCTCCACCTCACCTACATACTGCGACAACGTCCCACGGTTGGTTAGGTACAGGATATTTCCCTATAGGTCCAGGTGTTAACGTGTAGCCTTTGTGTCTCGCACATGACTCACATCTGTCTATATGATTGTATATATCTTTTCGTAATGAGGGCCAGTAGTATAACATCCGAGCTTGTTTAACCATCTTATCCTTGTCAGGATGTTCTGCATGTGGACTATCATGTATTTTCCTTAATGCATGAGGTTTGTATTTCATTAGGTACCGCTAATTATTTATTATTTCTTCTCTGGTTTGGTTTTCCTGGGTTGATCCTAAATAAGTCATTGTCGACTATTGTGAATTTGTCGAGTGGTATATGTAGTTTGGGTAATTGTATGTCCTTGCCACTTTCCAACTTGTATATAACTGCACCACTTGGGTCAAGTCTCTGTGCTGTCGAGATTTCATCACAGTATGGGATGTTTTCCTTCAGACCTACTGTTGCGACATGAATTGTCGTTGGGTTCCTAGGTAGTGCATCGGCGACTAAATTTATTTTGACCTGGGTGTAATGAATATGTACACTCGACAAGAGTTCCACCTGGACCACATTGTCGCGGGATATGGCTAACGTGGCAACAGCGCTTGCGTGTGTGTTCGTGTGTACAGTCAACGGCAAAAGTTCGCTGGCCCCCCCCCCCCTGCCGCTCTATCAGCTCTGTGGTTCAGACTCGTGAATGCGAAGCAGTAGACATAGGTGCAGAATGCTGTAACAGATGGCGTGGTGTGATGTGTTGGGGTGGGGATTGGGAGGGATATGGGGAGGTTCCTCCGTAGAAACGAGGTGACGTGACAAGTAACCGACCAATAAAAAAAAAAAAAAAATATATATATATATATATATATATATATATATATAGATAGATAGATAGATAGATAGATATAGATAGATAGATAGATAGATATAGATAGATGGATAGATTTTATATATATATATATAGATAGATAGATAGATAGATAGATATACATATATATATATATATATAGATAGATAGATAGATAGATATACATATATATATATATATATATATATATATATATATATATATATATATATATACACATATAAATATATATATATATATATATATATATATATATATATATATATATATATATATATATATATATATATATATATCTCTATATATATCTATATATATGGTGAGTGTAGCCTATACACTGTATATGGCTAGATATATATATATATATGGTGAGTGTAGCCTATACACTGTATATGGCTAGTGAGGGAGTGATCGCCCTCTACCTACACAGATCAAAAGCCCTCGGGAGCAGGGGGGTGGTTGCTTTCTCAGGCAGAGGAACCCCTTGAGAGTGAAATGGCTGGGAAGCATGCCGGCACGTGACTGGCTACAGCATAGCTGGGTCTTTCGGGTGTGGGCAATCAGGCAAGTTAGCTGCCTACTGCGACTGCAACACAATGGCGAGGTGTTCAGGAAGTTAGCCAAAGAAACCTTGATGGACTCTGAAAGAACAATAATGGCCCCCAGTCCCGTGCAGCCCTTAAGTGGGCAGGGGGTGCTCGGAATCTCACGGTTGCCTCAATTACAATCTAATTCCTTTGTTAATGCAAAAAATACAATTAAAATTGGTAACTGGAATGCGAGAACGCTAAATCATGACGGTAAAATCGATGAGTTAGTGAAGGTTTTCCAAAATTACGGACTTGATATTTGTGCTCTGACAGAAACTTGATTAACTGGAGTCGATAAGCTGGATTTGGAGGATGGTATACGTTTATTGATATCTGGCCGACAGGATGGAATGCATTATCAGGGAGTAGGATTGTTGCTGGGTTGTAAGGCAAATAAGTCTTTATGTGAGTGGGATCCTATAGATGAGCGATTGTTATACGCACGGTTTAAATCAAATCATGGCAACATCAGTCTGTTTGTGTGTTATGCACCTACTAATGATGCACTCGATGAAAGGAAAGACACATTTTATGAAAAGTTGCAAGAAGGAGTAGGAAGGGTACCTAGACATGATGTTTTGATCTGCGTTGGAGACTTTAATGCAGTAATGGGCTGTTCAAATGAGGGATTTGAGGCATGTATGGGTAAGATGGGAGTTGGTAGTAGGATGAGTGAAAACGGAGTGAGGTTTGGAAGCTTCTGTCTAGCAAATGACTTAGTCATCGGGGGCACACTCTTTCAGCATTGCAATATACACAAGACAACTTGGGTGTCGGCGTATGGAAAATATAAAAATCAGATTGATCACATCGCTATCAGTAGGAGGCATAGAAGTTCTCTGCTAGATGTTCATGTTAAACGGGGAGCGGATATTGGTAGTGACCATCAACTCAGCATTGCAAAAATAAGGTTTAAACTTAAAAATCAGAAGAAGGAAAAATCTGGTGTTGGTAGATACGATATTGTTAAGCTTAGAAGGGAAGAAGAAAAGGAGGAATTCAGATTAGAATGCAGAAATAGGTTTTTGGTGTTGGAAACGTTGGAAGAGGGGGAGAGAAGTGTAGATGAGATGTGGGAGGATGTGAACAAAGTTTTGCATGAGACTGCTGAATGTACGATTGGAAGGAGACATAGATTCAGGAGAAAGAAATGGATATCAGAGGAAACGTGGGATATGATAAAAAAGAGGTGAGGCTAAATTGAGGAGTGAGATGCAATGCGTTGATGAACGAGAGATTGAATTAGCAAGAGCTGCGTACTGGAGTTTGAATTCAGAAGTAAGAAGGTTAGCTAGGAGAGATAAAAGAAGATGTGTGGATGAAAAGGTTGCAGAGACTGAAATCTTAATAAACAAAAATGATGGACAGAGTCAAAGAAAAGCATATGAATCGATTAGAGAACTGGGTGGTAATGCAGGTAAACGCAAGGAAATACCAGTTAGAGACAGGGAAGGAAATTTATTGACCAAAGATGGAGATATTAAAAATAGATGGAAAGAGCATTTTGAGATAGTTCTTAATAGACCAATACCACCAGAAGAGGATATACCGTCTGCTCAGGAAGATTTAAATAAAGAAACAGGAGAGTTGAGGCTTGCAGAAGTGGAGAAAGCAGTAAAACAGTTAAAGAATAATAAGGCACCAGGGGAGGATGGTTTATTTCCGGAAATGTTTAAAGTGGAGGGGGATAGATTAATAATGATCTTGACCAATCTATTCAATAAGATATGGGTGACGGGGTTACTACCATCAGTTTGGAAGAATGGTGTAATTGTTAAAGTTCCGATGAAGGGAGACCTGAGTGAATGTGGTAATTGGAGGGGAATCTCTTTGTCACCGATAGCTTTGAAAGTTTTCAGTAGAGTGTTGTTAAATAGGTTGGAGCCGGTGGTTGAGGGTATT